>NC_133751.1:25549303-26149303 GCF_036562045.2 Rhinolophus sinicus
AAGTGCCTTTATCACTGGAGAGTCTTCTTTTTGAAAACCTCTTTTTGATATTCCACTATTCTGTCAGTGGAAGATATAGTTCATTCTGGGCTTGGACTTAAACAGGATAATTAACTTGGAATGGAATCCCAAGGCAATGCAAGGCAGCCTGGACTTTGGTTCTGCTTTAGGGCGGACTAGGGATAGAACTTCACTTTAATCCAACTCAGGAAGGGCCCTGGATCCTATCAGACCTAGCGATGCATCATCCCAACAAGAAGAGCCAGGTTGACCCTCTGTACGGTCATTCCGGCATGTGTTTTCCTTCATCCCTTCTCTAGAACAGGTCTACACAGTTCAAGGCAAAACAGGACTTTGTTTTGGTTCTGATTTACCCCATATCTTTGGAGATGGCTCAAAATTAGCCCATATCAGAGATTCTCTGATCAGAAAAGACCTGGGAATGTTTTCATTTTGGATTTAATACCTTCAAACCAAACAAGCACACAGCAAAAAGAAAAAGGGAAAAGTGGCCTCACATTTCACCAAGTAGACAACTATTCTCTGAATAATCAAGACTTGGCTATAATAAGCATTCTTAATATATAAGAGAGACCTTTTAAAGATTCTTAAGATAAATTCATCTGATGGAAATTTGAAATTCGAGAAATTCTTAACCTCTTTTCATATGCTTGTCTGCTAATAATAGCAGTTCAGAGAAAGGGAAAGTGTCATGCAAGAGGAGAAATCTTTGACATGTAATGTTTTCTCCTTGAAAATTCATTTAAATCTTCAAATGGGCATTGTCTTAACTAAAAATAATTGAAGATCTTATCATCTTTCTTCTTGATAAAAGTGTGTGTGTGTGTGTGTGTGTGTGTATGTACTATGTAACTTTTGCAACACTGGCTTAATGGATTTGATATCATTAGAATTGGGATGGAATAGCGTGTGTCTCATAAATGACCCTCCCACACTCACACAAGTACCTTAAATTAGATTGCGTAAAATTGGATTGGTCTTTTTGTGTTATGGTAAAAAAGAACTTGTTTTATTATCATACAGGGAGTTATTCATGTTAATAATTTCTACTTTTTAATTCAGTTCCCATCACTTTTTGTCATAACTCATACATGTAGGCTACATTCCAAATTTTATGCACTTCCACCACTTCACATCAATAAAAAAAGTCAATTTACAGGACAGGATGGCACACTGAAAGTGTTTAATTTATTGGTTCCTATTCCTTGTGCATTTGCTCCATGGAGCTCTAGAAACTTTTCATGCAGGTAGGAAAGTTGCACTCGAATGTTTTGTAAAATGTTTCTCTGTAAGTTCCAGGCACTACTCAGGCATCTTATTAAACCTGAAAGGCTTATCGAAGGATATGGTCAAGTCAGAAGTGAAGTCTTATGACTGCTGCATTCTCTTTTTTCATTATTAATCAGAAGGTTTTTTTATTTTTAGGAAATCTATGGATTATTTATATTTAGTGTCTCAGCCTGGATATAAGGTCTATTATGGCCTTGAGATAAATTTTCTAAAGTTGTCTTGTTCATTCTTAGGAGTCTTATTTTCAGACTTGAAAATTAAGAGTAAATATTTCCAAACATATTCCTGTTCCATTTAATATAAAAAAAAATGTTTAACTTTTTTCTACCAAAAAAATTGATTTTACCCAATTGCAATCTTAAGCTTTGTATCAAAGATTCTAAAATTAAATTGTTTGCTCCCTTAAAAAGATAAACTAGGAAAGTGAGGGGGTGGGGCGGGGAGAAACACAGTCTTTTGTTTCATGGACCAATGACTTATTTAATTAACTAACTTGTTGACATCCATGAGCATAAAAAATGCAGGACTAAGCAGTTGGTTATTATCAACAGTTGTGAAGTCTACTAGTAACAGTGATAAGGCTAATGGGGAAAATCACAGATATTTAGCTGACAGAGTAAAAAGAAATCATAATTTGCAAAGCAGAACTTGAAAACTAGTATTTAATCTGAGCCATAAAAATCTTATCATTTGCCTGAAGAATGGCGAATCGGGTATAATTAAAGCAGCAGGATCTTTACAGTTAATGTTTAGTCTTGTTACCATGTTTCATAAGAGCATTTTGTATAATGGGTGGATCTTAATCAAAGCACATAGTTTGGGAGATAGTGTTCACTTTAAGTGAATAAAATACTGCACGTGTTTTTTATGTATAAGCTAAAAATAATTTCTCGGCACTTTTGATAGCTCAGGCAGCTACATGTAAGGTATAACTTTCATCAAAATTCACCAAAGTGTTTTTTTTATTATTATTATTATTTTGTCATTTTGAATGTTACAGCAACTTGACAGATTCTTTTTTAAAGGTCTAGAGAGCAATTAAAATGCCCAGCTTATTTTTAAAGTCCTCTGTAAATATCTAATAGTTATCCCTGAAACATGTGTAAGGCTATGTCATATTCACCCCACCAGAAAGACAAAGAAACAATATTTTCTACGCTGTGTTAAGTAGATCTTAAATTTCTTAAAGTCAGGGCCCTTCTCGTTTATTCCTGGTATCCCACATAGTAATGGCCCAAGGTTGAGTGCAATAGATGTTTTACTAATGATTTCATTACAGAGCATAATGTTTCAGTTATTCAGTGAATGCTAGAGTTTTAAAACATGAAAAAGAAAATCATGAAGTTATGAATATTATATATGAGGGAAGGGGAGGTCAAGAGGGAGACAAAGAATTAGGGAAGGACCCTGGAGTCAGGCCAGGAAAAAGATTCTGTGTTTTGTTACAGAGCCATGATAAGCCATCCACGGTTTTTTGGCAAGGGAGTGGTAATGACCAGAGTTGCACTTCAGTCTGGCTGCAGGATAGATTAGATTTAGCATAGATTATAATTGGGTGAGACAGGAAGTGAGAAGACCAAGTGGGAAATTAATTCTTATGACAAGGAATGAGCATGTGAGGTAGGATGGTGTCAGTAAGACTGAGAGGATGACAGAAACAGAGGAACTGCTACTAGAAGGAAGGGATATGATCTGGTCTTTTCCTAAGCAGACTACACAAGACTATGTAAAACAAAGGGGGCATCTAAGATAAGTAGAAAATGTTCACTTTGGATGAACTGAGACCCTTCAAATGCCATTAACAGAAATAATAAAGTCAAAAGAGTTATGGCTTAGAGGGGGAAGTGAAGAGTTTGATGTTTGAAACATGAAATTTAAAGAGGTAGTAAGACAGCTAAGTGTAGAAATTTAGCAAGTTAATGTAGATGTCAAGGTAGACATATAAAAATTATTTATTTACTAAAGTTTTTGGGACACCATAATAAATTCATTTATTCATTTGCTTATTATTGGTTATTTATTTATTCAACACATTTTCTAAGCACCTAGAATGTTCCAGGCAGCATTCTATTTTTAGGTACTAGAGATAGTGAACTGGAAAGACAAATGAACTCAAAAACAAACCAACGTGTATGGACACACAAATCTCTGCTCTCAAAGAGCTAATAGTTGAGGTGCTGGAAGGTGGAGCAATCAAGAAAAAGGGGGACAACAACCATAAATAAGGAAATAAATAGTCATAGATGCCTTGATGAAAATAAAATATGTGTATATGATTGGGGGATACCTTCGATTGAGTGGCTCTGTTTATCTAGTAAGTTATGGTAGATGGATAAAATGTTAGCAATAACATTGAAAGTAACACTTGTGTTGTTAAGTGGCTATTTCTCCCAAATATTTACAATGAGAAAACAGACCTTCTGAATGACGATGATCATTTCCCCTTGCTCTAAATTCCTTAGAGCAGAAAACAGTCTAACAGAGACTGTCAAGTGAATTGTGATTATAAATCACAGATTATGGTGCCGATCCAGGATGAACTCTTGTTGTCATCAATAATAAAAGACCTGCATTTATTTCTATCACAAAATATTTTTGTATATAATTAAGTTAAATGGAAATACTGGAAAAGAGCTTGGCAGGCAAAAAGCCAACCCCAGGCCTGCCTGCCATCACAAAATAATGCCGTACATGATCCTTAACCATCTTCTTTCCTTGTAGTCTTCCCAGCTGGCATCCTGCAGCCCCCTTTCTTCAGTGTCCAGCAGTCTAACTCCTTGAACTATGGGGGCATCGGCATGGTCATAGGACATGAAATCACCCATGGCTTTGATGACAGTGGTAAAGTGCAGTTGACCTTCCTTTGACTAAGATAGAGCCTAATAAACCTAATGAAAAGTTATTATAATTTATCAATACAAAACACATTGATTCACCTGCATATCATTGACCTAATAATCATCACCATACTTTTAGTGTTCCTTTTAAAGTGTCGAGAAGATCAGAAATCCCTAACAGTGAGGTAAGAAATATGTGCTTCACACTGATACAATAAAACAAATACATTGAGCAAACATCAAGGATAACATTTGGTTTTATTTCATGATTGTTTATGTCTTATCTCGCCAGACTTTTAGAGCGCAGTGTCCGTGTCTTAAAATCAGTAAGATGTCCATAGTCATAAAACTCTTAAACTGCTTGTGGTCAGGGACTTCTTCCTTTATTTTTTTTCCATCTTATACTTGCAAACAGTAGGCACTTAAATGTTTATATGCTGCAAAATAGATTTTTGATTGGCAAAATAGATTTTGAGTTTCACTGATATTTGAGAGTAATATAAGTAAAGTCAGGACATATGAAAAGAGGTGATAGTAGAAAGTATGATAAAGATTGGTTTGTAAGTGGAAAGAAAATAGGAAGAAAACAATGGAGAGAGAGTAATTAAGCCTTAACTAGACCTAACTTTAGAGAGCCAGAGAAAGAAAAGGAGACAGGAAGGGTACAATTTTGAAAAGGATTTACTAAGTGTCTGACAACTAAATTAACTAAACAGTACTCTTCATAGGTAGGTACTAATACTTTTTTTCATTTCTTTTTAATGGAAAAAAATAAAGGTACATAAAAGATTTGCTCAAAGTTACAAAGCTAGGAATTGGTGGAACCAAGATGTGAGTTCAGGTAGTTTGTCTTCATAGCCCTTTTCTTACTCACTACATCATAGACAACTATTAAAAAGATGATGTAATTCAGTGTCAAAATAGATCAATGCTATTGTAGCTCAAAAAAAAGGGAAAGAGCAATGTGCTTAGAGTTGGCAGGAAAGTTCCAGGAGGAAAGGTGACTTTTTCTTTGTGCTTGAAGTAGAAGCTGAGTCTACAAAGTGTCATGAGGGTTTGAGATATGAAGCGAATGCCAGAATAAAAATATTGACCTTTTAAAATTTCAAAACATCAAATTAAACAGACTTGGTTCAGGTGAAAACCATGGAACAGAAACAAGGCACGATTTTAAGAGTGTTTATCTGGTGGCCTCAGCTAAGATATCAAGAGCCAAGTGGGTGAAATATTTGGATTAATACTAAAGCATTTCAGCAGAAAGCCCTGGCAGTCCAGGTTTCATCAACGCTGGATGAGAAAGCATAACAGTTCCTCTCATTATTTGTCTAATTTATTGTTCTCTCACACATGGTAGTTCAGTTCTTACCATTTAAATTAAAGATATCTTATTGTAATTTTTGACATAATGAGTTCTCGTTTTACTTAAACAAATACAGGCAGACATTTTAACAAGGATGGAGACCTCGTTGACTGGTGGACTCAACAGTCTGCAAATAATTTTAAAGACCAATCTCAGTGCATGGTGTACCAGTACGGAAACTTCTCCTGGAGCCTAGCCGGTGGACAGCATGTATGTCATCAGCCTTCTCATGACAAATGTTAGATACGGTCAATCTTAAGTGAATTATTGATGCTTTCGTAACAATCAGAATACAGTTAAGGGTCTTTTAAGTGTATGTTTTGTTTTATTTTTTAACAGCTCAATGGGATGAATACACTGGGAGAAAACATTGCTGATAATGGAGGTATTGGCCAAGCATACAGAGTGAGTAATAATATTTTCTTCCATATGTATCATATCTAATCATTCATGTAAAGCCTTTTGCAAAGGACATATATCATGTGAGCAATAAATGATGAAAGTGGGAAATGTGAGGAGGAAGAGGATTGTTACTGTGCTACCCTGGCAGGGGCAATACAGTGTGACTGAGCCAAACACGAGAAGCTGAGGAGAGGAGGAAACATAGAATGTTACAGCAACAGAAACCAGGAGATATGCAGGTCCACAGAGAAGGCGACCTTTTTCTGCGAAATAATCTCTGAAATAAATGTATTACAAAAGATGCTCCATTATAAAGGATTATTTCAGAGTCATTGATCAACGTACTGAACAGGACCCTCAGTTTTCACAAGTGAAGCGGTATTTGGGAACCATCATTAGCATAATTCACAGGCGTAATATTAAACCACAGTCCAGTTACAATGATACAGTGAGGGACTAAGTGACATTCAGCATGTGGCCTTTTAGTCATCCAAACTATTATAGCCAGAGGAGTTTATCATGAACCATCCCTTAGAATCTCGTTTAGCTTTCCATTCATTTTTGCATTTGAGGGCTTTCCTCTGCATTTTGCACTACTCTGGGTGCTGAAGACACAGCTACAAACCCTCCATAAAAGATGACATTATTTGATGGTTTAAATAAGAATTAAAAGATGGCTTAATAGATACCAAATGCGAAAGACAAAAGTAGGGATTTTCACAAAAAGTGGAGTAATACTGGCCTTGGAAGCAGCAATGAGGAGTGAGGGTAATTTCCAATGCTTCTTCCAACCCTGAGAGAACCCAGATGTGGAAGAACCAGCAGAGTCTACTCGAGAGAATACAGGGGACAAGGTGTCTCCAGGATAGAATCAGGCTTCTCTGAGGAGAAGATGGATCAAATGTTCCACAGATAAATGAGGATGTAGGATTATTTGTTCACCATAGAAATATTTGGGTTAGAGGGGAGAAGGGGAGCCTCAGTGGTTGGGTCAGGAAAGAAGAAGCAGCAGAGCAGTGTGGGAAAGACGACTGATAGGGCCTGTCACTTGGCAGAACATGGATGATCAGAGTATGAGGCTTGGGAGATTAGCTGGCTGCAAAGTTTGCAAAAAGAATGAATCCTAGCCATGTCCCAGGAGGTGGTAGATTACTACTTTATTGAATGCTTGGTAATTTTTTTACTGGATGCCTGACATTGTGCATTTTACCTCTTTGGGTGATGGATATTTTTGTTTTCCTATCAATATTCTTGAGCTTTATTCTAGGACACAGTTAAATTCCTCAGAAATGGTTTGATCCTTTTGGATCTTGCTCTTACAACTTATTAGGTGAGACTAGGAATGTAATCGAAAAAGTTACTCTCCAGTGCTGAGGCAAGACCCTACTGTGTGAATCTTGAGGTCCTTCATTTTTGTCAGGTGTGAGTACCAGGCTTTTTTTTTAATTAATTTTTTTTACTTGAGGAATGTTGGGGAACAGTGTGTTTCTCCAGGGCCCATCAGCTCCAAGTCAAGTCGTTGTCCTTCAATCTAGTTGTGGAGGCACAGCTCAGCTCCAAGTTCAGTCGCCATTTTCAATCTTTAGTTGCAGGGGAAGCAGCCCACCATCCCATGTGGGAATTGAACTGGCAACCTTGTTGTTAAGAGCTCGCACTCTAACCAGCTGAGTCATCTAGCTGCCCCTCCAGCAGCTCAGCAGCAGCTCATTGTCTTCAATCTAGTTGTGGAGGGTGCAGCTCACTGGCCCATGTGGGAATCAAACCCGCAACCCTATTGTTAAGAGCTCGTGTTCTAACCAACAGAGCCATCCAGCTGCCCCTAGTACCAGACATTTTTATCTCTGATCCTTGTGCTTAATTCCTTCCCTAGTCCTGGATAGTTTGCTTATATGCATACTCACATACTCAGCTGAATGCTTGAGGGGACCATCTGATCTCTTAAGATCCTCTAATCTGTGCAGCTTTCTCCTCTTCAGTACCCTGTCCTTGAGTTCCTGAACTCTCAGTTCCTTCTCCTCAACTCAGGGAGTCCCTTGGACTCTGATTGGGCTTCCTTTCTCTGCATTGTAGCCTGTATATGCTCAAGCAATAAGCTGGGCCAATCAGGGCTTGTCTTATTTGTTTACCAACTCACAGAGGTCACACTCTCCTTTTTCCTGATGTCCAGTGTCATGCAAGCCATTGTTTCATATGTATTTGTCCATCAGTTGGTTGTTTGAGCAGGAGAGTAAATCCAGTCCTTATCCCTCCAACTTGCCTGGAAGCAGAAGGCGTTGGGACTCTTAATACTCCCATGGTTATTCTAACATGCAGCCAGATTAAGAATCACAGCTGTAAAAATCCGGCCAAAATCTGGGTTCAGTAGACTTCCATGGGGATCCTCCCTTAGAACAAGTACAGAATTATTAAGCAAATCACAATTGTGCAAATATTTTTTTATACATGAAATCAAAACATTTAATGGCCTGACCCCTGCTAGATGGTGAGCTCCCTAAGAGTGAGCAGGTTCAAGTATCCCCCATTTACCCAGCATCTTTATATAGTAGAGACTCAATAAATTTATGTTAATGGCAAGTAGAAAGGGAAATAGATTTTCTGCATATCTAATTGATCACTTTCTCTTATATTAAATTGGAAGTGATATATCTCAAAAAGTGTGTTGTCAACCTATTTCTTAAGTATATTTAGTAGAGGAAAACTACATTTATCAATAGTTTCCATAAATCCTTTAGAATTGAGAGCATTTTCTGATATTCAAGTAATCTAAATTCCTTCTTCCTAATGTAACTGAGGTTCAGTTTTGCCTAGTGTTCAGGGTGCCAAAATAATTACTCATCCTTATTTTTAGAATCATAGGATACTAGGCCTCTAAGTGATCTTAAGAGAATCCCTTGACTTTGGCAAGAATCATTCAAAGTCTAGAGTAAGTATATTTTGCTAAGAGTAGTAACTAAGCTAAATATAGCAATTATGGACTCCCTTGGCAATCCATTCTTCCAACTATCAATAGCTGGACTTATCTATTAATAGAACAACATTTAGATAAGTTTTTCACTACTTATTTAAGTCATCCATTCATTCAACTAACATTTATTGATCACCTGACATGTGTTAGCCTCTTGTGACCTGTTAATTGGTATCCTCTTCTTTACAGAGCATTTATAAATAAATTCTAGTTTTCTTTCTAATCCATGAAATAGTTGTAGGTTGCCATATCTAAATATATTATTATGATGATTCTGACACAAAAGGTTAACTACTTGGTTACATGGCGTGTGTGTGTGTGTGTGTGTGTGTGTGTGTGTGTGTGTGTAAATTTGGAAATTATAAACATCATGTTTCTGTTTCATCAAATGCCTAGGCCTATCAAAATTATGTTAAAAAGAATGGCGAAGAAAAATTACTTCCTGGACTTGACTTAAATCACAAACAACTATTCTTCTTGAACTTTGCCCAGGTATTGTACCTTTCTTGATTGATAAATATGAAAATCATTTTCAATTATAATTTTATAGTAAGTTAGATATCGCATGCTGAGTTTTCTTGTTTTAATCAATTGTGGCAGATTGTTTGACTTGACTAAATCTTGATAACAGATTGTCAGATCAGATTAATGACAATTATGCTCCTGGTTGCCTATCTTTAAACATTATTTAAAGGGTAAATTGCTGAGGAATACAGAATTCCAATTTAAGTTTTACAACAGGAAGTTGACTTTTCCCCCTGCCTGCCCAAACAAGTAACCCTTGATTAAACCTAAGCACACTGCATTCCTTTTTCTATTCCTATCCCTAGGTGTGGTGTGGGACCTACAGGCCAGAATACGCAGTCAACTCCATTAAAACAGATGTCCACAGTCCAGGCAATTTCAGGTGCGTGGGTTTGAACAGCAGTCAAGGTGCTCCAGTTGACTCCATTACTTCCAGTTTTGGAAATCGGCCTTTTCTAACTCTGATTCTATAAATTTGGAAATCTAGCAGTTTGGTTTGTTTTTGTTTTGTTTTTTTTAATTTTGAGGGTTTCAGATAGGATCAACAGAACACATCAGGGTAAATGTCACATTTGTACAAGTATAGGCCTTACTGCTTGTATCTTCAGAGTACACGTGATTTAGGCTCTGTGCAGATTTCACCTCGGAACAGTGGCTCTATTTGAAGTTACCACAAAGATATTCCTAAGAGGCTGTGAAAGGTTTAGGCCTAGGACCAATGAGTAGCTAGCTGTATCAAAGAAAGATTTCCATTTGACATAAAGGGAAACTTTCTGGTAATTAGCGGTTGTCTCACATGGAATAAAGTTATCGCCAAAGCTCCAGGAGAGAGTACCTTGAAGTAGAGATCAGAGAACAACCCATCAAGGACACTGGAGAAAAATGCTCTGCAGAATGGAAGGTTGAGTTAGAAGATATCTAAAGTCCTTCCCTAATCAGAAAACCTAAGAGAACATTGGATTGAAAGAGAATCACTCTAACCAATATTTGAATGTTATAGCCTAAATCCTTATGTATCCATTTTAGGATGAAATTCCTAATACTACCCTTTCCCCAGGTATTATAATATGTCATCACTGATTTGCTGATTAAAAACAGCCCTTCTCAGGCAAGAATATCTGCAAAGCAAATTTAAAATTCTGTAGGATAGTTGGAAAACAGAGTTTGAGAACAAAAGAGATACCACTGGGCTGAATTTTAAAAGCCCTTCCTAAATAAACATAGACATAATGCCCACATCATTCACTCCTAAGGAAAAACCATATTTAATTGTGAAACAATAAAAGATCACATTTAAAAATTAAAGAATTTATTCATTTTGTTCTAGTATCATCATTGTCATCATCATCATTTAGTATTTGCCTTAACAGTTCTTTCAAAATTTATTCACTGTTTAGTGTATGTCCATTATGTGTGTAATCCAAGCAAAATTTAGTCTTGCTAGAATATCCAAATTAACTGCTTTTTCAGTGATGAGCAACAAAAGTCACTGGATCCATTGACAATACGGTTTATCCAAGTATTTTTTAATTTCAATTTTGAAAAGTTGTCTTTTTTCTTACTGAAGTCTTTGGAAGTTAAGGTGTAAGAATCTACTTCTGAGGAAAACAGCAATTATAAATTCACATAAATTACCATAACAATCTAAACTGTCGAAACTCTGCCCTGCATACCTCATGAACTAAAGCATATGTCCATTAAAGCCTAAGTGAATTTAAGTAATATTGTAATATCTGGTATATCTGGTGTCCTCGGAGAATGGAGGTTGCAAGTTCATTTTTTGACAGCTACAATTTGTCTCTTGAGTATTAACATTTTTGTCTTAACCACTAGATTAAAATTTCTATGTTTAAAATACATATTCTACTTTCTTGCCTTACTAACACAGTATCTTAAATAAAAACTAACATTTTTTTTTTTTTTTGAAGATACAAACTGTTGTTATGATTAATAGTTATGGTTTTGCTGTTTATTAGTTTAGTGAAATCCTCACAACCTACAGTGTGGGCAGCTATTTATTCCTACACTAAAGAGTCACCCATGGTGATGCTTTTAGATTTTTCATTTGGGCATTTTATTAAGGTTTTGTTTGTTTGTTTCATCCCTAGTTCTCTTTCCTCTTACAACATTGCCTGCTTTTGGCCATCTCATTCTGCCATTCTAATTAACTCAGAAAACATATCCCTACATTTGTATGGAAAAAACGAAAGCATGCTTCGAAGTAAGATACATTTGAGTTTCAACCAGGGCTCTGCCACTTTTGAGCTGTTAGTTAACCTCTGTGTCTCAATTTCTTGATGTATAAAATAAGTATTAAATTATTACGAGAGTTGCTAGGAGGATTAATATTAACGTATCTGAAGTGCCTATTACATGTGCGTGTTTGAAAATTAGTACTAGGGTTGGTTTTAGATAAATGAATGAACAGAATAAGAATTTCTGTGAATAAAGTAACAAGGCCTTCGCAATATTCTGTGTTAGCTGACAGTCAAGGGCTTTTTGTTGTTCATTTCTTATGTCTGGATAGTTGAGAATGTCAATAACTGTTTACTCACTGGTTAAGTGATATGTAGGTAAATGTAACTGTTTCCTACCACCAATCTTAAACTGACAATTTTATTATAAATATGTAGATTTTTTTATTTGTAAAAGATTTATTAACTTATTATAAATATGTAAAATTATTTGCAACTTTCATTTTCTTTGTTCTGGCCCAAAAGATGTCTCTTTGACTATTTTTCATTCAAATTAAGAGGAGTGTGTGTGTTTATTTGTTTTTTTAAAGGGTAAATGGAATGCCAACCTTTTGTAAAGGAAATATTTTCTCTTGAGGTAAAGGGATTTCCTTGGCAAAACGTTGAGGTTACATTTAGTTTTGGAAACAGGCTGCTTCCTGGCTGGCTAAAGTAAAACATATTTTTTAAGGAACCTTGAAAACTAAGAGGCATTGAGTGGCTACTAAAAAAAAAGTCTAATGATTTATGTAGAAATTTCTGAAATAGTGAATGAAGCATATGCTGATCAATGTGAACTTACTTTAAAAAGAATTATGAACATTAATTAATGGTAAAGATTTGATAGTTTATTCAGAAATGAATCTAATTAACTAAAAGAATTATGAACATTAATGGTAAAGATTGGACAGTTTATTCATAAATGAATCTAGTCATTCATTTAAAAGTAGTAACAAAAGGTTGTCAGAGGATCCATTAATTGCAAAAAGCTCATAGACGTACATAATTCAAAATTCCAGTTAATTGCAGACACGAGTAGTCAGATAAGTTATAGGATACAAAGTCCATTCTTAGCCACACGATGTTCAACTCCGTATCTCTTAGATTTTTTGTTTTTTGTTTTTTGTGTTTTCCAGTTTTAATGGGAAATAAATGACACACATATATCACTATATAAGTTTAAAGCATACAGCATGATTGTTTGATTTACATGTATATTATAAAATGATTACCACAATAGGTTCAGCTAACATCCATAACTGGAAGTTTGTACCTTTTCAGCCGTTTTCTTCCAATTCTTCCTCCCCTGACTCTCCACCTAGAGATGTTTTTAATACAAGTGATTATTTGCCAAGGGAATAAACAGCAGCAATAAAATAAAATAGTTTATATAATAAAGTGAAAAGTTCAAAGTAAATCACTCTAAGAAATAATCAGTAAAAGCCTTTATTATCTTCTGTTATTATAAACATAAACTCAAAAACTATATAGTTTTCATATAGCATGAAATATGTTAATGAAATATGATCCTACTCTCAGAGAAGGGATTCATTTTTTATTAATAATGTATTCACTCTTTAAAATAGATTATTTATGTCATACACCCAAAGATTTGATGTTATAAACAACCAAGCAATAACCAGAATCCTAGGAAAGTAAATGAAGCCCAGGTACGTTGTTGACCTAATTATTCAGAATCACATTATCTAAGTAAAGCCTTTGGCTAGAAAGAGAGGTGATAGCATAGAGAGGGAGAGCTGAGTGTACATTAGATCGACTATTGTACTGCTAACTCCTAGTGGTGGAAGATTCCTTTTAATCTTTAGGACTCCTCTGGGAGTCCTAAAAACCAAAAAACATTTACATCTTCCTTGAAGGATAGGGGAGTTGTGGTGGGAGGTACTGAGAGGTAGTCGATGTGGTAATGAGTGACACATTAGGAAGTCAGACTTTGAGAAATTCGATATGGATCTTTCTTTCCTAGAATGGGGATAGGGAAAGGAAATGCTTTCTTTCTGTCCTAATTGGCCCATAGTAGTAATTAAACAACAAAAATGCTAAGCAATGTTTTTCTTCATAATACCCTGTTTACTCCTGTACGAGTCATCACCATGATCCAGCGACAGGTTCTTTCATCCAGTGTGTAATGAGTCCTGCCATACGCAAAGCACTGTGCTAGGCTTGGGGGGTGCAGCAGGGAGCAAGGTATGCCTAGTATTTTGCCCTCATAGAGAGTCCAGTGTAGGGGGTATGTCAGGAAGTAAAGGAGGAGAACAAATCATTGTAAACTGTGATACGTGCGGGGACAGGGCTAGTACAGCGGGGAGGAACTAATCTGAACAGCATTTGAAGAAAGGCTCTGAGGAGCTGTGTTTAAGCAGAGGCATGAAGGCTGAGGAGGAGTTAGCCATGGAGTCGCCGGGGAGTAACTTGCCAGGGAGTGGGCCCGGCAGGAGCAGCAGGCTCTGAAGAGGGAAAGAACTTGGCGAGTTTGAGAATGGAAAGTAGGTCAGTGTAGTTTGAGCCTCATGAAAAATGGGAAAAGAAAGGTACCATGAGGAGGCCAGGAAGGTCGGCTGGAGCCATCAGGACGTTGGAGACTTTGGTGAGGAGGTTGAATCTCCTTAAAGCAAGGCTCCTGGAAGGCTCGAAATAAGGGAACTATGGAATTTGATCTAAATTTGAACGATCACTCTGACTGCTGTGTGGAGAATGGGTTAGAGGGGAGAGAAGTGCTAAGAGTTATACATGTTAGCACATCTACCAGGTATGGAGAGCTCTGTAAATTAGAAGGTACTCGTGTCACTTGCTCCCAGTTGTCTCCCTACTCCAGTCCGCTTGCTTCCCGGCCACCTACTCCCAACCCAAGGTGGATGTGGTGGATGTTCCCAATGGGAGAAGAATGGAAGGAGCTGGTTCAGGATGGATGGGAAAACATCACTTCTGTATCATTGTACTAACCTGTGTCTCCCCTCAAACGCTGCTTGGTGTCAACAGTGGGTTAGACAGTGTTGTTTTTGTCCATTGGGGCCAGAAACAAGAATAAATTGGCATTATGCCAGTCCTTTCCAGTTATTCAGGCTGAATCCAGTTTCCGATATTTATGGAGTTCTTTGGGAAGAAAAGAAAATAGTTGTTATCATCTCTATTAAATCAGCAAATACCCATTTAAAGTCTCTTATATTTAAATTATTGTGTGGGCCCTTTCAGGAGATAGTGAAAAATCATGACTTTGTTCTTTGACCAAACTCTTCTTATGTTAACTGCAATTCCAAATATGAATTATACATTTATTTTACCAACACATAGAGGATGTTTTTAAATTAACTCTCCGTGAAAATCCTAAGATGCAGGTACTATTATTGTATGCATTTTACAGAAAAGGAGACTGAGGCACAGAGGGGCTAAATAAATACAACTGATAAGAAGGATGCAAGCCATACAATCTGTCTTTAAAATCTGGTCTCTTAACTCCTATACTTCATTGCCTTTCCATTTAACAGTTCTGTTCATGAGAAGAACAGATTAATTCTACCAATTTCTTTTCTTGTTTTCCTTTTAAACTATACGTTCCAAATTAACTCCCTTGGCCTACATAGAGATATTCTATAGCACTCCCACATGGTATGGACATCAGTACCAAATACTGCTGCTGACTTTTGTTTGTTTTTTCACAGGATTATTGGGACTTTGCAGAACTCCCCTGAGTTTTCAGAAGCCTTTCATTGCCTCAAGAATTCATACATGAATCCAGAAAAAAAATGCCGGGTTTGGTGATCAGAAGAAGTGGGGCAACCCTTGGCTAGACTTGTCAACACCACAGAAATGAGGAACTCTGTCCAAGGGAGTGGGCCATAGAGGCCACTGTAATTACATGGGGATAGTTAAGAGAGAAGAGCGCATCATAATAAAAATGAAGTTAGGTTATTCTGGAAAAGGGGTGGAGCTCCGGGTCTAATGTCCATCAAATCAATCATTTCGCACTGTGTAAATAATGCTTAATCTCTAAAGATAATATTACCATTCATTTCTGTTTCTCATATGATCTGCCAGTTTGATGTTGTCTCTTGAAAACAGAGTTAACTACTATGTAGACTGGGATTTCTAATCAAAGGGAGAAAGAAGAGGTTGAAGAAGACTATTGGCACCAAAAGCACAGCAGTCATGCGCGAGTTAAAAACTCATTGCTGAAGTATTTGTTTCTACTTTTATTTGCAACATTTACGCTTCTTCAAATCTCTTCCAAAGAATTCTTCTACATACTGGGGGCTTGAGACTGATAGAGTTTTAAACTAACTGTGCCAACCATCGGTTATTCATTCTGAGATCACTTTATTTGAGGCACTTAGGGCTGATGAGTGTCTCAAACTGCTTTTGTTGTACCTGCTTTGACTGATATCAAGATTCTTGAGGCTCCCTGAAATTTTCTAAGCAATTTCTTGATCTCTCTCTCTCTCTCTCTCTCTCTCTCTCTCTCTCTCTCTCTCTCAAAACTTGGTCTTTTTAAGAGATTTGTAGTAATGTATAAATAATAATTTTTATATTTAATTATTAACTACATTTATGACTAAGTGATTGTTATAGGTAATCATTGAATATTGAAGTTTCAGACTGAGATAAATAGTTATAAACCAAGATCTGTAAAGTGATATACAGATGAAAATTTTGAGACTTTTTAAATTTATAAATCATATTGATGAAAAGATTTAAGGACAAACTTTGGGTTAAAAATTGCCATTGGACAGTTGTCTAAAGATACATAAGACCTGTGGTTTACAAGCAGGATTTTCAAAATTAAATCTGTCCCTGAGGTGGCGATAATAAAAGGGCAAAACTGTATCTATGTAGCTCTGCATCTCATCTTTTCAGATGCAAATATTTTGATAATAAATGGAAATTGTGAGCCCATTACTCACTAAGCCTGTTGTGCCAGCCATGTAGCTTTGGAACACGCATTTCTGAATAGAAATGAGGTGTTTCCATGCCTCTGATAGACCAGCTTCTAAAATTCTAACTCTGTAGATTTCTGGGAGGGACTGGTTAGTCCCTGATAGATCATCTCTTGGGGCTTTTATGATCTTTTTTCCTGTCCTGTTGACTGGTTTAGTTCATTCCATTACTTGATTAATATTTTACAAAAGAGATACATGTCCAAGATCTTTATTTATCCCAACAAAATATGAAAGTGAGGATTTTGTGTCTTTCCTGTTTGTTGATTTTACCGCTTCTTGAAAAATGCCCATTTACCTTTTTTTAAAAAAAATGTTATTGAAAGATAACATATAATACAAAAATTTCGTAAAGCATACGTGTACGGTCCAATGAACTTTCTTCAACTGAACACAGTCCAGTAACCAGCACCTATAAGAAATAAAACATTACCTACCAGCTTTCTAGAAGTGCCTTCTCCCAACCATCAACCTGCAAGGACAACTACGGCCCCGACATCTAATATCATACATTAGTTTTGCCTGCTTTTGTCTTTTATGTAAATAGAATCAACCAGCATGCATTCTTTTGTGTCTAGCTTCTTTCAGCGTTACATGTGTGAGATTCATCTATATTTTTGCATTTGATTGTGGATCTTTCATTCTCATTGCTAAATAATATTCTATTGTGAGACTATAGTACAATCCATCCATTCCATTCTTGATAGCCACTTGAGAACTTTCCAATTTGAGGATTTTAGAAATAGTGCAATAATGAACATGCTTGCATATTACCATCTTTTTTTACTTGAATATTTAATGAACTCATTTCCACAAGTGCTTCCTAAAGTTATGAATATTGAAAATATAGTTTCAAACTAATTGTGGATATTCTTATCCTTTTCCCCTTTATCACTACCACCATTATGAAAATGTAACATGTGTATATTTTCTTTAAGTAAACTGAAAATATTCATAAGTAATATTAGTAGCTGGAGCAATAGGAGCAGTCAGCTATGAAGAGAACTATCTTTGAATGGTTTAGTTTCTATCCTGTCAGAGCAGCTGAAGTCATGAAGAGCTACTAGTACAAATTATGAAAAGGCAAACTCTCCACTGCTAACTCTCTAAAATGTCAGGCTCCCGTCCATATGGAGGGGCTTGAGTGAAATGTTCTTGGGGGAATGGGGAACTTCTCTAGTGTTTGGATCTCCTGTCTCTAGAAATATTTGATTTTCTGAGACTAAGGGACAGAACAGAGTCAGAAGACCAATACCTCCCCAGCTCTCACATATGAGAATATTGTCCTCAGCACTGGGGTTGAGTTCTGTGGGGCCTTATGGTCTCCCAGTCATCTGGAGTTGTTCCATCGAGTAAGGCCTAGCTATAATCTCACACATAAATCCAGTTTCACCATGACTGACTCTTGGTCAAAGAAAGAGTTTAGAAGCTGAGACACTACCTGTTGGGAGCCAATGTAATTCTGGGGTAAGGCTAGGAAGGCATTCTCAGCGACACCATTGGTCAGGAGTCTGCCTCTGCTGCAATGTCCATGTGGATTCCAGGTGTAAGGTGGAAAGAATGTTATCCTGGGAGAAGATTCCTTTCTTCTAATCCTATTCCACCACTAATGTCAAGCTGACCTTTGGCATTTGATCTGCTTTCTTGGGCCTTTGCTTTTCTACCAGAAATAAAAGAATCAGATTCTATCAGTAGTTCTCAGCAAGAGACGGAGAATGTGTGCTGCCTCACACATAATCTGTCCCCAGTTAAGAATGACTGGATAAGATAATTTCAAAATTCCCATGTGTGTGCCTGAGTCTAATTTGACCACATTATCATGCAAAGAAAAGGACCAAAGTTTTTACTTACGGTCTGTGCTGTTCTGTTAGTTTTCTCAAAAGCCTTAATTATTTCTGTTGTTACAGATGATTGTTCTCAAAGTAGGTAACTTGAAAATAAGACTCCACCCTGTCGAACATGGAAAATCAGGAAGTTTTCTCAGGTTCCAGTCTCAAAAATACAAAATAAAACCAGTTTCTTAAATATTACTGCTTTTCTGAAATACTGGCCTCCCCCACCCCCATTAAACTTACACAGCATTTATGTCTTGAAAAATGTTCAAGCCAAATGGAGCTTTTATCTCTGTTTCTTATACTTCCTGCTAGCCAAATTGAATCTTTTTAAAAATGAATGATAATAAACTATTTTGCCAATATTTTCTTGGTTTCACCACCCCATTCTTCCAAAGATACCATGGTTTTCCGATCTAATGTCTTTTCAAAAGTTCAATGAAAAGGCTGGCAAATGCTGCAGGGAGTCTCGGACAGAAACAGACGGCTTAGGCAGAACCAAGTGTCATTGTGCACCGTCCCTGAACTGAGCAGCTTGACTTTTAGTCCATCAGGTGAAGGGAGAAGCCACACGTGATGGCAAAGTGGCCCATGTTTATTGCATTCTAATCTTTTCTTTAACAACGTTGTTTTCATTTCAACACCTTTGTATTTTGCATTTCCTCACCAACTGAGAAACACTACTTTTACTTGCAACTCATAGCCAAACTACTGTGCTTCTATTGTTTGACAAAGCTCATCCTCCAAGCTGTGTCAGGGAAGCCTGAGAGAAAAACGGGCACTGGCTCTGAAGGAAATGATGGCCTCTCGGCTTCGGCCGGGTAGAAAGACGAAGTCTAGCCACTGTGACTAATTTTTGTATTTCTGGATTTCTTTTCTACCCAGAAACTAACAATTTTTCAGGTATCAGTCATGTTAACGTCTGATTCTACTCCTATAAATGCACTTGGTAACATCTCTGTTCCAATCATCTCAAATTATAATGCATCTTAAAAGTTTACTCTATATCCAGGAAGACAAACATGGAGTTAAGCACCTGGATTATCAGTTACCTTAGTGTAATTCCTTCACACGTGCTATCAATACTCTATGTCCTCTGAAATACAACATCAAAGATATAACGCTCCAATGTTTATGGGAGCTTTATAATATCAAAGAAAGGGAGAAAAAATTAAATAGCAGGAAACGTTTGATTTGTTTAAAGAAAATGTGAAAAGGGTGCAATGTTAGATGTACATTAAAATATCAATGTTAAAATATTGTTGCATAGAATAAGAGTTGGAAGAATATATGCCAAAAATTAATAGGGGACATCTCTGACTGATGGTATTATAGGTGATTCTTATTTCCTCCCCTCCCCCCACATTTTAACTATTTCTATAAGATGAAAATATTATATTTTAAAAATCATCTAAAAATTTTGTTTGCAGGAAAGGAGGAAGTAAGGGAGCAAAGATGGAATGAAGGTAATAAAGATAATTTGACTGCAAAAGAGAAATAATTCCTTTGAATTTAAGATGTGCTCATTTATTTAACAAGCTATTCAGTTTCGTGTCTTGTACAACTTAGACCCAAGGAATCTGGTGCACTGGATTTTGGTCAGCAGCTCCCTCCCTCCACCCCGACAGGCCAGATCTCAGTTTCATGAGGTGGCATTGACACACACTGCTTAACACAGAGCAGGGGAATTTGGCAGGCCTTCTGCTGACTGTGCTTATAGTGGCTCTGTGAGAACAAAGCGTGTACTCTTGAGGTTTTTGTTTTGTTTTGTTTTTCTGAAAATGCTAAAGGGTTGATTGATATGTCCATACTTTCCTACCTGGTCTCTCCGCATACAAAACCCTAGTATTTGCCAAACCAATACCAAGGTTAAAGACACAGCCTATAAATGCCATACAGAAGCCAGTAGATTATACAGTGATCAGACTAAATTCCTCACCTGGTAGGCACCATGATTTACCTGGGGGTAAGATGCTCGAATTTAGAGGCTGAACAGGGAGGACACAGAAGGATACAGCTAATCCCAGGTGACTCACTGTTTACATGTGCTTATATTTGACTTTGGTTGCAAATGTGAAAATCAAACTTATGCTCATTTAGAGATTTTGTTGAGCCACACTACCAAACGTGGGTATGTATGAGTCATTGGGCCTTCTTTCCATGTGTCGACTTTATTATTGCAGACTGGCTTTCCCCGAAAGAAAGCCATGATGGTCAGCCACACTCAGACTCCAAGACTGTCTGCTTTCTTCCCAGGGGAAGGACAGGCTCTAACTGCAGTCCACATTAGACAAATCCTAGAGAAAACCTAATTGGCTTATTTTGGACACATGCCCACCCCTTTGGCTAGTGCCTGGGGGAGTGGGCACGTTGTAGAAATTATGATCATTGATCCCCCACAGAATTGGAGAAGTAGAGTTTCCCAAAAGAAGAAAAGTACCATTTCTAGAAAAGAAACAGATGTTCAAAACACTGGTAAGACTAGATACTTCTTAAATGCTTGGCAAAATATCTCAGTTTGGATTACACTGTGCATGTTACATTTTTAATAAGTGTCAACTTTAATGTTGTGTGACAAAAATGAAGACTATGTATTTTAGCTATATTTAGTATTTAAGAAAATTAAAAATTATTAATAAAGGAGGGTGGCAAGGAGGAGAAACGATGCTTTGTTTTTATGGTGAGTGAGGTACGGAATCTAGGTTGTTTGCATCAAGTTTCCATTTAATGTCACTGACCCGTGAATAAATGTTAGTACCCCTGATATTACAGATGGTGGATTTGAATTTCACACAGGTTAACGGATTTGTCCAAATTTATACAGTAGATGACAAGCCCAGAGGCCAAACCAAAGTATGCTGAAGTCCAAAATCTACCTAAATTTACCATCAAAGCTCTCTATGTCCTTATAAAATGCATTTTAGACTGTCAAGATCAACTCATTTGTAGCTAATTAGTCCCAAACCATGTCTTTTAAGAAAAATGAATGAAAAAAATAAAATTTTACGACTATTTTTCTTCACATAAACCTTTGTTATTTTTAAAAGAACATTAAGTATTTTAAACAATTACATCAGTAACCACTTAATGAGCATCTATGTTCAAGGTACTACATTAGAAGCAAGAATAAAAATAGCTGAAAAAGAAAAAAAGAAAGAAAAACAGGATAAAGTACTATTCTTCGCCTGGCACTACAATTATCCACTACATTCGTTCACTTATTCCTTGAAACATCAGGCACCTTTGATGTGTGATGCACTATATCACACATTGGAAGATTATCTCTACCGGACCCACTAAAAGACAAAAATAAATGAAAACATCTGGCCTTTTCACATAATAGAGACATTTAAAACATACACAAATAAATACAATTGCATGTGTAATATGCCAAGAGAGAAAGAAAAAGAAAAATTGAGAATTCAGAGAAATTTTCTTTCCTAGCATGCCAAAGACATTCTGCAGGAAGTACACTTAAGTTGCATTTGACCCTATGGATGGGATTTTGACAATTGGAAATAGAGGCAAGGAGATATTTTGGCTAAGTGTACCTCGTATACAAAATTAAGCAACAAAAGAGTAAGAATTCCATGATTATGTAGCAACGCTAGCTCTGGATAAACAGCAAACGGGAGCATACACTCTGAGACTGCTGACGGTTCTCCACAGTTGGCTCTTTGACATGTCCTGTCCCAAGAAAAGTGTTCCTTATTTATGCAAATATTTAATGCTCTTCTCAAATTGTATACCTTATCATTCTACTTTTAAAGAAGTCCTGTACATTTCTTACATTTGCTAGAAGTTGTGTTTATTATAAGGATAGCATTCATCTTATTCCTGGGAACTTAGAATTCTACTCTTATTCCGGTCCTAGTGCTAAATCACTGCATGGAGCAAGTAACTAATTTTCTGCATTTCCATTGTCTCAGAATTGAAATCAGTGTTAGGATCAAGGTCTCCTCAAAACCAGAAGGTACGCAGATGCAATGTTTTGCAAACCAAACTCCTTGGAGATGGCGAACGATATCTTCATGAAGAGGAACTAGGCCACAGTGTCATGGAAAAATTGGAATCCAGCAAAAGCCAGCTAGACCCAGGGACACCCAGGGTCAAAGCTTGGCTACGCAGCTAGCATTTGGCTCCTCTAAGCCTCAATTTCCTCTTCAAAATGGTCATAATCACAGGCACCTCTCGGGGAAGGATACTGTACCAGTTGCCAAAAAAAATTGTATTTTCGACTGCATTGAAATTTAATACCTTGATCATTACCTCTGACTTTTCCTTGACACTAATTAAGTCTGTGAGTCTTTAAAAACATAAGGACTTTTGGCTAAAAGACTAGAATTTTGGTGTGTTTTTTTTTTCTTTTTACCATCTTATCTTTTATGTTGCTCTAGGCGAGTCACTTGATCCCTTTTATATCATTTTTTTCACTAGCTACTCTTGAAACAGAGAAGACACAAAACATGCAATCCTTACATAGCAAAGAATTTCTTTAAAAGTAAAAAGAGTAAAGCAAGAACACAGGCAGAACAAAGGTGAAGTTTTAAGAGAGATGATAACTTGGGGAAATATAGTTTATGCAAGTATCTTCACTTTTCTCAGAAACTTTATCCCAGAGACTTTGGGAAAATGATTTAACACTTTTGAAGCTTAATTTGCTTAGAAGTACAGTGTAAAAATGTAGACACGCTTTTGTCACTTAGGTATGTGCCATGTTTCCCCAAAAATAAGACCTAGCCGGACCATCAGCTTGAATGCATCTTTTGGAGCAAAAATTAGTATAAGACTTAGTCTTATACTGTATAATATCTGTCTTATAATATACTGTATAATATTATATTAAAATAAGATCGGGTTTTATATTAGTTTTTGTTCCAAAAGATGCATTAGAGCTAATGGTCCAGCTAGGTTATTTTCGGGGAAACACGGTGTAGGTAGAATAATGCTCCCCTCCACAGGTGTCCACATCCTAATTCACAGAACCTGTGAATACATCTAGGTTAGGGCGCAGAGCAAAGGGGAATTTAATGTTCCAAGTGGACTTAAAGTCGCTGATCATCTGACCTTAAGAAGCTGATTATCCTGGGTCATCCAGGCAGGCCCAGTACAATCAATAGGGTCCTTAAAAGTGAAGAGAGGCAAAAGAGGGTAGAGTGATGCGATGTGAGAACGCTACCAGCTGTGGCCAGCTGTGAAGATGGAGAAAGAGTGTCACAGGATGAGTGCAGGCAGCCTCTGCAAGCTGGCAAGGGAATGGATTCCTCCCTAGAAGCTCCAGAAGGAAAACAGCCCTGAAGGCACCTTTGACACTAGGAGACCCCTATCCCCGATTTCTGACCTTCAGAAATGTCAAATAATAAATTTCTGTTGTTTTAAACCACTAAATTTGTGGTAATTTGTTATGGCAGCTCCAGAAAATATGTAAGTAAATATGCATTCTACAATACCTCAGAATTATTTAAACTTTTTTAAAATTATGCTTAGCTTAGATATTAACTTCTAATGACAAAATATATGCAACAATAAAATCAGTCAAAAATATTTACTATTCTTCTATTATATGTTATTAAATAGTGAGGTATATGGATACAAAATCAATTTGAGATAACTAGATATGAGTTGCCATTATTCTAAACAAATATGAGTAGTCATAATTGGTTCACTCACACAAAGACTGAAACATTGGCCTTTATGAAATAAACATAATTCATCTTACAGAGGTTAGCTATTTGACACTTAACAAGCCTTGCCTATCACCCACCTTTCATCTCAGCATGCAAACTAATTAACTACTGAGACGACCGTCCTTGTATAAGCACTAATATGTCAGGAAAATATTTATGACTTTATCCAATAAAGTAGCTCAAATATAAATTGTTTAAGCAAAGCTTTGAGAAAATAGAAACCCAGGACCATGGAAATCCTAAAGCAGCCTTGATATTATATTGCACTTGGCACATTACATTTTCCTGAAAGTTTATTCATAGATATTATTTTTACTTTAGACAAGCTAATGAATTGCTATGTTTCAGGAACTTCTGCATTCAGCCTCAGGAGTCTGTCATGAAAAAGACCTATCCCCCTAATGCTCACACATTGACGATAAAGAGATAGTGACACTGGCAAGTACGTACTGTCCTTGGTAGCAACAAGAATGTTCCTGATTTTTTTAAACACCTATAAGTTCCATATTTACATTACTCAGGACTTCCTCAATACTTCAGTTCTGTACGGTGCAAAATGAATGAACAAAGCCCAGATCATAATGTGCTAGAGCCAGCTCTTAACCTGCTCATGAAAGCCGATTTTTAAATTTTCAAGAATTGTATGAGCTAGTTGATGTCATGTCAGATTCATAGCTTGAAATCATCCAGCACTATAAACCAGGGTTGGCCAGTTGGTTGGTTGGTTGGTTGGTTGGTTGGTTGGTTGGTTGGTTGATTTTTCCCAGAGAGCCAACTATTCAACATTTACAAGCACATCACTGGCTTTGACCAAAGGCAACTCACAATCTAGTAAGCAAAACCAGGGTAGCCATCTAAAATAACACACAATCTAAAGGAGTTCCTATATACCTTAGATACAGGTTTGTGTGTGTGTAGCTTTTCCCATACATGGCTGTAGTTTTCTTATTCTAACATGTTAGAATTTTCTAATAGATGAAAGCAAAGCACCTTGAGGAAGGGACATCTCTTTCTAATTCACACAGTGAGCTTATTGCTGCCGTGAGGGGTTAAGATATCAGAATAACTGTAATAGAGGATTTAATCATGATGGCAATGATGCAGGAATTTGAATGAGACTCCATCCATTTGCACATATCTGCAAATGCTTTAGGAGGATGCATCATGAAGCTAGGTCTTAAAGATAGATTTTTCTATGGGAAAAGAGTGGAATTAGAATTGCAAGAGACAAGAACAAATGAGTCAAGGGTAGTTGCTGGGACAGTTCTTCAAAGAGTCAATTGGCTTGTCTAAAACTAACCAGAAGAAAATGCATTTTTCAAGGTAGTTGGGGGCCCGACTATAGGGATCTGGAATTCAAAACTAAGAAGTTTTCTTTATCATTGAACCTTCAGGGCTTGGTACCTAGTACATTGTAGTACATTGTAGGTACCTCAAATTTTATTCTGTTTGGGAAACATGAGCTGAGTTTATGCCATTATCCTTAATTCTTCTACCACAACACATCTGATAAAATGTTTTCAATACATCCCAGCTAAGCTAATCCCAAACCAATTCTTGCATCATTTTATAAAGTGACTTTCATAACCTTTCCCCTGGTAAGATATTTTGCCAGACTAAAATTAAGAGGTTAAAGTTAAGAAACTAAAGATAAGTAAACATAATAGAAATTGGGACAAAAGGTTATAAGAAGGGAGATTGCCTTACTAGGGTGGTTCTCATCCTGTCCTGGAGAATTGAATCAGAACCAGTAAAAGGTACTCAAAGTGAGGCAACACTAAAGAAACAGTGGAGTTGAATGAAATGGGATACACTAGTGAAGAGGTCCATTTAATTTCGACCTCAAGATTGCCTGTTCCCTAACTAGAAAGTGTGCTACGCTAGAGCTCTTCCCTCTTCTGGGAATCCCAGCAAATGACAAAGGCCAAGGGTCGGGGTCATCAAGGCTTGGAGTTCTACCAGATAAACTAGATCAAGATAAATAGATAAAAGAGATCAAGAACTCTTGTGGGGTCTCCAGTCATAAAGCAGGGAGAAATGGCAGAGAAAGCATCATGGTAAATGTCACCAAACAGTCTTGCTCTGTCTTACCTCCCATCCATCCTGCAGGAACAAATTTCTGATCCTCTCAACTTTCTCCTAAATATTTCTGAGAGTCCTATGTTCCATGTAAAACCAAATCTAGTTCTCTGGATCACTCAAGAACTCCCTCCTCTCTGGCTTCAGTTTTCTGCAAAGACTTCTCCTATTAATGTCAATTCCTAATGCAACAGCTATGCTCCAAGGCCCACAAAGGGGGCTACTGCTGCTAACCCCCATCAAAGGGGAAGCCAGCCACAGCTACCTGTCTTCATGATACAGCTCTCAGAGTGCTGAGGCTAGGCACTGAGGGCTCTGTCACCTCATTTGAGGGCTCTGTCTCTTGTTACTGCCAAAGATTCCAGAATAGGATTTTTCCATTGTTTCAACGACCATGTTATTGACATCTTGCTTTGTCACATCCCACAAAGATTTTTACTGGGGACCTACAACTCAAATTTGAACTCATGGCAACATTCTGAGTGACACACAACGCACCGAGCTCAGAATCTCCCTTCTGCCAAGCGAAACTTTTGAATCACAAGTCTCACTTCCTTTAAGACACATCATTTTCTGGGATACTCTAAACAAACTTCTGTTGAGCATGCCTCATGCCCAGACAAGGCTGATATTCAGAAGGTTGGCACCTAAATGGGTGTGCTATGTGCTTACAGATGGCACCCATTCTGATTGGTCAGTAGGAAACATTTTGGCTAGTCTCCTGCCTCCAGGACTTCCTAAATCTTAGGGCAAATACATGGAGGCTCAGAGAACGCCACTTTAAAAAATATTGCAGGAAAGTATATTTTCCATGCCTTAGTTCCTTAACAATGGGAAAAATATAAGACAGCTATATGATAATAAAGATATTGATTATTACTTTAGGGTGTGTCAATGCTTCTCATTTCCAAGGATGTTTACCATAAAACAGGGTGAACTATGACAAACTGATCTTTTTTGATACTGAAATGTGGGCAAAAGTCCCAATGTGGTTCGTCAGGTAAAAACTGCTGTGTCCCAGTTTCCATTCTCCTCTTCCTTTTTATAACAGAATTCCTAAGCTTTGTCTGAGCACATGGCCACGCAGCTACAGACTATATTTTCCAGCCATGTGTCCCTAACTGGCTGTGTGCATTGGGAAGAATCACCCTCTCTGGGTTCTGTTTCCTCATCTGTAAGAAAATAAGCAAACAAAACACTAAAGGCTGGAGAGGAGGGACTTGAACTAGATTTCTGGGGCATCTGCCACCTCTAGTATTCCATGGGTCTCTAAGTGTAAATTTTATCTCTTTGATGATGTTGACAGTCTCAGAAACCAGGTATTTTAAGAGCTACCTACACTTTGGGTATTCTTATTTTAGAAGATCTACCTAACTTCCTATCAAACGTATGGAAATGTACTCAGATTCTACTGAAATATAATTCATGTGTAACTCTATGTGAATTTCATATTTGCAGCCAATAACTTTTTTCAAGTCTAAGATATTTTACTGACCTTAACACTATGCCTATAGGGCCCAATGAAGCATTGATCCTCCAAAGAACCATTCTCCAGATTCTGCAGAACAGATTTTAGTACGGCTCAGTGGGTTCCACCATGCAGTGCTCCTACGAAGTGGAACATATATTTAAATACTCTGGTCTTAAATCCCAGTGGTTGCACAAATCACTACACTCACTTGGGAAGTCAGAGGAGCCAGAATAAGGATTGGCAGAAAGGGTACCCTAACCTGATGCGGGAACCCAGAGCTATTTAAGCGAGTGCGGTTCGGCAGCCTTGATGACTCTTATGTGCTCTCAGAACATGACTTTGGGAGCAAGGTTGGTATCTTTAAAGGGTCTGGATATTTGAAAGGGAACTTAATTTTATGTGGAAACATTTACAGTACTTGAGGTATAAGAAAATGGGATGTAGACACCTGAAAAATTACATGGGTTATTAGACTAATTGGTCTCTGATCCAAAGAAATTCAGTGGGTTGCATCCTTCCTATGAAAGGTGAGGCAGCTTGCTCAATCAATATATACATTAACTTCCATGAGCTCCCCAGAGAGAACTGTCCCTAAAACATTAAGTTGGTGCAACAGTAATTGCAGTTTAAAAGGTTGAAAATAATTGCAAACCGCAATTACTTTGGCACCAACCTAATACATATTTGCCCTATTATTACTCAGAAGGCCAATCCAGCTGGAGACACTCTTGGGAGGTTCATGAAAAGGAGAGCACTTCTTCAAAAGGACCATCTGCCTGGGAATCTTCTCTGACCCTGAGCAGAAAGCAAAACACCTCATGGCCTCTAAACCCAGACTCAGCCCAGCCAGGAGTCCAGCCAGGTTTGCCCACTCACACCGTTCACTTCTTAGGATTCCAGCTCTTCCAATATAAGTCATCTAGGGGTCACTGCAGACATCTGAGCTGGTGAAGACTTTGTCAACCCACGAAATTCTTAATAGGCTTACCAACATGCTATGCAACAGTCAAAATAAATCATTTGTGGCAACATATACTTCCAAAACATCTATTACCACAGGTTGACCTGGTGACTAATAAGCTTATTTACCACTTGGATCTACAGAGGGAAGATGGAGATGACTATTTTCTTGACACTAATAAAACCTGGGTATTTACACAATGACTGCAAGATACCAGCTTTATTAAGAAATATATAACTAACATAATCATCTTTTTGTTTGAATGCCTGTGGCTTATGTACCATGAAGAACAAACTTTGAATTACTTGGCCTTCCCAGCCTTGAGCATTAAAAGATAACTTTTTTTTTTAATCTAAGATTGCAAATAAAGTTGTCATGTAAGGCCAGTAGTGAAAATTAGGGAAAACTATTTTAAAACCATGGTTCATATTGAAATCAACTGGCTTTGGCAAGCATCTAACTAATTACAAACCTATTTTGTAATTGGAATTAGGCCAAGCTATTAAGATAGCCTATATAAAACATACTGGACTAATAAAGGAAGAACTCAAAAATTAGGATGAACCCAAAATGAGCAGAGCAGCTGCAGAACACCTGTTAGATAATGAAAATTGAAGTCAAATGGTAAGAATAGCTAGAGGAATGGTTGAAACATATAGCAATAAACCATGTCTCAAAGATGACTATTTACAGAAAGAGAAGGAACACTGCAAGGAGAAGAAAAGAATTCAAGTTTCCCAAGGTAGTGAATTCTATTTCAAATAATCCACGCTTAAATCACAGAGGAGCTCAGCAGGAACCAATAACTTGATTTGATAGAAGTGGGGAAAAGAGCAGAAAATTCATGTCCTATTTATAAGTACATGTAGAGAAATTGACAATTAGAAAATTAAAATAATCCTATTGCTGTTTCTTATTAAGACACCAAAGGAAAGAGACTAGGACAGGAAGAAACTTATCATGAAGGAGGCTGTGACCTTGGGCAAGTTACTTAACCTCTATGTATTTCAATTTCTCTTTTAAATTGAAGGACTTGGACAGATGCCGTCTAAAGTTTGTTCCGGCTCCAACACTGTATTTCACCAAAAACTTGTGAATTCTCAGCAAATAAGACTAAATAAAAGGAATGGTATATTATGGTGAATGATAAGCCCAAGAAAGAGCCTAAGGGAAGCCCATGCTTTTTTAAATTTTTCATTGTATTAGGTCCTTCATGCCTCTATTCAAAATTCTCTCCTAATTTCCTGAATAGGACATTGTTTCCTGTGTCTAATAGACAATATGGCTGCCTTCACAGTATGGTGCAAAGTTGCCTAGAAATTTTTCAGTGTACTTTGTTTTGAAGTGGATTCTCTATTTTTCCCCCCTTTTTAAAAATAAGGATATTCTTTTACATAACCTCAGTTCAGTTACCATCTGTATTTTTTTTTTTTTTTCAGTTTTATTGGGGACTATTGGGGAATAGTGTGTTTCTCCAGGGCCCATCAGCTCCAAGTCATTGTCCTTCAATCTAGTTGTAGAGGGCACAGCTCAGCTCCAAGTCCAGACACCCAGTTTTCAATCTTTAGTTGCAGGGGGCGCAGCCCACCATCCCATGCAGGAATTGAATGGGCAACCTTGTTGAGATACCATGCTCTAACCAACTGAACCATCCGGCTGCCCTGAAGTGGATTCTTAACAGCACAACCACAACCAAAAACATTTATCCTTACCTTATCACAATAATTACTGTTTAAGAAGCAGAGTTTACCTGTTATCTCTTCCATCAGGATCAGTTCTAAGACATAAGTGAAGAGAGTCCTTGGAGCTTTGCGCTTCTCACTCGTAACTTTAATAGCATTCTTTCCTCAGTACCCCCCCTCTAGCCTCATCTGACCTTCACATACAGAACCATGCCTGTGCAGACACCTCCTGTACCCAGAAGCACAGGCTTCCCGTGGGAAAAAAAGGCAAGTTTGTCAAAGGCTGACACCCAGCACTGATCACAATACCTGACTCAGAGTAGGAGGTTAATAAATACCAGGTAAATGGCTCACAAGCATTTTAAGAGTAACAAACTTGATCTTGTCGAATTCCCTCAAGATCCTGCTGCCTCATCCAATAAGTAGCCCCTCCCTGCAAGAGCCACTGGATGCTAATGTGTTTACATGATAATCTCCCAGGTCAGAAGAAAGCATTTTAAAAGATAATAAGTGCCTTAACTATAATGCCTAATCCAGGAGTCAGAATGGGAAACAGAAGCACCGTTCAGAATCCTTCCATTTTTACAATATATATGCAGCCTCATTTTTCAAGCACTTATCTTAAAATATTACAATATGATGTTTTAAAATCTTCACTTATTTAAAGTTACCAGTATGGGCAATGTTAAAACTTGGATAGAGGAAAGGAGAATGGAAAACGGAGTGGGAGAGAAGGATAGTTCTATTTTTGAGCTCTGCTGAATTACAGGTAGAGTTCTGGGTACTTTACATACAGTGTCTCATTGAAGCCTGAAGCTGTTAGACATTCCATTTACAGACAAGCAAACCGAGGCTTGTAGAAGCTGATTTGCTTCTACAAGCTTACTTTGCTGGAAAAATGGCAGAGCTGGGACTGAAATCCAGCTTTTTGTTTTGTTTTTCTTTTTTCTTTTTTTACTATTTATCTCTTTCAGAAAAACCTTTTCATTTGTGTCTGGGTCAGGTGTCACATACAATCAAAGGAATCACAGTAAATCCCTATTTCCTTGGTTATGGAATATCTGTCTCTCTCTGCCAGGCCTTGTACTTTGCCCCTACAGGGCCCATCACAACATTTCAAAGAAATTTCTATTTCTGATTCACCGTGTCTTATACCAATCCCTGACAATGATATGCCACTGCTATGGGTTGAATTGTGTCTCCCCACCCCCAAAAGATGTTGAAGTCCTAACCCACTGTACCTTATTTGGAAATAGGGTCTTTGCAGATAATTAAGTTACGATGAGTTCATCAGGGTGAGCCCTAATCCAATATGACTGGTGTCCATATAAACAGGGGAAATTTGGACCCTAACAGACATGTACACAGGGAGAATGCCACATGAAGAGGAAGGCAGAGATCAGGGTGATGCTTCTACATGCCAAGGGACACCAACATTTGCCAGCAAACCACCAGAAACTAGGAGAAAGGCGTGGAAGCCATTCTCCTGCCCAGCCCTCAGAAGGAACTAACCTTGCTGACACCCTGCTTTTGGATTTCTAGCCTCCAGAGCCATAGACGATAAATTTCTGTTTTTTTAAGCCACTCTTCTTGTACTTTGCCATGGCAGTCCCAGGAAACTAAGACAGCTGCCACGCAGTAAACACTACGAATACATAGGGCAACAAGAGAACAGCTGCAAATTATGTAACAAAAAATTATTCAGAAAGATCAAATAAAGATTCAGAAGGCAAAAGTAATCCAATATTTGTTCAATATGTGTTCTTCTACTCTGATGACTACAGTATTCAGAAAATGAGGCCATCAGATGTAACCAAGTATTTTAATTACATTAATTGCTCACAAAAATAAAAGCTTTTAGTCTGGTAAGTAATTTTAATGCCTCCTAGAACTATCTTCTCCAAGACGCATGCATGTGAAATTGACAAATGTGTTTTTAATTCACAGAGGAAATTGATATTTCCCAGAAACTGGAAGATATTTAACTATTGAAACTCAGCCATAAATTTCAGCTCAGTGCAGGCAGGTTATAATTTGAAGGCCTAGGGAATAAACAGTGACAGGCAAGGACATGCTTCATAGATAACCTTTTCCCAGTATCCTCTAACAGCCCAACTCAGGCCACACTTTTACATGCATTTCCAGTTTGCTTAAAATCATAAAGGGAATAGAGTTCAAATAATTGTAGAAAATAAGATTGTGCTTAGTGAACATAATTCAATGTGTTGGCAAACACTGAAATTCATTTGTGAATTAGCTGGAAAATCACCAAACGCAGAGTTAAGGTAACTTCCATCACGTATCATGTGAGGTTGCTTAGGATTCCAAAAAAGGAAGAGATCATGATAATCAGTTATATAGATCAGCATATTCTGTATTTTCCTCTGTCTTATTTCTCATCATCCTCCAACCACCACATTTCTTCCAGTTCCAGCTCATCAGAATGCGTTATTCAAGACAATATTTAAAATTTACTGAGAAACTATTAATTTTTTTCAATAATTTAGTAAATATGTATTTTACTTATTTCGTAGGATAGGCACTGTCCTAGGATATGGTGGTAAACTGAACAGGTGCAATTTCTACCCTCATAAAACCTACCCTTGAGCTAATTTGTAAGCTTGTGTTAGAGGCAAAGGGAGTGCTTAGAAATGTAACATACCCACAAAAAGTTTATGGTGTATTGTGATGGCCAGACCCACACAAGATTTCTCAAATAACAATACAAAAGACAACACAGGAGTAAGAGCCCAATAGGTGATATTAACAATTACTGCTGAGTTACATGAAAAAAATCATTGTTTATCACAGACGCCTACTGTTTTTTTGCATAAACTCACTCATCTTCTGTGAATTTTCGCAGTCCTCATTCTGTATCCATGATTACAGCAGAGGCAGCCATGCTTTAATGCAATCCTGACCCTGGGGCTACACACATCAGTTATAATCATCTATAATATAAAATGGATTATGTAAGTGCTATAATGGAGGTTAAACCCAGATAGCAGCTAAGGTTTTGCTGTCCCCTGAGATCAAGAGAAGATCAACAAAATCCCCATTTTTGTCCTATAACTTATAAACAATTTTAGCCCCCATGCTCTGCTCTGCCAACTTATTTTTTAGTCTGCCTTGTGAGTGTACCTTCATTTCCACCAAATTTTCAAACCACACGTGCCTCCCAAAAGTAAATAATAAAATAAAATAAAAGCCTCACTCTCATGAGGGTTTTAGTAAATAATAAAATAAAATAAAATAAAAGCCTCACTCTCATGAGGGTTTTAGATGTGTGGCATACCTCACTGAGTGCTTGAAAAATACAGACAGGATGTATGTCATAATGATTGTCATTCAGGGTCTCTGCTCCCGCTCCCCACACAAGGACGCAGGATATGATGAGGCCAAAAAGGAACACCCACGGAGCCATAGATAGGGAAGTCATACCACTATATTCTCTCTGGCGGCTGGGTTGGAGACACAGGAAGCAGGAGCCACACGATCCACAATCTGCCGTCCACTTCTTTGCCAACAAACCCCTTGCTAACTGCAATCCGTGCTTACTAGCTTAGCCATGGCAATTATATTAGTGACTAATGACTAACTGGTTACAGCTGATGGCCAACTAGTCACAGCTGATGGCCATCTACTACCCGAGCCAGCACCTTTCCACGTGAGGCCGAGCACCTGGAAACTGCTCTCTGGGACTCTGTCCCCACAATGATACAAACCTTAAAATGGAATACCAATGTCCCAACACCTTCTCATCTCAGGGCACTCACAAACTCCCATTCATAGCTCATGCACAGAAATTGGGCCACATCTGTTGTCATGTGGGTCTCAGCTCCCACTCCCCGCACAAGACCACAGGATATGGTGAGGCCAAAAGGGAACAACAACCGAGCCATAGAGAGGGGAGTCATACTGCTGCATTCTCGCTGGCGACTGGGTTGGAGACACAGGAAGCAGGAGCCACATGATCCACAACCTGCCATCTGCTTCTCTGCCCTCCAACCTCACTTGCTAACTGCAATCCACGCTTGTTAGCTTAGCCACGACAGGTATATCGTGGCTAATGGCTAACTGGTAACAGCTGATGGCCAACCAGTTACAGCTGATGGCCTTCTAACTACCTGAGCCAGCACCTTTCCACGTGAGGCTGAGAGCCTGGAAACTGCTCTCTGGGATTCTGTCCCCACATCCGTTATTGCCAGATCTTTTGCTCCTCTATTACCTGTGTAGGGGACTATCAAGAACTTATCCTAAACAAAGGTAATTTCTTCCTTAACTATAGACTATTAACCAAGTACTTTGGAAAAACATAAAAAGGAGACAGTCATTCTGAGAAGACTTGAGTGAGAAGGTGACATTTAGTTGGGTTTCAAATGATTAGCAAGTTTCCTCGGGCCAAAATGATTTGAAGGGCATCCTGAGTGGAGGAGATCACATGAGAAAGGAAAGAGAAATGGAAGAACACAGAGCAGATTTCGGGAGCCTTAAGTGATATCCCAGGCAACTTGCAAGTAAAATTCCAGGTCAGATTGAAAAGGTGCCTTGTAGTGAGGGAGAGAGAGGATTTTTGTAAGACTGTCTAGATCCCCAAAAGCTTTTGCTTTTCACTATATGACTAATCTGTTTCAAGTTATGAGCTCTACAAATTGGTTCATATGAATTCAACAACACACATTAGGTACTTAGTATGTGACAGGCCCACTGTTAAGAATTGGTGCTATAAGATGAATAAATGCTCAAAATGTTAATACACTGGGAAGAATTAAGTGCAGAGCTTTCTATGGAGTCTGCCAGGACAGACACCTGTCTGTACCTGTAGGTGCATCAAGATATTGATCCCTTCAGCCTTTGGGGAAACTAGGAAGAACCTGGGGTAGCCAGAATCTCCATCTAGTTGCCTCCCTTGATATTAACTATTGTAAATAGTGCTGCAGTGAACATAGGAGTGCGTATATCTTTTCAAATTAGTGTTTCAGATTTTTTTCAGGTAAATACGCAGAAGTGGAATTGTTGGGTTGTAATTCTGTTTTTATTTTTTGAGAAAACTCCAAACTATTTTCCATAGTGGCTGCACCAATTTGCAATCCCACCAACAGTGCATGAGGGTTCCCTTTTCGCCACATCCTCGCCAACACTTGCTATTTGTGTATTTATCGATGATGGCCATTCTGACAGCTATGAGGTGATATCTCATTGTGGTTTTAATTTGCATTTCTCTGATAATTAGTGACGTTGAATATCTTTCCATCTGACTATTAGCCATAGCCAAGATATGGCAGCAACCTTATTGCCTATCAATAGACAATTGGAAACAAGAGGTGGTACATATATACAATGGAATACTACTCGGCCGTAACGAAGAATGAAATCTTAAACCATTTGCAATAACATGGATGGAGCTAGAGCAGGGGTGTCCAAACTTTTTTCAACGTTTTTCACCAAGGACCATATGCGGTAAAATACACAAACAGCCGTGCCACTCACTGGAGGTGAAGTACGTATTGCCTCAACTGGTTTATTTAAGTAAACTAAATATATTTTTGGAATTTGCTGCGGGCCAATTAACAATGGATTGCGGGCCGCAGTTGGCCCGTGGGCCACAGTTTAGACACTCCCGAGCTAGAGGATACTGAGCTAAATGAAGTAAATCAGACTGAGAAAGACAAATACCATATTATCTCACTTATATGTGGAATCTAAAGAACAATATAAATGAACAAATCAAACAGAAACAGACTCATAGATACAGAGAAAAACTGATGGTTATAAGATGGGAGGGGGGTTGGGGCAGGGTGAAAAGGGGAAAGGGATTAAGAAATGCAAATTGGTAGTTACAAAATAGTGAGGGGAATATGAAGTACAGTGTAGAGAATATAGTTAATAATATCGCAACATCTATGTATAGTGCCAGGTGGATACTAGACTATTTGGGGGGATGTTGTGGGGACAAAGCCCCAGAGAGCAGTTTCCAGGCTCTCGGCCTCACTTGGAAAGGTGCTGACTCAGGTAGTAGATGGCCGTCAGCTGTAGCCGGTTAGCCAATTGGCCACTGATATAACTGCGGTGGCTGCGCTGGTTGGTGAGTCGAGTCGAGTGGAGTAGGTCAGTTGGCAGGAAAGCGGACAGCAGTTCACACGTCGTGTGAATCCAGCCTCCAGTGAGACTATAGTGGTATTACTCCCCTATCTATGGCTCCATAGGTGTTCCTTTTTGGCCTAGCCACATCTTGCATTCTTATGTGGGGAGTGGGAGCTGAGACCCTGCAGGCTGCCCTGCACAACAGATGTCATGCGGGGTGTCCTGTCATGCTCCCACATAAGAACGCAGGATAGGGTGAGGCCAAAGGAAGACCCACGGTGCCATAGGTAGGGGAGTCATACCACTATAGTCTTGCTGGCGACTGGGTTGGAGACACAGGAAGCAGGAGCCACACTGTCCGCAACCCGTCGTCCTAACTGCAATCCGCACTTGCCAGCCATCACCATCTTGCTAGCCCCCCATTTGCTGCTAGCGTAGCCACAGCAGTTATATTAGTGGCCAATGGCTCACTGGTTACAGCTGACGGCCACCTAGCCACAGCTGATGGCCATCCAATCACAGTTGATGGGCATTTACTACCTGAGCCAGCACCTTTCCACGTGAGGCCGAGAGCCTAGAAACTGCACTCCTGGCTCTGTCCCCACAGGGGATTATTTCTTAAATTATATAAATGTCTAACCACTATGCTGTACACCTGAAACTAATGTAAAATAATATTGAAGGTAACTGAAAAATAAATTTAAAAACAAAACAATTTTACAGGGTACTGAGCAACTATTATTTTTTTCATGACTTCAACAAATATTTGCTTCTAGAGTGAGCCAGGCACTGTCCTAAGATACAGGAATAAACAGAACAGGTCCAATTTCTGCCCTCATAAAACCTACCCTTGAATTTAGTTATAAACTTATGCTTGGTGCAAAAGGAATTTTTATCGAGTTTTTGTGGAAGGCGATCAAAAGGACAACGGATTCAGCACAATGGGTGTTTATATGGGAGGAGCTTCTACAACGAGCAAGCCATGCATCAGAGAAGAGTAGGTACAAGTTTAGAGAATTGAAAATAGTTGCACCTGGTCTTTGGGGAAGAGATTTTATAGCTAAAAACTACTAGAAGTTTTGAATTTCAATGATTTATTTTCTGCTGTATCTCCAAACTTTTCCCTTGTTGAACACCCCAAAATATGAGCCTTGACAAAGTGTTAGCAGTGGGAAAGTCAGAAGTGGGGTGTTCACGGGTGCTTTACTGGAGATTTTCTCTACTTGCCAGCATTAATTTTATTTTCTTATATCTATGTGCATTTTTAATTTTATTTTTAAGTTTTATCTTTTCTTTAATGTTCCATAAAAGCGTGTTGCTCATCTTCAAGGATGCAAAATCTTTTCTCTCCAAGGGAATTAAAGGTAGCTTTCTTTTTGGAGTTTTTGTGTTTTCTGCATACTTCCGGTTTCTTCAAGTTGTCTATTTTTGTGTGTGTTTTTGTCTTTATCTTTTATGTTGAGTGTCCTCGGGTATCTTATTATCTGTTCATCTTTTAAGCAAAATGCAATAAAAAAGCAGATTTGAAGCTCTGAGTGGGGTTTGTTGACTATGGGCTCGGGCCTTTTGATCTTTAACCTAAGGCTTGAAAACTAGCAATCCCCAGGCTGAGTCTGAAACAAATATGTCTGTGTTTGGTTTTTCAATCAGATTTGCGGGCCTTTAACCGCAGATGTAACCTTGAACTACCCACAAATCCCACCACTCCTTTTTGATTTAAGCTAATTTTAAGCTTGAAATTCCTACCTAATAATCAAAACCTAGCTTATCCTTTAACACAAGCTCAGATGTCCCTTGCTCTGTAACACTTCCTCTAACACCATCAGGCTGACTTAAACTATACCTGCTCTGGGTTCCATCAAGTTTCGTTTCTCCATCAGAGCCCTTACCACGGTCCTCCTTAGTGAGCTAGATACTTGATGTGTACATGACTCCATGTGGCTGTATGTCCGTGGAAGCAGGGTCTCTATTTCAGGCATGTTAGTCTCTCATGTGGTAGCTTTGGTAAAAGCTTAAGAAAAGGTTACTTGAAAACCTTTGTGATCAATGGGGCAAGGTTGAAGGAAGTAAAGGAGAACAGGGGAGCACAGATCAAATTTGATACTCATCCCTGAGTATTTGATTATTTAAATCGTGAACTATAATCGCCACCCCACCCCACGCCACCCCCCGGAACCCCCATAGTAAGCAACATGCCATGCCAGGCTGCAATGTGGCTTCAATATACTTCCAAATCATTTCACAGAGCATAATCTGTTTCACATGATAGAACATTTTCTCAAAGTGTAACAGAAAGAAGGAAAATCAAAAACTCCAACGTATCCAAATGGAAGAGGGACTAGTTTTGCATTTGAAGAGGTAATTTATCCTTGTTTGGGGCCGTGTGCCCTTGGAGAATGCAAATCAGATAAAGGATAAATCTTGGCACATCTGCAAAGGTGCCCAGGCACAATAGATCATAGTTTGCGGCAAATATTTTGAAAGCAGTTTTCAGGTATCTGAGGCCTTAGCATTTCTGCTGCTATTATTTCACCATGGCCTCACTTGTAAAGTATCTGTGCCGTTCCTGAGTGCCATGCGTTTGTTTGGGTTTTTTTACTTATTTTTATTAAAATATATTTGACATACAACATTGGTAAGTTTAAGGTATACACATATTAATTTGATACAGTTACACTACAGTATGATTGTTATTGTAGCATTAGCTAACATCACATAATTGTTGTTTCTTCTAGTGTTGGACACTATTAAGATCTAGTCTTTTAATAAGTTTAATGTTCATAATACAGTTTTGTGGTCTACAGTCATTGTATTCTGTATTAGATCTCCAGCACTTATTTATCTACTAATTGCAAGCATGCACTCTTAAACATCTCTCCTACGCCCCCACCCTCCCAGCCCCTGGTAACCACCATTTTACTCCCCACTTTTACAAGTTTGTTGTTTTTTTCTTAGATTCCACATATCACACAGTATTTGTCTTTGTCTGGTTCATTTCACTTAACATAATACCCTCCAGGTCCATTAATGTTGTTGCAAATGGCAGGATTTCTAAGCTGCATAGATTTTTCCCACGCGTGGTACCCATTTCCACTTAAAGCTCCAGAACACAATCTGCTTTCTCATCCATACAGCATGCCATCCTTAGCTCAACTGATCTTTTCCTTTTTCATTCAGCCACTCATCCTGGCCCAATTAAACAGCGTTAGCTAACTCTTTCTTTTTTTCCTATTAATCTTTCCCTCCCAGGATGGTTTGAACATTGTGGTTTTTAAATTTTTGAGAGAGCCCCAGGCGTTAACCAAATATAGACTCATTCACATGAACAGTAAACAACGTATGTTTGGATTCACACAAATTTATGACTCTGCAAAGACCTTGAAGAACCAGATGGGTTTTAAGCACTGTATCTCCAAGTACTCTCAAACTTGACATGGTAGTGAAAGAACAGAGTGGGGTACCCGAGGCCTGAGTCACCATCAAGCCAGCGATTCGTACAAAGAGGGTGGCCTCAGGAACCAGTTAGCCGCTCTATAAGCCCCAGTCCCCATCTGTGAAATTGGTGAAATAATTGCATATTTTCAGAAGACGTTGAAGATCAAATGAAATAATGTGGTTGGCACAGACCTCGTAAATATTAGTTGCTGTATTTTTTATTAACAAGACCACCAAGGCTGAAACATAGTGTCATACAAATAAACTACAAGAACACTTGTCCATAGTTTTAGAAACCAGTTATACCTCTGTACCTGCCAAGTCCAAAGCCAGGATAAACTGGTTGAATGAAACCAGAAATGTTCACAATTGAATGTTTAAACAAATACGTTTTAATGCAACATTTGGAACCAGAATTATAAAGGAATTGGAAGCATATGGTTTTCAATTTTTTTTATTATTATAAAGAAAACTTTAGAAGGAATACAATAAACTGCTAGGTCAAAAGCAGTTTTTTAAAGAATCTTTTGCTTTTATTAGACTCCTAAATGTGACAGACCCTAAAATTCAAATCTTTCCTCCCTCCAAAAGGTGAATATCGTGGCCCATAGGCAGAAACCACTGTGGTCATATTAAGCAGGGCCTCGACGGTAATGACAAAGGACTCTGGTAACAAACTGAACAAAAGAATAAAACTGTCTAAGAGGGAATTAGCTTAGCCAATTTTATTTGCCTTTCTGAGCCAAAACAACAACAAAAAGCAATAGTTTTAAGACATTATAAAATATATTTCGCTTTCCATGTGTTTATTTTGTTTAGTCTAAGATGGTAGTAAGTTGACATATACAAAATAGCTAATGTTGTGTTTCCTGAGTATTTGGATAACTTGCTTGATTTAAAATTAATCTAAATTAGCTTTCCTCTAACCATCACCCACAGAATATTGTTCCTGGAATGTTAATAAATATGGTAGGAGAACAGTGCACCAGCACAAATGAGTTTGAAATAGAGGCATTCATTATACATACTTATCAGTATGTCAAACGCACATTAGCATACGGAAGACTGTAAGATGTCCTGTGCTGAAGAAAGCTTTTTTTTTTTCTTTCATACACAGTTTCCCCAAATTATTTGAACCTGGACTCCATTTTTCCCAATTCCTTTTATAGCATCCGACAGAACACAGTTTGCAGAATTCCAATTTGAGGATCTATTGCTTACAATTGGGCAGGACTCATCAACAGGCTGTCAAGCTGAATGAAGATTGTCAGGGTTCTACATATTAATAATAATTGACAACAACAATAATAATGTGTACCACTAATTGAGCACTTACTAAATCTTAAGGAAAGTGATTCTTTCCCACTCCTTACTTTTTTTTTTTTTTTTTTTTTTTTAACTTGGAGAGTTTCCCTCAATTCTCCAGGCCTCCAGGACCATCCTTTACTCCTTGGAGGTGGAATGCCATGGTTGGCCATCCACCATTGGTCAACATTTCTGAGTTAAGTGGAGGTGATTAGATCAAAAGTGGGAGCAAAAAAAGACACTAAGCCTCTTCTCTTTCCTTTTCGTCTGGACCAAGGGTAGTTAGGACCCTGGGTTATGTGTCTGTTCTTCTGAAGCAAATTCTCTCAGGTAGATTGTTTTAAGGCCAAGAATGAAAGGTAGGGCATTAGAAAGCTCGTTTCATTATTCAAACTAAGTTATATCTTGCAACCTAGCCCTTATCATTGATAATGGTGATATTTGAGCTCTCCGTGGAACAACTTTATTATATTTCAAATGGTTCAGATCTTGGGCAGTGAAGAAGGATGTTGTTTTGGGTCCCCCTCAAAACCTCAATAGTATATATCATTAATTCTGCATGATATTCTACATGCATCATCTCATTCAGTCCTCCCAACAACTTTTTAACATAGATACAATAAGTCCTCTTTTTACAAATGAGGAAATTGAAACAAAGAGGGTAAGAAACTTACCAGAGGTGATGTAGTGAGTGACTAATCCCATCATTAGTGAATGTAACATCAGGCGCATTATTTAATTGCACTGTTACTATAACTAGTGCATTGAATAGGGTGGTGCCTGTGTTTGGACCCCTTTTTTTATTTATATCTCAATTCTTCTTCTATTGCACATATCAATCTAAAAGACCAACCTGTTATATGGATGAACGTTAAAAACAAAACAAAACAAGAGATAACTTTGGTCAATGAGTGAGATACTCAGGGAAGGTCTAAAATCAGAAAGCTCGAAATCAAAAATGTCAAACTGACAGCCAGCCCACAGGCATGTCTTGTTTGGCTCCCAAACTGTTAAAGATTTGAATTAGTTGTTTCCATAAAAATATAGATTTTTGACTTCTCTTGGGAAATGTGAACATCTGGGCAGCTGAAGAGCTGCTATCCCCTTTTTGGGTGGAGCATGTGGAGCACAGTCCCCCTTGGTCTTTACCGTCACTTCATTTTCGTTCTTTGCTTGCATGTACTCCCGTAAACGTTTCAACTTGCAGCCCTGGTGCCAGATAGAACACCTCCTATGTCCACCCCTTTTTCTCCTGTGGAACATCATGGCCATTGCAAGAATCCTAAGGCTGGATGTCAACGACTAAATGAGCACTAGGTGTCCATGTGAAGCAGCAGAGCTATAAGTGGCAGCTCTACAGAAGGGATGCCGTTCACTGCGGGAGGTCATTTCAATCCCATGAGCAAAACTGTTCAAGTTGAACCCTGTAGAGACTTCAGGGAGTGAGGAGAACAGCAGGACATGTGGGGGTCTGAGTCTACCACAACCACTCAGCTCAGTCTGCATCTGCATTAGGTCTGAGACGTCTCTGTAAATGTTATTAAATCATTGTCAAACCATTGCTCCCAAGCCCTCAATAGTCTCATCTCCAACACTGACACTTCTTTTTATATCAGCGTTTTATATGTAGTAATTGCTCACTAAAAGTTTGTTCAAAGAATAAACGAATAGACAAACTATGTCTATTTGATTGTTCTGCCTTAAGAAATCCTTCTCACCCCTATCCCATCACTAGGACGAGCATAATTATTTCCCATTAAGGTTAGGTATTACCTTCTTCCAGGGGAATCTACATTCAAAGGATTCTCTAATAGTGACGGGGAAAATCTGTTTCCTCTTGTAGGTATGTCAAGCATCAGAAAGCAGGGAGTATAAACATTTGAAGGAGGCACTTTCTCATCCTGAAATGAGGGCTTACAGACCTCATTTCAAGATTTAAAAATATGGCAAGTTCAAAATTTCAATAAACCATGCCTTATATTTAAACATGAACAACTGTAGAATTTCTGAACATGAGATGGAGCTGGAAGGAATTTTAGCAAGAAATCATCAGACAACCTGTCATGGCAATTATGACATTGAAATGCCACCTGTACCAGGTTATTATAAATATAAATTTGCTGAATGGCTGTGCAATGTTAAGTAGAGTGTGTTTCTTCAAACAGCTGGTCATTGAAAACTTATCAACATTGGATTTTAATAAGGGAAATATTTAAATTGTTCTTCAGTGTCATATAAACCTGTCAGAGAGAAGGCATACTTTGGGGGTAATGGCAGATAAACACCATATTAAAATTGTATTTTCTGATTAAGAACATTGGCTTCCATTTTACAAGGCTTGGCTTACACTAATTATTTGAGTAGGCTGAAAGGTCATCTGCAAATCTTTAATAGTCAAATGATCAGAACTGCCTTCCAAGCTGCTGGAGGGGCTGAAATAATCTAAGTAACTCACACTAGACAGACTTATTATCAGGGGGTTTCTTTAAGAATGTGCCACTCTGACCATTAGAATATTCAGTGAACAGACTTTCTCAAAAGGTTACGAAAGTGCTTGCTGATAGCCATTTCCTAAGTTAAAAATATCGTATAATAATGTTAGCAGGGGGGTTAAACTGTGTTATTTTAAAAGGCACTAAGTTTGACAGCTGCAAAAAACAGCTGGGTAGTTCCTAAAGGGAAGGGGCCCAGGAAATTTAAACAAATCTCTTACTCCTTTCTCGTTTAATACAGAGCAAATCAGCATCAAGTGAGCTTCCAGCGGGAGATCTATTAACCCACTGGAATCAAGTGAGCAGTGACATTTGAAGAGGCCGTGGTTAGAGTGTATTCATTACCAGGTAGCCTACTGTTCACAGCTGGCCAGACATTACAGTAATCCCCTCTTATCCTTGGGGATACATTCCGAGACCTTCAGTGGATGCCTGAAATTGCAGATAGTACCGAACCCTATATATACTATGTTTTTTCCTATACATACATATCTATGATAAAGTTTAATTTATAAAATAGGCACAGCAAGAGATTAACAAAAATAACTAATAATAAAATAGGACAATCATCACAATATACTGTAATAAATGTTATGTGAATGTGGTCTCTCTCACTCTCTCAAAATATCTTACTGTATTGTACTCACCTTTTCATTTCAAAGAAGCTCTCTAAGGCCTCTCTTTTGCATATCCGAATTGCCAGCGTCACTACTCTTGTACTTTGGGGCCATCACTAAGTAAACTAAAGGTTTGTTGAACACAAGCACTATGGTATCTTGACAGTCTATCTGAAAACCAAGACGACTACTAAGTGATAAATGGGTGGGGAGTGTATCCAGCGTGAATACAATGGACAAAGGGACGATTTACGTCCTGGGTGAGATTTCATTCCTCTGCTCAAACGACATGCAATTTAAAACTTATGAATTGTTTATTGCTGGAGTTTTCCATTTATTATCTTTGGACCGCAGTTAGCCGCAGGTGACTGAAACCGTGGGAAACCAAAATTGCGGATAAGGGGGGACCACTGTAGGCTAGCTAACGCAGGTCACCTTTCCAGTGCTCTTATCCCTGCTACAGAAGCTGGCAAAGCTAAATACTCATGATCCCAACCCAGACCCCTTCAATTTAGAAACAGCCATGTGACACATTTAGGCCAATGAGGCAAGAGAAAAATGTACTGGGAGATTTGGGCAAAGCACTGTTTTTAATTTTGCTCTTATAAAAACTTTAAAAAATGCCTGATACCTATTTCCTCCTCTTTGTCATTTTTTAATATGCATGTTCATGTCTGGGGCATTGGAAGGAATTTTATGACCTTATTGAGTCTCTAAACCAATGTCAGAGATCCACTTCCTCCTAGTTATGGCACTATGAAAAGGGGATTTTTGTTTGTTTGTTTGTTACTTTCAGCCAAAATACACAGGACTAGTAACACCTTTTCTTTGTGGTTTTTAGTCTCTGTAATAACGTTTCACTAGGTAGATTTCTCTCTCTCAAGGGAAAAAAAAATCTTTAAACATACATGGTTTATAGCTGGTCCACTCTCACTCTGGAAAATATGTCTGAAGGTCCCTCTTTATTACACAATTTTCTTGGGGAGTTTTCCTCTTGTGTTTCATGTGGAATAGTCTATAGTTTCCTTCACTTCAGTCTGTCCAAAAATGTTTCTTTTTTTAAAATTTAAAACACTAATTATCCATATGAGATCTGCTCATTCTTGCTTTTTGACAGAGGATTTTAAATTTTATTTTGTATCTTAGACAGGTAATATAGTCCTCTGGTTCATAAAACAAAACAGTGTAAAAGGAATACAGTGAAAAGTTTCCTGCCCCATTGTCAGAACCAATATTCAAAACTATTGTCAGGTCTTTTTCTTTCAAATAAAATTATTAGGCACATGATAATTGCAAAACAAACACAAAAATGTCGTGCTTACTACTCCCTGAATCCAACTTGCTCCCCTCATCCTCAATCACTTTCTAGTTTCTTATTTATTCCAAAGATTTTTAATTCCGATACTAGGTAATATAAACTGCACCCTATTTTCCTGCCTTTCCTACACAAAAGTTAGCCTAACACACTGCTCCGGGCCTTGTTTGCTTTTTGGAACCACAGATCCTGAAGGCTTTCCTTATCTGTGACTGGCACCCATATATTTACAATGGCAAGGTATTCCACTGTTTAAATGTACATGAGATATTTCACTAATCCTCCTTTGATGAACACTTGGACAGTTTCAACAAACAATGCCGGAACAAAAAGCTTCATACACACGTCATATTGCACAAGGAAAGAAATGTCTGTAGGATAAACACCCAGAAGTGGGCTTGCCTGGTATAAATACGGTAGTAATTCTGATTGTTAGTGTCAAATTGTCCACAGGAGGTATACCAATTTACAGTCCCACTAGCAATAGATGAATATGACTGAAGACAAACTTAGGTTTTACCAATCCACTAGGTGTGGAATGGTATCTCAATATAGATTTAACTCGCATTTATTTTATTATGAGTACTTTTTAATATCTTTTCATAAGTTTTCTTTTTCTCTTTTCTGTATCTGTTCCTATGCCTTGCCAATTTAAAACAATTATATACAGAGGGTGCCAAAAAAATGTATCCACATTTTAAGAAAGGAAAAAACTATTAAAATTGTAAAACTCAATATATACCAATAACAAAAGATGAATACAAGTCATGTTTGACCTCTGCATTTACAAGAGGTGCTCAAAGTGGTTACCATCTGCGTCCAGACACTTCTGTTTACTGCGAACTACTGCTTGAGCAACATTGACCAAAGTGTCCACTTGTATACATTTTTTGGCACCCCCAGTATATACATTTTCATTTAAAGGAGCTCCTATGTATTGAAGATATTAGTTCTCATTTGTAATATAAACTGAAGATATTTTTCTCAGTTATTTTTTTAAACATATTTCTGGTGTTTTTTTGTGTGTGTTTTTTTTTCCTTTTGGCCATGCAGAATTTTGGGTTTTTACTTAGTTATTCTTTTATGATGTCTAAAATTTAAGTTATAGAAAGGCCTGCCTTATTAAAATTCTGTTAAGAAACGTATCCATGTATTCTTTTAGTAATTGTACGTGCTTTTTTTTTTTTTTACATATAAATATTTGATCCATTTGGAATTTACTATGTGAGGTAGAGATCCAACCTTTTTTTTTCCAGTTATTTACAAAATTATACCAATGACAGTTACTGCTTGAAAGGTCATATTTTTAGGGGCTTTAAATGTGAATTTTAAATATCTGGCTAAATGTAGTGGTTTTATGATTTTCTAAGCTAAAATTCATAAAAGAAAAAGGTTTTAGAAAAGTACTTACTGGTTTGTACACAAGCCACTTGAAGATGGAAATGAAAATTTAAATTTGTTCTTGAGATTCTGTCTCTAAATAAATAGTAAATATATTGAAATTGATATAGAACATATGTAAGGAAAATGTTAGGGAAATATTGCTGTAGCTTTTTATTATTTCCTTTTCATGGATTTAAGGCAAACGATTAGCAAAGATTACACATGGAACTCAAAGTAAAATAACCATTTTTATTATAAGTGAATGAACAACCTAAAATGGAATTTGATACACTTTTGGTTCAGTGACATTTCCAAGCCCCACCCCCAATCTACTAAATCAAAATATCTAGAGCTGGGACCAGAGGATCTATTTTTATCACAAGTTCTCAGATGATTGTATTGCAGACATGCCTGCAAAAGTGAGTGAACTCAAATCTAGGAAACTCTGAGTTCTAGCCTGAAAAAGAAAAGACAGAAGCCAAGTTCAGAGCCACAGATCTGGAAAGAAAGAGAAGAAATGATTGGACCCAACCCATTGTCTTCATTCTAATTAAAGCATACACATGTGCCTTGTCTCTCCAAATGACTCAGTCATCCACAAACACCATTTGAAGCTCAATTTCAAAGTCATCACTCCAACAATCAAGAATTCTTGTCTTTCCACAAATGATCTGTCTGGCTTTTATTTGAGTCACTTTCTTTTATGTTAAATCCGACCCCAAGAAATGAATATTCCTTGAGCTTTAAAAGTGTGCCAGGCACTCACATACCTTAATCTTTTAATTTGGCTTTCCCACAAACCTTGTAAAGTGGATATTATGGTTTCATATTTACAGTTAAGAAAAAGGAGCCTCAGAGAGACTAATATAACTATCTCAAGGACACTCAGTAAGTGCTAGAACAAGTATTCAGAACAAGGACCATTTTGTCACATCTTTCTATGGAGAAGAAAATGATTGCCCAGCATCTCTCTGTGACCCATTAGACAAAACCCATGATCATTTGAAAATAAAGTAACCAAGCAAATGTTAGTTTACACTTACAAATATTTAATTTGCATTCTCTTAGATACTATTTGGTACCTAAGCAGACTATTTCTAAAAACATCCCTCCAAACTCATCCCTGTGTGTCTCTTCACCTGCCTGGTGTTCTCTCAGCATCGTCCTCTATGCTCTAATCTACGTTCATATTGCTTGCTCTGTCACTAGAATGGAAGCTTTACCAAGGCAGAGTCTTGTCTTGGTCTGTCTTGTTTCCACTATATTCCCAGTGCCTGGAACACCAGAAGTGCATAGTCTATATTTCCTGAAGGAATAACTAACTGTAAGTTAATTTTTTATTCACACTGGCTTGTTTTCTCTACAACTGCTCAGGTCTGGGGTTTGGTTTTGTTTTCAGGTCCTAAGCATAAAGTTGAGTGTTTGGTTTGATAGCTGGTTTAATCCACTAACTATAGTATCTCCTTGCTATACATAGTAACTCCTTGCTATATATATATAGTATCTCTGCTCCTTGGGAAGATAAAGATCTGCAGAAAGCAGAGCTCAGGAAATCATTATCATAACATCTAAGATTTCTCTACTCTTCTAACTGGTGTCCCTCTGCTTTTACTTTTTTTCTTTCTGTATAATTTCCCCTCTCTCTCCATTACACACAATCTAGAACACTGCCATTTACTAAGGACTCCCTATGCCAGGGAGTGTAATTCATATTTTTATAAGGTATCTCTTTTAAATCATCCCATAAACTCAGGGAGGTGTCTTTCCCCATTTTTTACAGAGGAATATGAAGTTTGGAGAGATAATGTTGCCTGTCCAGGGAGAGGAGCTAGGCGTCAAAAACAGATTTACATCAATTTAAATCTCAAGCTTTCCTCACAATGTGTTCAATGTAATGTGTTTATGGGTTCTTTGGCTACTATTGTCCAAAGACCTGTTTCATGAGACAAAGGTAAGGGAAATGTCACCTTTCTTTCCTTTGCTTAATTGTGTTACATATGGTTCATTCTACAACCCACCACGGTCTGTGGGAAATGTAACCTCAGTCATTTTGTGGGATGTATCAGTTAGAAAATGCCTTCAATGGTATGTATCTGAGACTTAAAGTGGCTTAAATAAATTACGGTTATTCTATCCAGTGAAAGAAATCTGAAAGTAAGGAGTCCAGATATGACAGCTCCACAAAGTCATCTAATTCCCAGGATCCTTCCAATTTTCGGCTCCATCATTTTTAGTTCACAATTTCCATCCAAAAAAAAAAAATTGATTCATGGTCCTAGATGACTGTTTGATCCACTCATGACATCTGAACTCCAGACAGGCAGCAAGGAGGAAAGGTGAAGAGACACGCACTGTTAAAGCACTTACCCAAAGGCCCAACCTATCCTAGTCCTCCACGCTTTGTGTCAAATGTAACCATGGAAACCTCCTCCCTAGCTCCCACTCATTGGCACTTGGTGATCAGTTTCCTAACAGCCATGCAGGGTCCTCCAATATGAGGTTCTGCCACTTGCAGGATGAATTGAAGAAAAGTGCATCATGGAAATAGAACAAAATGTGATTCTCAGCCACCACGTTACTCACCACCCATTCCTTATTCGCAATCTTCAGCAGTCTACTAGTTATTTTTTGCAGATAACAAATAACCCCAAAACTTAATAGCTTAAAATAAAGCCAGATATTTGCTCATGATTCTTCAATTTGAGCAGCTGTTGGTGGGAAATTCTCATTTTTGTTCCATGTGGTATTGACTGGGAACATTCCTGCAACTGCTTTCATCTGGGAGCGCTACTAGAACTAGAAAATCCAAGATGGTCTTTCCTTTCCCCTCAGGGCCTCTCTGTGTGCCTCTTATCACTTAATGGTCTAGTCCTTCCTCTTGCATGGTGGTGGGATCCTAAGAGGGAGTATTCCAAGAAGGAGTGAAGAGAAGCTTACCGTCCTCTAAGGAGCTGGACCTGACACTAGCAAAGCATAATTTCTTCTTATTCTATTGATTGAAACAAGCCATAAGGCCAACGTAAATTCAAATGGAGAAGAAAGAACCTTTACCTCTTAAAGGAAAGTGACCAGTGCAACCCAACATTCTATGCCTTCTCTTTGAGATTGGACCACTCTTCTCCTCTTTAAATATCAGCTTCCATATACTGCCTTCTCTCAGAACCAGCCTATGATAATTTCTTGATGGACCTAACCTTTCAAAACAAAGATTTCCAGGCCTGAAAGACAAAAGATGCTAACACAATCCATGTGTCTCCCACTCCGCAAGGGAGCCTGTAAGAATAGTCTTCTTAAGAAAGAAAAAAATATGTATTTTTTCCTTTTGCAACTGACAAAACAGCTGCCAAAAATGTCAAAAAAAATTCATTATTTCAATAACTTACCCACTTACAGTCCCACTCGTGTTTTTAAATATAGTTAGCGCTTCATTCTCTGTTGTGCTTTGGTAGAGTATAGCGATAAGAAAACAAAACTTCATGATGTTTTAAAGACTTATTTTGACAGTTTCAACCTCATTTGCATTCGAGCATAATTATCATACTCCTTAGAAGAAGCAGAAAAATAATTGAGTTGGCCCTCACTTCCTTCTCCTTCTCACTGTTTAAAATAATACATATGGGGAATCATTAGTGTAGAAATCCAGCTCCAAGTAGCTCAGGCAAAAAGAGAACTTATTGGTTCCTAACCCTGGGATGTCAGGGTTAAGTCTGATTTCAACTGTAGCTGGGTAGATGTGCTCCAACATTATCATCCCTGTTCTGTGTTTCCATGTTCTTGGCTAGGATTCTCAACCACTTGGCTTCGTTCCCTCCTGCTGCACGTGACCTTCTTCCAGGTAACCAGCGAGATAGCTGCCAGCAGCCTCGACATAATTTTCAAGATTATCCCCTCCCAGGAACAGTAACTTCTCTTCCCATCCTAATAATAATCCCAGGGAAGCCTTTAATTTCCTTCTTTAGGAAATTAATGTCCACTTTTGGATGGATTACTTTCCCAGAGGTGTGGTGTAGTATACAGAAACATGACCCCCCACCCCCACCCAAGTTGTTCACATTCTAATCTCTGTCATCTGTGAAGGTTATTTTCTTTTCTTTTTTTTTTTTTATTGGGGTGACAATTGTTAGTAAAGTTACATAGATTTCAGGTGTACAATTGTGTATTACATCATCTATAAATCCCGTTGTGTGTTCACCACCCAGAGTCAGTTCTTCCATCACCATATATTTGATCCCCCTTACCCTCATCTCCCACCCCCCACCCCCCTTACCCTCTGGTAATTTTCTATGGCAAATGGGACTTTGCAAAAATGATTAAATTGAGGAGCTTGAGATAGTAAGATCATCCTGGATCACCCAGGGGGGCCCAGTGTATTCACAAGGATCCTCATAAGAGGGATGCAGGGAGAGTCAGGGTCTGAGAAAAGGTGATGTGATGATAGAAGCAGACATTGGATTGATGTGCTTTGAAGATGGAAGGAGCCACAAGCCAAGGAACACAGGTGGTCTTTAGAAGCTGAGAAAGCCAAGGAAACAGATTCTCCCCTAGAGCCTCCAGATGGAACCAGCTCTGCTGACACCAATTTTAGACTCTGGCTTCTAGAACTGTAAAAAATTAAATTTTTGTAATTTTATGTCCCTAAATTTGTGGTCATTTGTTCCAGCAGCATAGGAAACTAATACAAGTTGTGTTTCCTTATTTGGCTCACTTTAGTTTACATATTTTGATCTGTGGTCAAGGAGGGCGTAGCAGTTTCCAGAGGGTGGCAGGAGTGGGAGTGCATGATTGATGGTATAGTCAGGACAACATTAAACCAGGCAGAATTTCCCCAGAAGGACAATTCCTCTGTGATAAGAGTAAATTGACAGAAAAGAAGCCTTAATACAGAAAAAGAACAAGCAAACTACAACTCCACAAACACTAGCTACCACAATCTAGTACTACCCAAAGTAAAAATGCTAAGAGTCTGGCAGAAGGAAAGACTGAAGGGAGGCAAGGGCATTAGCACTTACAGCTGGGTCTGGATAACCAAAACTCCACAGCAGTAACAGCCAATGTTTTCCTGCTCGCATGTCCTAAACGACAGATAATTAGGAAGAATAAAGCACACGTCTTATATGCATATAAAGGGCATGTCTTAGAATGAGTAGGACCTAGGCTCAACTCCTTCACTAAGAGCTAACACTCTAACCTTGGTTTCCAACAGTAAAGTGAGACCGGGTGCTTCATCCGCTCTTCCATAAAGAATGCCTAGTGTCATAGATGAGGAAACTGAACACCCACACTGGGAACCTGGGAGCCCCACGAGGAACGCTATGCAAGTGAAAATTTCCTGGAGTATGATTTTTTATTAGTTAAAATTGAGGTTACCATTTGTTTGAATATAAACCTAATATTTTAGAAATCCTCTGAATTAAATTATTTCCTCTTCTCAAGTATTTGAGTTAACTGAGGCTCCAGGAATACTTACCATTTTTACTCTAGCTTCAAACACTCTATGATTTCAATGATTTACATGTGTACTCCAGTTATGGGGCTGGGACCAGACCTCCCATTGTAAGAGAATCACCAGCTCTGCTATCCCCGTTGTCTGCCACCTGACATCCACGCTAGGAGGAGAGCATTGTTGGCAATAGAGAAAATTTAATTCTGGTAACGAAGAAGCTGCAGCCATGTTCCTTTCAGAAGACACTTCAGAGCCTCACAAAGGGAGGGCTAAAGTTTTGGTGGTTTTAAAACATGTCTGCCAATTCTTTGATAGTCTTCCCATCAAGCCCTCTTCCCTTGAAATGGGGCAGAACTTTGTGACTGCCTTGACTAAGAGAATTCATCTGAAGTGAAACTATGGGGACTTCTGAGGCTAAGTGAGAAAAGACAATACAGCTTCCACCACCTGCTCTCTCCCACTACCCAGCTGCCATAGAGTGAGGACGCCCAAGCCAAGTGGAGAGGTAACATATAGGTGTTCTGGCCAAAAGTCTCCGCTAAGATTCCTACCATCAATTGCCACATCTATACGTGAGAAAGGCTGTGAGATGACTCCAGTCATGGTCATTGTTGAGATAACTTAGTCATTGTCTGATTGTAGCAGCAGGGAGCCCTTGAGCAAAAACAGCTTAACAGTCTAGTCAGCTCACAGAACCAGAAGTAAGAATAATGTTCTTTTTCAAGAGAAAATAACCAAATTTAATACATACATATGCGTGGGAACCCCGCATACATGAGATAGAGATCCCACATGCACGAGTCGTTCAGAATAGAAAGGGAGATTGAGGTATATGAGGCATCCTGGGCTAGGGAATAAAGATGTTACTGTTGCAGTTGCTTTATACCGCTAAGTTTTCGCAACAATAGATAATAAAAACAAGGGTAATGTCTGTAAGACAGAATCCCTGGAAAGAGAAAAGGATGGAATATGTAGCTCTGAGAGCATAACCTTCACGTATCCAGGGCCCCAGATTCCACCATGCACCTCTGATTTCACTTTTCATGTTGGACTATAACATGTCCATTTTTTCCTTCATTTTCCTGTCTGGAAGATAGCAAGCGCTTCACAAATGGATGGGGAAAAGGGAGTGAAAAGACAGGGCCATTGGTACCTGAACTCAAATGATGACAACAATAGTCCCAGGACCCCACTGAAATTTTTCATGCGTTCAATTTGGTGAATAGCTCTAAGTAGTGCAATGCCGCCTGAAGAGACAATGTCACCAACTCCATAAACTACGAACTACGTGACAATGTTAGTTCATAGCCTACGACTCATTTCTCACACTGGAGTACATGAAACAACAGAACCCACAGGGTATATGTTCTGGAAGTACCAACTGTACTCTAATTATTCATTTTACAAATATTGATGGAAGACCTGTTACGTGCTAGGCACAAAGGTAAGCAATCCAGACAAAATTTGATATTAAAGTAAACACAGATGTATTATGGAGAAGAATGCAAACTTAGCATGGATTTTTATGGAAAAAAGAAAGAACCCTCAAAGGATAGTCACCCTTGCAGTGGCATCATGCTTTATCCCCAGAACCTCCAATGTAGGTACAAGTATTCACTCTTCTCAGCCGGTAGGAGTGCCGAGTGTTAGACACTCTCATTGAAAGGCATTAATAAAAATGCATATACTGTAATGTCTTCTTGTACCATAGGTCAAATGGTAGCTCATAGCCTAATCTGCAGACGTGTCTTATTGGAACCACAGAGTGATTTGTTTCTGTTTTGTTTTTTTATAACTTTAACTAGTGGCTGAGATTTAAACTCAGGAATGTCATTTACTAAGTTGGATTTCTGGCTTCTCCTGAAATAAACTGAAACAGCTAGCAACCTTGGGCCATCTCCTCACATGGCAACAGCTGGTGCTGAGCTGAAGCTTCCCCTTTTTGTTTAGACAAGACCTGGTCCCAGTAGCTTGCCACTTCCCGTCCACACCACCAACCAGACTCACGAGCTGCGTCTCTTGTCCATGGAATCTGCCTGGGCCTGGGAAGTATTTGAACCCACATCCCAAATTTCAGGGTAAATCGTTTGGGTCATTTCCCAAAATTTAACACTGTGTATTTCAAATTTCAAAAAATTATTTACAATTTTCAGGATATAGTCTCAACAGTCAGATCTAGAGATTGGGCCTTATCTGCCCAAGTCCCAAATCAGAGAATAAATCAGAGACCTGGAAGGGACCCACTTTTCTGATCATGGTTATAGGATTCTGAAGGCTGCCACACAAACACAGGGATCAGAAAGAGCCCCAAGATTCCCAACTTCCTCTCAAGGAAAGAAGCACACTCAAAATGTGCATTTTCCCTAAACACAGTCCTAGGAAAATCAGGCAAAGAGAGAATAAAAGAAGGTAAAATTAGGTTATTACAGAGCATGCACTCTCCTTACAGGTCACAGACTCCTTTCCACAGCCTTGACAAAGGGGGAGACAGTTCCCAAATGTCTTTGGATTCTGTCAAGAACAGGTGGGGGCAGCTTCCTCACCAAGACGTGGACAGCCAGGTCATTGAGTTCAAGTTCCCACAACACTCTGTGTGTGTGTGTGTGTGTGTGTGTGTGTGTGTGTGTACCTGTGTGTCACAGTATCCACCTCACGGGCAGTGAATGTTGACCATGAGTCATGATTTTGTTTTCTGGGCTCAGTAGCCTGTGGTCTGGCAGCAATCGAGATCTGGGGTTTTGCAACAGCTGGTCACGTCACCTGGGAAGGCAACTGAGCATGCATTGGGATCATTTTTATCAGCTCGTGAGCACAAGGCTTGCCTGCCAAAAGGCCATGTTTCTCAGCCAGGAAAACAGTATTCCTATCTGGAATTAGTGTGAAGTGTTAAATACCAGGGTCTAAATTCTTATGCCACATAGTCTTAAATTGCTTGCATAGTATCTAATTCCAATTATGGTGACTCATTTCTAAAGAGAACCGCTACTTTCCAGATGCTACTATAACTCTGGAGAGGCTCATCAGCATATAGGGTGGAGATGAAGTCTCATTCTGTCTCTTTAACTTATTTTAACTTTTCTCATGGTTTTAGGGAACAGCTGCCCTTCAGGAATTTAATACATAAACTGCTCTCTACCAAGCAATCGTTACAGGCTCCTTCATATCACCTTGTAGCCCTGGCCTTTCCAGACCTCTTTTTTACCGTCTTCTGTGGAAGTCTCTCTAACCCCTTGATCTTGCATTTGTCTCTCCCTGAACCTTCTCCAGACTCTCCGTGGAAAGAGGCACAGTGTCCTTTGGACGGTGGCCCTGGGAGAAACGCTGATTATGTGATGACCACAGGCACTGCCTGTTCCCTGCAAACAGCACACAGCAAAGACAAAAGGATGCCCCAGGGGACTGCTGGCTCTCCTGTTGCTGTGGGAACCTGTTTTAACATGTTTGGGATAACGAAACCAGCTAGTTTGGTTAACAGCTGTAACATAAAATCGTACCAAACATACTTAGCTAACAAGCCAAATATTTGAGCCATAATTTAGTCTTGGAAGACAGTTAAGGGTCTAAAAAATCATAATAGGTCTATCAGTACCACTGATTGGGAACTCTTTAAAGCTTTCTCATCTAAATGCCCTCAAAATAAGATGCTTCTTTTGAAGGCAGTCTTATGTTAACAAGGGGAGATTTTAAGACAAAAGGCAGTTACATGTATTGGAGAAGAGGAGAGTGAAATTTTTTATTTAGGTCATTATCTAAAGAAAGAAAAAAATATAGCTGCCTGGTGATTCCAAATCCAAAAGTAGTATTGACAAAATTCTAGATAAAATTTATTGCAACAAATGTGTGTGACTGTCACTTTGACATGCAATGATTTGCTTTTAATAGTGATTTTTCGTCTCATCACATGTGGGCCTCTTATCACAAAGTACTGACTCCTATAGTAATAATTCTTCTACTATAACCTTTTTTGTCTGCTTCTGTAGTGTTCTTAAGGCTTGTGGTCTTGAGTCCTGTATAAGATGCAAATAAGACTGAAAGGGGAGATACCTTTTGTTATTATCAGTGGTTATCACAAGGGAAAAAAAAAAAACCTTAGGAAGGATTGATTGTCAGTAGAGGATAAAAATGGGATTTGAAAGAGGCCCTGGAGAGGCAAAGATAGAGAGCAAGGAATGGAGTGTGTGTGTGTATGTGTGTGTGTGTGTGTGTGTGTGTGTGTGTGTGTGTGTATGTTGGGGGCAGTGTTAAAATGGCAGGAGGCAATTCTAGAAAGGAATTGAAAAAAATCCTCCTCCTGCCACTACTCTTCCCGCATTCAATCACTTCCCAGTTTTGCCACAGTTAGCCCTACTTCTAAGGTCTCTTAGAACTTGCCCACCTACCGACCTTGCTCCAACCTATTTAACTTGTACAGTAAGAAGAAGGCCCAAGATAGTTGTTCTGTGCCCAAAACAAGGAAGAAGTATTGAGAAGAGTAAACAAGGAAACTACAAGTGGGTGAATATTGCATAGGGACAAAGAATAATGGATTGGTTCTAAGAAATGCCACACTATTCAGACAAGGTCACAGGTTACCAGTTTCCAGGACATTCTTGGGGTCCTTACTCCCAGCAAGGGAATCATTGCATTCAATCCTATGAGAAGCCAAGTATACCCTCCTGATGAAACAGCATACAGCATGTCTGGAGATTAGGATATTGTTCTAGGACAAAGAGGGACATACGTAGAGGCTGTTCTGAGAAGGCTAGAAAGTCATGATTACCCCACAGACCGGCCCAGACACTTGAATCAGTGTGTGGGAAATGCAGAAGAAAAACATTTTATTAACATAATTTTCTTTTTTATTGAGTTACAACTGGTAATTCTTTTCTCATCATCACAAATTCACCCAACAAACATCAGAAGAAGAGATAATTGTTTTTGATTATATACATTATTTTCCTTAGGATAGGGGATGGGTGGAGATGAATATTGAGAAGAAGGAACCAGAAGCCATAAACTAGACCATATTCTTGATTCCCACCTAGAAGGATGCAGGATGTTTGGAGCAATATCAAAATCATCTGCTAAACCTCCATGCTCTTTGGTCTACCGCAAACTGATACTCTCCAAATCATAAATATACACATTTTTCCAAAAGAAGAGAATAAATACTATTGTTTTATTCACTCCATTTTTCTTAAAGATGTTGAGTTTCACCAAATATACAATAGTATGGAAAATCTTTTTCAGCTCTTTTTCTACTTTTTCTTCTTTAAAAAGATGAGTTTTTTGGTGTGACATTCTTCTGAATTTTATTTTTGAGGCAATTTCTGTAAATAACCTAAAACATCGTTTTGTGGATAATTTCCCTCTCAACTAAAAAGAGCTCATCCATTCCAGTTGATATTGGTAGGGGGGAAAAATAGCCACCTGTTTCATCTTGCTTACTTATTTCCATAAACTATAAAGAATGAGGAGTGCCTGAAGGGTACTTATGTTCCAGGAGATGTTTAAGCAAAAGAGAAAAATGTACAAAATGAATGCCATCTTGGGACTGCACCTCTAGAATGACAATAAAACATACAGTTATCACCCTAGAAAGTAACGCCATGATGTCCAAACAGGGGACCTCACCTTGTGATACCAGCCACACAGAGAGGAACACAGCCTATGCATGCATGAATCCAGACGCTATCTTGTCCTTGGACCCCAAAGAGAATGACGTACGTTGTGCTCCCTAGAACCAGGTATCCCTGGGAAGGCCAATTATTTGGAGAGACCTACCAAGGATTCTAATCCACTTTGGGTAATGCCACTGGGTGTGATATGGACTGGTCTAGGGAGCCAAAGAGAACTGATTTCAAGATGACTAAGGGAAGGCCCAAGGGACCTGAAATGTTTGAATTCAGAAGAGAACTGCTTTAAGATGACTTCTTGACACAGACTCCAAATCCTGGAAATAAGAACTAGAAAACACCAGTTCATGAATAGGAATTGTTTTGAGCAAAGTAGTGAAAGAAATAAGCTCAGTAAGCATTTTGTTATTTTAAAGTGATGATTACAGCCAAAAGGACTTAGATAGAGTCATGGTTTGGAGGTGCAATGTATCATTAAGAAAAGCTGGTGATACTTAGTACACATTTTGTGGTTGTTGTCTACAAGGTTAATGATACCCTTCCACAAAACAAAGACTTAGGTCTTAGAGCTGTAAAAGTCCTGAAAGGTCATTCTAGTTCAGTCTCTTAATTTAACAGAGAAAGAAAATAAAGTCCAGAAAGGCTAAGTGACTCGAATAAAATCACACAGGCAGTTAGTGACAGGCCTGGGTGCACACATCTTTCTCCACATGACATATATATATACATATCCGTACATATGTATGTATACATATATGAGTACATTCCTTTCTTAGAGATTCAATACGCACATTCTGATATTAAAAATTCTGAGTAAACTTTCGGTAAAGAAATCTGTTCAACTTCACTAAACTCAGCTTTTCCCAAACTTATTTGACCATGAAGCTCTTTTTGCCATGCAATAATTAACATCTCATAAAACAAAATCATGAAAATTCTGCATCAAAATTTCATTTGGATTCATAATTATTCCATTTGGCCTACTAGTTCATTTGATCAACCTTAGTTAATTCAAGCTAGAAATGTGGGCAACAAATAAAAACAGTTTGTTAAATAAAACCCCATGCAGTTTTACTCACTCAACCAGCTCATTAAAGGGAGAGTATAAAACAAATCAATCATGGGGATGTAACGTACAGCATGGGGAATATGGTCAGTAATATTGTGACAGCGTGGTATGGTGTCAGGTGGCTGCTGGACTTATCATGGTGATCACTTCTTTAGGTATACAAATGTTGAATAACTATGGTGTGCCCCTGAAACTAATATAATATTGTATGTTAGTTATATTTTTAATAAAAATCTTTAAAGAAAAAGTAACAGTGAAATCCCAAGGTTACATCTATGCAGATCTGCTGCAGAGCACAGAATCGATGGTGGCCTCTGTATTTTCATACATTTGCAAACTAATACAGCATTGGCCCACTTTTGTCAATGGCAAAGAGCCACAGCCTTACACATATATCAACTTATCTGAAGAGACTTGTCTGCAGCATTTACTGATAGGCATCTTTTGGCATAAAACAGAAAGTGGGTATGCCATACAACAAAGCAATGTCTGTAGTCCTTAATGTATTATTAAGAATACATTTAGGGGCCAGCCTGGTGGCTCAGGCGGTTGGAGCTCCGTGCTCCTAACTCCGAAGGCTGCCGGTTCGATTCCCACATGGGCCAGTGGGCTCTCAACCACAAAGTTGCTGGTTCAACTCCTCGAGTCCCACAAGGGATGTTGGGCTCCACCCCCTGCAACTAAAATTGAACATGGCACCTTGAGCTGAGCTGCCTCCTGGATGGCTCAGTTGGTTGGAGTGCATCCTCTCAACCACAAAGTTACCGGTTTGACTCCCGCAAGGGATGGTGGGCTGTGCCCCCTGCAGCTAGAAAATGGCAACTGGACCTGGAGCTGAGCTGTGCCCTCCACAACTAAAATTGAAAGGACAACAACTTGACTTGGAAAAAAGAAAAAAAAGTCCTGGAAGTACACACTGTTCCCCAATAAAGTCCTGTTCCCCTTCCCCAATAAAATATATACATATTTTTAAAGAATATATTTAGCTTAAGCCATGGATCTTTATCTCTAAACTAAACAAAAAGAGATGCAGCTTAATGCCTTATAGATGTGTGTTCAAGCTTTGCTCTATTTTAAAAGCTACTCCTCAGTTCCTGTGGCATTCTCATTTCACTTTTGTGAAATGGGAGTATTAGGCTGGTATATGGTATGGAAATTTCTATATTCTTAAGTGTTTATATAATCTGGCCCAAGACAGACTGGAGAGGCAGCATCCCTTTTGCCCAATGTGGCAGAATCCTCTGTTAGGTGCAGATACTACTCATTTCATCCAACATGGCAGAAAAACTTCTAGCAGTATCATGCATACACCAGCCAGTCTGAAGGAAGCATCTGAGTCCCCTTGAGATGAGCATATTTCACACACACACACACACACACACACACACACACACACACACACACACCAAACTCACAACCGCCTGGAAGGTATTTGACATTCCCTTGGGCTTAAAATGGACCCAGCAACTACTGTTTGATGTAGTAATTTTAGGAGCCTTATTGCCAGTTGAGGCAAGATTCTGTCCAAGCTTCATCTGTTAGCAATTTGTATTCACGTTGATTCCCCATAGTCCAATCCTCTACTGATAGCTGTTAAATTAAATAGAGAAGTGCCTAGATAAACTCATATGATTATCATAGTCTAATACCGCTAAATTGAACCTGGGGTAACTTAAAAGGAAATTACACTTACATCTCCAATCAATGGACCAATGTTATGACTCACTTTGTACTCAGCAATTCTTTTTTATTTTGTTGAGCTCCACTGCTGAATGGATATTTTGAGACTGAGGAGGAAAGGATTATTAGTTATAACCTGGCCCTTAATACTGCTTTTGTGTATGTCTCCATACCAATAATTGGCACTGTGAGAATTGGATGGTAATAAGATTGTTAGTAAGGATAGTATCTCTACAGTTCCATAGGACATGTTCTGAGTTCCAAAGAATTTATAGAACTTGAAGCAATTGTCTTTGAAGAGTTGTTTCTCCCTAACTTTCTGCCTCATAGAATAGCTGAAATCAACCTTGATTGCTTTGTAAAACTGGTAAATTGGGGAACTGGCTGCTCTGTATTTTAGTTCTTCTAAGACTGCTTGCAACTCATAAAGTCTGAAGAGAACAGCAAGATGATGTGTTGTACTGAGACCAGGTCAAAGCCAAGTTCTACAATAACCCATGCTTTGGGTACTAATGGATTAGTATAAATCTCAGTAGAATCACCGAGTTTAACTGTTTGGGTAAATAATGAATACATGTTTGGTGATCTTTTCACTCAGTTTTCTTTTAAAGAGGCAATTATAGAAGTACTGATTTCTATTGAGACTGAGGGAGATAGTTCATTTAATACAGTACTATTAAGATAATATTCCTACTGTTTAAAATATGTAGTATTTTTCCAACTAGCATCCAGTATCCATTTTAAAATTACATATCCATCATAAAACAGTCTAAGTCAAAGCTATTCTGTTTTACCCCGTTACCAAGGCAACAAAAATTCACCATTTTAAAATGTATCCATTTCTTCATTTCCCGCCTCTCTACAATCTCGTAACATTGGAAAGTGCCATGGCTCAGTCATTGGGCCCCTTCTCTATCTACACTCACATCTTTGGTGATCTCATCTATGTATTAAATGTTATCGATATGCTGATGACTTTAAAATATATATCTCCAGCTCAGACCTCCCTCCAAAATTTCAAGCTCTTGTATCCAAATTCCTAGTCAACAGCTCCACTTGTATTTCTAATGAAATCTAAAACTCACCATTCCCAAAACTGAACTCTTGGTCTTTCTTGCAAAAGCTACTCTGCCATAGCCTTCTTCTCAGTAGATAGCAGCTTTGTTCTTCTAATTACTCAAGTCAAACTCTTCAGTCACCCTGGACTCCTCTCTTTCATACCTCACATCTAATCTAACTGGAAATAAAGTTGATTCTATCACCAAAATAGTTCTAGATATCAGTATCGACTCATGTTAATTTTACTATATGTACAGACAGATAGATACATAAATGTAGTACCTGTGTTCATGTACAGTGGTAGGTGGAAGAATGATCCCTTTGCAATGATATCTATATCCTAATCTAATCATTGGAACCTGTGACGTGTTACCTTACATGGCAAAAGGGACTTTGCAGATGTGATTAAGTTGAGAACCTTGAGATGGGGAGATTAACTTGGATTATTTGGCTAGGTCCAATGTAATCACAACAGTCCTTAAGAGAGTCACAGGAGGAGCTGTGACAACAAAAGCTCAGTGTCAGAGTGATGTAATGTGGATTTGAAGTTGCTTTTGAAGATGGAAGAAAGGGCCATGAACCAAGGAATGGAGGAAGCTTCTAGAAGACAGAAAAGGCAAGGAAACAAATTCTCTCCTAGAGCCTCCAGAACCCAGCCAACATCCTGATTTCAGCCCTCTGAAATCCATTTCAGACATTTGACCTTCAGAACTGTATGATGAACAGATGTTGTTCTAAGTCACTAAGTTTGTGATAATGTGTTATAGCAGCATAGGGAACTAATACACTTGGGTTAGTAAGATACATCTGTTTCCTAGCTCTGTCTGCTGAGAGGGTCCAGAAGCAGTGACATCCCAGTAGTAATGAGTCCGCCTAGGACCCAGATCCTGGCTTCCTAAATATCATCCTGTAAAACAAGGTACCAGGGCTCCTTGGGGAAATAGTTGATTCTAGCGCTGGGGCAGAGTAAATGCAGGATGAGACTGGAGTGTTTTATAGCACCAGAAAGTAAGAAAGTGCTCTAAAAAATGGGGACACATCAAAAGGGCACAGGAGCAAGACTGAAAGACTTTCCAAAGGCCAAAGCTGACACAATTGGAGCAGCAAAATAACAATAGTATTACATTATAACCAAGGGGGGAAAGTCCATGAATCCATACTAATATAAATAAATGATAAAATACATACATACATTGGTGAGAAAGGAATAATCTTTCTCACAAAAAATGTTTTAATTAATAAATGTAGAAAGAATGAGGGAATTAGAAATTCACCATTAAAACACCACAGCAAACATTTCTATAGGTAAAATCCACAGAGACTAATGCTAGACTTTAAGGAGAAACAAGATATGTGCATAGCTTCAAAGTATCTCCCCCAAATAGTTATTAATTACAGTAATGATTTTATCATATGCCCACAAATAATTTGATATTACTCTCTGATATTAGGAGGTGAATTCCTCACTTTTTAAGTCTAGGATGGACTTAGTGACTTGCTGCTAAGGAATAGTGTATGGAAAGAAAAATAGTAACATCACAGTGGAGAAATCTGGGAGACACCACCTCAACCAAGCGATCATAGTTGCATCACTGGTAATAAGTCATGGTGATATCATACCCCCTGGTAGGATGTGATGAGAAAGGTCCATCATCTCTATGGTGTTCATCTCCCAAATCTATAATCTGAGTACAATTATGAAAAAATATCAGATAAACCCAAACTGAGAGAGAATCTACAAAATACCTGACCAATACTTCACAAAAGAGGCAAGATCATGAAAGACAAGGCAAAACCGAGAAGCTGTCACAGATTAGAGGAGACTCAGGGGATGTGACAACTGGGGTCAATAGGGTATACTGGATGGGATCCTGGAGCAGAAAAAGGACACTAGTAGAAAACTGATGAAATCCAAACAGTCTGCTTCTCCCAATTCCAATGTAAACTGCCCTCCATGAGAGTAGGAATCTTTAAATATATCTGAAGCACCTAGAACAGCATCTGCCATGTGGCAGATGCATAATAAATTGTTTTTGTTAAAATGAATTTAATCTGACACATTCAGATTCCTAAAGTATGAAACAGTCTTCAAATAGCGCCAGAATCCCTAGAAGTTTCCATATAAATTATCTCTGTTCACGTATCTGTATACAGAGAGTGCCAAAATAATATATACACATTTTAAGAAAGAAAAAATTGTATTAAAATTATGCTGATGGTAACCACTTTGAGCACCTCTTGTAATTGCAGAAGTCAAACGTGACTTGTATTCATCTTTTGTTGTCAGTATATATTGAGTATTACAATTTTAATACAGTTCTTTTCCTTTCTTAAAATGTGTATACATTTTTGGCACCTTCTATATATATTTTCCTTTGAATCAAACTTTATTATTTAGGTTTAATAATTATTTTCAAAATTTATGATATGTTACCACATGAAATTGCCATTTTTGTAAGTCAAATTAGGTGAACATTGCAACCTCATGTAATTCAAGCTAATAATTATATGATTTTGATCTAGTTTTACTACTACTGATTATAATAACTTGATTCAGATGACTTTTTAAACCACTTTATTGAGATATGATTGACATACACTTAACATATACAACTTAATAAGTTTGGTGATAAGTATACATCTGTGAAACCTTCACCACAATCTATGCCATAAATATATTCTCACTTCCTCTGTCCTCTTTATTATTATCTTATGTGTGATATGAACACCATAGAAGATCTACCATCTTAGCAACTATTTAAGTATACAATGTAGTATTGTTAAGTATAGGAACTACGTTGTACAGTAGATCGCTAGGATTTATTCATCTTACATAAATGAAACTTTGTACCCTTTGATTAATTAATACCTCCCTGTTTCTGCCTTTCCCCAGCCCCTGGCAACCACCATTCTACTCTCTGCTTCTATGAGTTTCTCTCTTTTAGATTCCTCTTTTAGGTGTTATCATGTAGTATTTTTCCCTCTGTGTCTGACTTCACTTAGCATAATGTCTTCCAGTTTATCCATGTTGTCACAGGTGGCAGGACTTCCTTCAAGACTGAATAATATTCCATTGTATGTGTATAGTACATCTTCATTATCAATTCATCTGTCCATAGATATTTATGTTGCTTCTATGTCTTGGCTACTGTGATAATGCCACAATGAACATAGGAGGGCAGATGTTTCTTCGAGATAGTGATATCGTACCCCCTGGTAGGATGTGATGAGAAAGGTGAACAGAGATAATTTATATGGAAACTTCTAGGGATTCTGGCGCTATTTGAAGACTGTTTCATACTTCAAATCTCTGTGGTGTTCATCTCCCAAATCTATAATCTGAGTATAATTATGAAAGGTCCATCATCTCTGTGGTGTTCATCTCCCAAATCTATAATCTGAGTATAATTATGAAAAAATATCAGATAAACCCAAACTGAGAGAGAATCTACAAAATACCTGACCAATGCTTCACAAAAGAGGCAAGATCATGAAAGACAAGGCAAAACCGAGAAGCTGTCACAGATTAGAGGAGACTCAAGGGATGTGACAACTGGGGTCAATAGGGTATACTGGATGGGATCCTGGAGCAGAAAAAGGACACTCGTAGAAAACTGATGAAATCCAAACAGTCTGCTTCTCCTGCTTCCAATGTAAACTGCCCTCCATGAGAGTAGGAATCTTTAAATAAAAAAGACATTTATCCACTGATATATCCACAGCACCTAGAACAGCATCTGCCATGTGGCAGATGCATAATAAATTGTTTTTGTTAAAATGAATTTAATCTGACACATTCAGATTCCTAAAGTATGAAACAGTCTTCAAATAGCGCCAGAATCCCTAGAAGTTTCCATATAAATTATCTCTGTTCACGTATCTGTATACAGAGAGTGCCAAAATAATATATACACATTTTAAGAAAGAAAAAATTGTATTAAAATTATGCTGATGGTAACCACTTTGAGCACCTCTTGTAATTGCAGAAGTCAAACGTGACTTGTATTCATCTTTTGTTGTCAGTATATATTATTACAATTTTAATACAGTTCTTTTCCTTTCTTAAAATGTGTATACATTTTTGGCACCTTCTATATATATTTTCCTTTGTATCAAACTTTATTATTTAGGTTTAATAATTATTTTCAAAATTTATGATATGTTACCACATGAAATTGCCATTTTTGTAAGTCAAATTAGGTGAACATTGCAACCTCATGTAATTCAAGCTAATAATTATATGATTTTGATCTAGTTTTACTACTACTGATTATAATAACTTGATTCAGATGACTTTTTAAACCACTTTATTGAGATATGATTGACATACACTTAACATATACAACTTAATAAGTTTGGTGATAAGTATACATCTGTGAAACCTTCACCACAATCTATGCCATAAATATATTCTCACTTCCTCTGTCCTCTTTATTATTATCTTATGTGTGATATGAATACCATATAAGATCTACGCTCTCAGCAACTATTTAAGTATACAATGTAGTATTGTTAAGTATAAGAACTACGTTGTACAGTAGATCGCTAGGATTTATTCATCTTACATAAATGAAACTTTGTACCCTTTGATTAATTAATACCTCCCTGTTTCCGCCTTTCCCCAGCCCCTGGCAACCACCATTCTACTCTCTGCTTCTATGAGTTTATCTCTTTTAGAATCCTCTTTTAAGTGTTATCATGTAGTATTTTTCCCTCTGTGTCTGACTTCACTTAGCATAATGTCTTCCAGTTTATCCATGTTGTCACAGGTGGCAGGACTTCCTTCAAGACTGAATAATATTCCATTGTATGTGTATAGTACATCTTCATTATCCATTCATCTGTCCATAGATATTTATGTTGCTTCTATGTCTTGGCTACTGCGATAATGTCACAATGAACATAGGAGGGCAGATGTTTCTTTGAGATAGTGATATTATTTCCTTTGGATATATACCCAGAAGTGGGATCACTGGATCATATAGTAGTTCTAGTTCTAATTTTTTGAGGTAGCCCCATACTGTTTTCCATAGTCGTGTACCAGTTTACATTCCCATCCATGGTATACAAAGGTTCTCTTTTCTCCACATCCTCACCAACATAATATCCATCCTAACAGATGTAAGGTGATATCTCATTGTGGCTTTGATTTGCATTTCCCTGATAATTAGTGATTTTGAATGCCTTTTCATATTCCTGTTGGGCATTTGTCTATATTCTTTAGAGAAATGTCTATTCAGTTCCTTTGCCCATTTTTCAGTTGGGTTATTTGGTTTTCTGCTCGGGTTATAGGAATTCCCTGTATATTTTGGATATTAGCCCTTATCAGAGTATATGTTTGCAAAAATCTTCTCCCATTCAGTTGGTGGCCTCTTTATTTTGTCAATGGTTTCTTTTGCTGTGCAGAAGCTTTTAAGTTTCATATAGTCCCATTCGTTTATTTTAGCTTTTACTTCCATTGCCTTTGGAGTCAAGTTCATAAAATGCTCTTTGAACCCCAGGTCCATAAGTTTAGTACCTATGTTTTCTTCTATGCAGTTTGTTGTGTCAGGTCTTATGCTTAAGTCTTTGATCCATTTTGAATTAACTTTGGTACATGGTGACAAATAGCAGTCCAGTTTCATTCTTTTAGCTCTGAGGATGTAACCATAGAGCATGTGTCTGACCCACATACCACTTTTTAAAAAAATGAATAGACAGCATTTTAAATACAGACATTTCACATTTATAAAGTAGGTATTTTTCAGCTTCTCTTGAAAAATTGGAAGAGCTGATAAGATTGGTCTTAAGTTCTTATGAGCCAAAATTTGGCCCCAGCTGAGAAGCAGCTTCCTGCTTCAGATGGGGCATTTGTTTCCAAGCCACCCGTCTCTTCCTGACCAGTCTCACTCTTTCCCTCACCTGGCGGCCCGGCAGGCATTTGAATTTACAACCCAGGCTTTGGCTGAAAGGGGTAGCAGAGGAAGGAAGTCATGCTTCAGAAATGAATGATTCAGATTTCAGCTCTACAATTGACGGGTCTCCCAGGTAAACGTTTAGAATTTTATCTACTTTGTGTTTAAAAACACCAGGATATAGAGAATTTCACTGTCATTAGAACATAAACACATGAGTTTTAAAACACATAGATGATCTTATTTGAAGGAAAACAATAAAAGAGAGCCTATACCTAAATTTTATTTAATTTTATGGTATAGTTTACAGGAGCCCAACAAAATAAATATATTCATTAAGCTAAAAAGAAATAAATGTCTGTTTTTCAAGTTTTGAGGTGAAGGAGACAGGGAGATATATGCTAACCAGAAAGCCAATGTCTTCTCTTAGAAGAAAAAAAAAAGAACAGAAATGTCATTTCCTTTTCTAAACCTTCATTAGATGAAAAGAAATCAGTAACACTTGCTGTACTTATAAGTTTTTATCCAAAAATCCAAGAGTCCTGTACATTGGTGATCTTAGATAAAAAAATATATCTTATGCTAGTTTCTCTGCCTCTCCATGCTTTGATTTCTTTTCAAGTGGCAGCTGTCTTGGACTTGCTCTTGCATATATTTCTTAACTTAATGCTAAGTGAAATCAGATGAGGAAATAAAGTCAAGTCATTGTAGAAAGAACTTAAAGCCTGCATAAGTCTTTCAACCTTTTTATAGACCCTACTTTGATTTCCTAAAGTCTAACTCAAAGAAAAGAATTTTACTGAACTATACATTTTTATTTTCTTTTATTTACTCATGTTCATATACATCTAGAAATACGTAATTCCAACAGCAATCAAAATTAAAGGATTTACAAATCCTTTTCTTGAGAATAGACTTTAAACAGATTTTTTAAGTATTACTGACTACAGTGTAAACCAAATATAGACAAACATGTTCTGTTTTACCAGACAATATTCTTTTGGTATAAATTTTAATAGATTTGAGCAGGAAGGATTGAACTCTCCATTTGTTCACACAATTGTCACTATTGTCTATTTTCTTATATTCGTTTTGCATCTCTCACCCATGCTACCTGGCTGTCCCCAAAAATGTGTGAATTTGTGACTCCTGAATTGTCAATGAATATACTAACACAGTATTCACCACAACTAAATTAGAAACAGACTCAGACAGAGAGCAAAATCTGTTCTGTAATCTTTACGTTATAAAGAAATTCATGGATTTCAAGAAACAGACTGTGTCAGGTTTTCTTACTGATGGTACATGTCCAAGCTGAGATGATATTTTAGGAACTAGTAACAGAGATGGCTTGGAGAACTTGGTTGGTTCTCAAACATGAGCACATGTACATCACAACCACTCAGAGGGCTTGTGAAAACACTAGTTACTGCCCCCCAATGTTTCTGATTCCATAGCTCTGAAGTCCAAGTATTTGCATTTCTAACAGGTTTCCAGACGATGCCCATGCAACTTGTCTAAGGACCAAATTTTGAGACCTAGTAGAGTAAGAAATGCCCACAGACTTGAAATCATTTTAAAAGGAAGGAAACTTCCTTGTTGAATTTACTTTTCAGGATATATATATATATATATATATATATATATATATATATATATATATATATATATACTTTATTTTCTTTACTATGTTTAAAACTCCTTTAGATAGAACTTAGTGGGAGTAATAATGATAGTGAATTACTGGAAAGGAATAAATAAGATTTGGAGGGATGTAGAGAGATGGGTTAGAAAGGTGATTTGAGGAGTAGACTTTGTAAATACAGAGTACATTGACTTGAGAGAAATCAATCTCTAACTAGATAACACCAAACACCGATGTGGTTTTAAACACTTATATGCAAAGATGATTCATACTCCACATGTCTTTGGTCTGGTTGTAAAAGAAAACAAAGAAAAAAAGGAAAAAAACCATATTTTTATCAATTTTATAGAAAAGAAAAAAACCTTTGTTACAATCTTTTATCAAATGATGGATGGGCTAGACATTAAAAAAAAAAGACACCCCACAATACATTGAGCAGTTTGTCAGAAATTATGCAACAGGATTGATGCTTCCTGAGCCTTTATGTTTTCATCATTCCGCAAGGCCTCCTACAGGCAGTCATCAACACAAGCACTGTCTATCCCTAGAGCAGAGGAAGTCCAACAGATTTTTTTTTTTTAGGGCCAAGTACTAAGACTTTTTCTTTACTAAGATGATTAATCAGAAGGGCACTAACACTTTTACCACCTGGGATATGGTCTTCTCCTAAAAACAAAAATTCCAGTTGATGGCTGTTAAGGAAAATTATTTCAGGCAACGAGTTTCAAATGCTTCTCAGTAGTTACCTTTCTTAATGTGACATCAAAGGAAACTCGGATACAGTTTGAAAATGTGACACTAAGCTCTGCCTACACTTGGCCCTGGGTCTGCTTTCTTGGAAATGATGCATCACAAAGCCTTGCTTTCTGCTTTGTCTCCCCTTCGATTCTATTACCTGGCATGTTTACACAGCACACCACTTTTTCAAAATTTTCCTTGTCCCTATCTGTGGCCATAAAGTTACAAAGATTAATGCGTTGTCACTGCTGCTGCTATTGTTATTAAACCTCTTTGGATTTCCGGATGACAGTCACCACGGAAATGCTCACTGATTTATTTTTTTCTCTCTTTTTTCTAAAGGGAATTTATGTAAATATGGATTAAAAAAAAAAAAGTCTCCAAAGGACTACTTGTGTGGGTGCGTTTGCATCATACCTAAATCCCAGGACTATGAATCAAAGCCTCTGAACTTGTAAAATGTTTAAATCATCACTTTCTAGAGACATATACCAGAGAAACCCCCAGTCAGACTTCCAGAGCTCCCATATCACCTTCACTGCGGATACACCTTCAGTGGATACACAGTCAAGATTGGTAGGAAAATGAATACATCAGGCTCAGCCTTAATTAGAAGACGAAGAAGTATAAAGAGGAGGCGGCTACTAGCATCTCACACCAAGCGGAGCCGTGCAGAGCACTGTAACTTCATGCGGATGTAGAGTAATGGGATATCAAAATATCAGCAATACAGACATAGGCAGCAGCATAAATAAGGTCTAAATCATTTACTGTAGGACTATAGTGCTCTCTTGCTTTGCCTCAGGCTCTAAAACACGCACTGCAAGATGGCGTTTGTTATAGCAGAAAGACTAGACAGCACAGCGTAGTGATCTCCAGGCTCAAAAGGAGCCTGCCTGCGTCCAAGTTCTAACACTGACAAACTGGGACTAAAGCTGGTCGCTGAACCTCTCAGCACTTGTTTCTTCATCTTTACATGGACATAATAATCACACCTAGTGAACAGGGCCATCGTAAAGATTAAATCAGATTTAAAAAGATTAAACATGCAAAATGCTGAGAACAGTGCCTGGCACGTGCTGCAGACCTGTGGGTCAAGAATTTAAGTACTGCTGGGCTGGTGACCAGATGTGAGACTCTGGTAAGTCCCATTTCACACATCTGGATACACCTCACTTTCATGAGAATCAACTGAGATAATGTAGTACAAGAAAGCATTTCCACAACTATAACATGTAAACTGTTTTGTAAATGCATTAAAATGATTTTATATTGATAACCACTAGATTGCTAATGGTGATTACCTCGGAGGAAGGAAGTAGAAGTGAAAACAGGTGAGGGGAAGCTAAGCTTTTTACTTTGTTCTATATTGTTTGAAATTCTCAGGGAAAAGAGGCCACTTGTTACATACGAGTGTTTTAATGATAGTCTTCTTCACATGGTATTGTTATTAGTGAGAACTATACAAGCATCTAAAAACCCTTGACATCGGGGATTAAACCTTTACTTCCAAGCACCTGTGTGAATATCTCTGTAGAGTACTTACAACATGAAAACCCTCGATTTACTCTCCATATCTGCAGATATTGAAAAAGGTTTAAAGCAAATGTCCCTTTGCTTCTTGGAGGAGGCTCATTGTCACGCAGGGTGTCAGGCGGGGTTTCTTCTGGGGTCTCTAGTCCCTCTCCCCATATAAGAACGCAGGACATGGTGAGGCCAAAAAGGAACACCCACGGAGCCGTAGATAGGGGACTCATACCACTATAGTCTCACTGGCGGCTGGGTTGGAGACACAGGCAGCAGGAGCCACACAATCCGCAGCCTGCCATCCACTTGTCTCTGCAATCTGCAACCCGCACTCTGCCGTCCTAACTGCAATCCGTGCTGGCCAGCCACCATCTTCTTGGTAGCCCCCATTTTCTGCTAGCATAGCCACAGCAGTTATATTAGTGGCCAATGGCTCACTGGTTACAGCTGACAGCCAACTAGCCACAGCTGATGGCCATCCAATCATAGTTGATGGCCATTTACTACCTGAGCCAGCACCTTTCCACGTGAGGCCGAGAGCCTGGAAACTGCACTCCTGGCTCTGTCCCCACAGTCGTGTTCAGCCAAACCTTAGAAACTGGAAGTAGTTGTATACATTTAGGTGTTGGGAAAGGGGGTGGCATGTGTTAGGTCCGAGAGTAGCTCTTTTCTGGAACACAACATGCAAAATAGGCTTGGAGCTAGAAATGAAAGCAGGCAGCCTCAATATATCTGGTTAAAAACATTACGTTCCATGATACAAAGATCCCTTTATGTCAAGGGACTATTAGAACTATCTAAGAATTTCACAATAATGGATAGAATGGGACTGAAATAATAGAAGACCAAAAAAAGGTTAGAGAAAGGAGATAGCGGAGGTTTTGCTGCAGGATTTAATTGTGGAGACCAAGAAGCATGAAAATAAAGTATTGCCCAGGAGAAACAAATATAGTTGTTCATCCTTTATGTATAGGTTGAAGATTTCCTTCCCCTGTAATTTGGTGTATCTTACAATATAGTTGGGAAAAAAGTCTTGTAATTTGGGATCAGAAGACATGGGTTCAAATCCTGGTTGAACCAATCATTAACTATAAAATCATGAATGAGTCTTAACATTTCTTTACTCCAGTTCCCATATCTCCATGGAGGTGATAATAACATTTACTTTACAGAGTTCTAGGTAGAATAAATACATGTAAGAAAGTATGTAAGAAGTAATGAGGAAAACCGTGATATTAATAATGACTAAAATAATCTCTTATATTAGTTGAGCATTGAGTAAGTGCTAGATACTGTGCTAAGAACTTCACACACTTGATGTATCTCATGATGTTGGTTAGTTAAAGGTCATGTTCAGGCATTCATTCATTTATTCATTCATTCACTCACCATATATCTATTGGACAGTTTCCTGTCATGTCTACTGAATCCTACCATGTCACCCATCCTACATTGAAAGAATTTAGACCATTTGGTGGAGGAAACAAAGGGGAAAAAGTCTCATTTAAGAAGAACAAAGAAATGTGTGTGTGCGTGTGTGTGTTTGGAGGTATGGGTGGTCAGAGAAGGTCTTACCAAGGTGGTAACATCTAAAAATATCGAATTCTAAAATAGTGATCTTCAAACTATTGATCAACCCACTGATTTTGAAATCAGTCTGCTGGGTTGAGACTAGTATTTTGCCTTAAATTATCACTGATCCCATTTATTTGTATCAAAGGACTCTGATAATCCAGATATGTTACTGGAGTAGCAGTGAGATCCAAACAGTTCTCCCCACGTTTGGCATCCCAATGGGGCAAATAAACGAAAGCCTGCTTGGGTAAACCTGAGTGGCCTCCTGGGACAGCTCATCTTGATCAAGGAAGGAGCCAGGCTTGAGGAGCTGACACAGTAATTGTGAATTTCGTGTGGCAGGAGCCACTTAGTCTATGTGGCCCTGCCTTAGATATATGTCTGGGTCCTAGAGAGAGAGAGGGTAGGCTGACAATAAGAAGTGAGAGAAATATTTAATTAAGCTCTGAGCCACATCACGCCATAGGCAGCACTGCTTCAGAACTCTGCAAACAGCAACTTCACCACAGACCATCACACAGGTCCAATGAGGGCTGTGATGGGAGAGATGGGGAGAAATGGGGATCCATCCATAGTGCCTGGGAAAAACTGTGGGGTCATGCAGAAAAGCAGTGGTGTCTATTAAGAAGGACCAGACACATGTTTAAGCCCATGTGAGACCTTCCTGGGTTCTTCATCAGGAGGGAGACACGAGCCAAGGAAGTTGGAAAAACCGATATTAAAGTGATTTCATTACTCCCCACAGGCTACTGAGACTGAAAAGAAGTGTCACTTACATATACCGTGAGAGAGAATATTAAATGAAAAGACAAGAGCAGAAAGCAGAGGGAAAAAGAAAATTGGATGAATCTGACCACATGCTTGAAGAGTCAACTCCACTTTGACTCCAAACAATCTAGCCATCTATTGTCAGACTCGAAGGCAAGTTTCCACCTTTAGCAAGATAAATGAGTAATATGCCCAATGTCTGCAACATCCTGATGGAATTACCATGTTTATTAGTCTAAGTGTTTGCATTTTCTAAATTAAAAAGCATCCTATCCTGAGTATACATTCACATGATAGGAATAAGAGAAAATGTATAAGGTGCCAATTGAGTGGCTTTGAGCACATCGATATGCAAACCTGAAAAAACTATTTCCATTTTTTCTTTACTTCTGGACAAAGTTTACAGAGCAAGTAATCTATAACACCTCAAAATGGTTTCTGTATAACCATGTTTCATGCAACATCAACATTCCAGTCAATATCCTATTTCCTTTAATATTCACCGGCACGGGTTCCAAACGAGAACTTTGTCAGATATATATTTGTGTCATTTGGAATTTTGAATGTATAAGGGCATGTCTGCCCAACCCAAGAAATGGACTAAAACTGGACTTCAATCTAGGATAATGTCTAAACCCTGTTACTCCAAAAAACACCTCAGCTCTGTGCCCATTCATGATTTGTTCACATAATGTATAAGAACTTGCACACCCATCTCACTTTTGCAAACCAAGAAATCACTTTAAAGAGAGAGCGGAGTAAAAGTAAACCTTTCAACCATCTCATTCTCTGGGAAATGACCAACTCAAAATATTATTCTTATAGTGTTCTTTCCTTTCCTCTAAAGAAATCTGAGGCTAATGTATATTTATGTTTTAAGTGAGACTCCTCTGCTTGTCTACAAAAGAAAAGAGGGAAGGGGATAAGAAACACCAATAAGCAGAAATCAGGGTTTTGAGTACATTTAAACAGGAAATAATTTTCTCACAAAAAATAAAAGAGAAATTATTTTATCACAAGATCTGTAGATAGACCATACTTGAAAATGTGACTTCTGTTTATGCACCTGGATGTCTCCTTTAAGATTCTCTGCTCTAGGGAATTTTCTCAGCTCCACTACGCTTTGTACCTATATGGACTTGCCCTGGACATTTCAAATCTCATTGGAATATATCACTTTTCAGGCTCAGAGAGGAATAAGATGCTTTCTTCAAGAGATTTTTATATTTTACGTCCTAATACAGAGTATAAAGAAAGTAATATTTCTCAGCTCTGACACAGTATACCTCTTGAAGTGGGGAAGGACACAGAGTGGAGATGGTGTGATGATATAAAGCTGGGCATTAAGCAATAAAAATAATTAAGAAACAGTTAACTCATTCATCTTCTCAGATAATTATCTCTGTACTTTGGTAGAATGGCAGCTGAAGATTTTAGAAATTTAAAAACAAATAGGTTTTTATGTCTTGTGAAATCTGTATGCAATCACCTACCTGAAACTACTGCTCACAGATCGCTAATCACTTCTTTGAGAATTCCAATCCAGCTAAAATGGCTCCAGTGGCATCTTTAAAGTTCAAAGTTGGAACATCAACATTGTGCATTCAAGAAAGTGGGAAGGGGGGATAATTAATCACCCATTTGATGTATATTTATTAGGTGTATATTGTCTATATTCTGTGAGGCAGAGGAATTAGAAGTGGATTCACCCATAAAGAGCTTAAAATTTAATGGGGAAAATAAAATCCACATGTATGAAAATATGAGTGGCCACATAATATTAGGCATAATTATACTTTATGCAATTAAAAATATACTATAATATTATATAACAAATATAATGAAGTGCTAATTTTTTGTTGCAGCTGTAAACAGAAAAGTGGTTGGGACCCACTAAAATAAGTTGTCATGGATCAGAGTCTATATGTACTATCAGGGAGTAATGCCTACACATACACATACATTATAAATGTGTTTTCCAAACTTCTGTGATAATAAAAATCACCTGGCGAATTGATTTTTTTAACAGGCCTTCTCCAGACCTACTGAAATGAACTCTCCAGAGAAGGAGCTTGAGAATCTGTATTTATAACAAATGACTCAATTGATTCAAATCAGGTAGGTTTAGAAAACACTGCAGTCCTCAGAGGAATCATTTAATATGAAAATATTAATTCATCTTTTATAATTGAGAAAACTAGGCTTAGAGAGATTAATTAACTACTCAAAGGACTCAAAGCTAGGATAAAACAATCTGACTTTCCAAACTTTTGTTCTTTTCACTGCCCTACGCTCTCTTTGTTCTCCGAGAAAATGATCAGGTTGAATGTAGAAACATGGAATTAAAATGCTTATTATAGAAAAGTTCACTTCTATGGCTGCTTAGAAACAACATTCCATTCTGTTTTAAAGGGCTGGAGAAAAGAACATTGAGCCCTGGAAATAAGAAAGTCTTTGTCAGAGGTGGAACGTAAATATTTACGGGAAGCCTGAAGCTTTTTGTGTTCAGGGAAACACTGAGCACACATTTGAATAAGAAATGAGGTCTCCTATAGCTTCAAAGAGCTGAAGAAAAGGATCAGTGCATGGGGAGAAAAATGCTCCAGACTAAAGAAAGTTGTTCTGACAAACATAAGACATACATTGCCACAATCTTGTTTTCTAACTCTGCCTGTAAAAATAGACAAGTGCCAGGACCCTGAGGGGTGAAAAAGCAAGAAAGCTGACAGGTGATGCTGGAATGATGTCAGTAGAAAGAATAAAAAGAACTCAGTCTCTAGCTAGGAAGAAAGCAAAAATATAAGGTGATGTGTTTAACTCCAAGTGAAACCAGAGCCAAGTTGTGAAGAAGCCTAAGGCCTTCAGAAAGGGAGAGCTACTTAACCTAGGGTGTCTTTTCAACGGATTTCAGGAAATCGCATCTTGAAATAGTATCTTATTTTTGTGTGAATGGATGTTTTTTGGGGAAGTCTGTAATTCTCATAGTTTCTCATTAAAGTCTATAACACAAAAGGAGGTCAAATGAATATAAAGACCGTTTCTTTCATTAACTGAAACAGGTTAGAAGAAAACAGAAACAGGTGGGTGGTCTTGAAGTCCTAACAAGCTATATAAGGATTGGGCAAGTCATCAAGATTCAAGTCAGGAGTGTGCTGGTAAATGTTTAAGAACCGGCTCTCCAATGGGAAAAAGCTCTAATGTATAAAATTTGTTGATTTTTGTGGTATAAATACTACCACAATGGCCAATTGCAAGCTACCAATGAGATGTCTACTAACATGAAATTCCTAAAAATTTAACAATCAGCTTTCACGGCCTGTAGGAGCTGTGAATTAGTTCTTCTCAAGTCCGGAGAAAATGAAAATTAGGTAAAGTCATTAATGAAAATAGTTGAGTCTGATTTTTGTATATTTTCTGTTCAAATTTTATAAAAATTGCTTTAACTAGAACTTTTTAAAAAGCCTTTTCACAATGTTTAGCCAAGTATAAAAAATAAAGTCAATAACTAAACACAATGTTTTCTCTATTTTTTTTATAAGGATATTAATTTCTGTAGAAAATTTTAACTGAATAGCAAAGGATGCTGTAGTTATGAGGGAGAAATTGGTCCCTTCTTAGTCCAATCGGGCTGCTATGACAAAATACCACAGACTGGGGGTCTATTAATGAGGAATAGTTATTGCTCACAATTCTGGAGTCTGGGAGGCCAGGATCAGGGGGCCGGTGTGGATGGGTTCTAGTGAGGGCCCTCTTCCCACAGCAGACTTCTCGTTGTAGCCTCACCAGGTGGAACGGCTAGGGAGCTCTCTGGGCGCTCTTTCATTAGGGCACTGACCCCATTCGTGAGCACTCCACACTCATGAACTAATCACCTCCCAGTTTCCCCCTCCTACCTCATACCATCATTAGGGGGTTAGGATATCAACATAGGAACTTGAGGGGGACATAAACATTCAGACATGAGCAGTGGTTCTCAAAATAGGATTCTGCATGAGCAGCATCAACATCGCCTTGAAAACGTGTTAGAAATGAACGTCTCGAGTTATCTGGAAGTAGTTTATTCAAGAAAAACAAAACTCTTTCCCTTTATTTACGATAATAAATTGCTTCCTTAGCAACCTCCAAATGTAACAAGAACAGTTTTGTTGGCTTATTTTTTGTTTATTATGATTATGGATTCATGGGTGTTTATATATTTGATGTACTTTTTTCCTTTGTAGCCATTATTCTTTTTGATGTTCAAATTATCACATCTTTGTCCAAAGTCGCCTTTAACAGTTTCCTTTCTTTCTGGAACAAGATGTCCCAGGTTTATCTTGTTCATTTCCTGCCTCAGACCAGGTCAGGGACCTGGGTCCTTTGCGTGGACTCTGGTATTTAGAAACCACAATGAAGGTGTGAAGACGCTCATCTCTGCGAGGCTTTTTCAGTGGGTGGAACTAGGATAGAGTTTTATTTTTCAGACGAAGGAAAATAAATTATGAGTTCATATAGCTATTTGCAATTCACATCAAAGATTATCAAGTATTTACTTGACTTCTTTTCGCTGATGATATGAATTTCAAATGAACAATACCAATATTATTACTATTAACAAAAAGACTACTGAGTGTGGTTAAGATTTCTATCCCATGAGAGAGATGTACAATCAAAAATACTGTATTTTAAAGTCATGTGAAACAATTTTTTCTTTGTAGTTATGCCACCGACTTGATATACTGTTAGGTTTATTTGTTTTAAATTGGGGGTATGACTTGATATTTTTTTTTGTCTTTTTAATTTATAAGATACTTACATGATTTCAAAAATGAAAACTATAAAACAAGATATACTCAAAGACATCTAACCTCCATGTGTTTCAATATTTTGACACACAACCTCCTCTCTTTCAATATTTTAATATAAGCAGGTATCTGTGCAGTTTGGTACAGCTTCCCCTTTCCTTACACAAAAGGTAGCATACATTGTTCTGTACCTGGCTTTTTTCACTTAACACTTTGACCTGGAGATGACATCACATCAGTATATATGTAGAGACCTCCTTTATTTCTTTTTACAGCTGCATAAGTACCGTCTTTTGATAACCACAGTTTATTCAGTCCCGTTAAATGTCTCCTATTACTGGACATTTGGCTTGTTTCCAGGTTTTTTCTATAACAAATTATGCCATAATGAATAGAATTGTGCATATGCCATTTTGTATTTTTACCAGAGTAACTATGGAAATTACAATATTCTTAGAAGAGGGATAGCTGAGTCAGAAGTTAAATACATGTATAATTTTGGTAGATACTGACTGGTAGATGTTTGGTAGATACAAACATCCCTAAACATGTTGTATCATTTTAAATTCCTAAAGATCATGTATGAGAGTGCTTATTTACCCACAACCTTACCAACACATATATTGTCAAAGGTGTTCATTTTTTCCCATCTGATAGGTGAGCAATTATTCTTCAGTGCAGTTTTAATTACACTTCTTTTGTTATGAGCAAGAGGTTAAAGGCCAAGTTTACACTTACATTTTGTTTTCTGGAAACTATCTCTTCTTATCTCTAGCTCATGGTTTTCTATACTTTTTTGGGGGGGACAAAAAAATGAATGTATTTTAATTTACCAAACTTTTCCCTATTACTTATGCATTTTTACTCACAGTTAGGAACATTTTTCCTGCTCCCGGGTTATAGAGAAATTCATGTATGCCTTCTTACAGTTCTTATTTGTACCAGAATTTTAAACAAGTTCCTGAAGAGATTCTTATGCACACCAAAGCATCAGTTTACAAACCCAAGTTTATAAAGTGATGTCAAACATTGCAGTTATTTACATGAGAAACATTTGATAATCTCTCAGTTTCATGCTTTTCTTAATTCTTCTCAATGATGTCAATCTGAAGTCTTCTTGCCTGCATGGTGAAATGTTTCATTAGTAACACATGAAAGACTATTTCTGGGCTAATGTATGCTCTTTATGAATAAACATATTTCATTACAAAAAAACTTTACCTTTCTAAAAGAAAACAACGTAAACCATGATGATACAGCCCACAATCCAGCCGACCAAGAGAAGAACGGGGACTAGAAGTTGTGAGGATGTGGACTCTGTTTAAAAACACACAAAAGAAAACAGATTAGGTACGTTATTTTGGCATTAAATCTTCTGAATCCAGAGAGTAAGAAGAATCTGGCAATATCAGGGGTGGGGAAATACATTCTCTAGTCAGACCCATCCATGATTATTATTTTCTTTTCTACAAAGTACAGGTGACTCAGCTGGGTGTTTGGAATAGACCTGTGGTCAAACCATAGGTCTTCCTTTTACATTTATATGCTGCTGGGCAATTCTGAGCTTGAGCTTCCCTGTTGGTAAAATGTGGATAATGAAACTTGTGATATACCGGGGGTGCCAAAACAATGTATACAAGTGGACACTTTGTTCAGCGTTGTTCAAGCAGTGGTTCACGTAATCAGAAGTGTCTGGACGCTAATGGTAACCACTTTGAGCACCTCTTGTAATTGCAGAAGTCAAACGTGACTTGTATTCATCTTTTGTTATTGTTATATGTTGAGTATTACAATTTTAATACAGTTTTCCTTTCTTAACGTGTATACCTTTTTTTGGCACCCTCTGTGTATCTCCTGGAGTTGTTGTGAGGATCAAATGATATCACGAATGTGCAAAGGCTTTATAAACTCTAACCATCGTCTGTGTGTTTAGTGTAGACAGAACACAGTCATGCAGGTGTTCAGTAACACAGACAGCAGCTGTTTACATAGAAACAATTGAAAATGACTCTGACGTAATTCCTACTAAACGAAATGATAATCATAACACAGGGAAAAGTATTGAAGATTGTTCTTGGCCTTGATGGCTCACTTTAATGATAGCTAACTTTAATCTTAAATGTCAGAGGTAAAAGAAAGCATTCCATTTTATATAATCATTCTCAACTAGAGAAAAGAGTTTCTATTTTTTAACATGTTCAATATAGCAACCAATACTGATCCAACACACACACATACACACAAGACATTAGCATACTGATTCCCCCTGTGGCTCTTATATGTACCCTCACCTGTAAAAAAAAATTTATAAAAGTATCATTTTTTAATATTCATTGCATCTCAATCTTATTCTTTCAAATACACACACATCACACAAAAGGATTCAAAAGCAGCACAGAAAGGCATAACAGAAAATCAATATCCCTGCATTAAGGACTTACATATATACTTCTTTTAAGATTTTTATTAAAATATAGTCAACATATAATATTATATGAGTTTCAGGGGTACACCATAGTTGCTCAACATTTATATAGTTAAAGAAGTGATCAGCATGATAAGTCCAGCAACCATCTGACACTGTACCATGTTATCACAATATTACTGACTACATTCCCTATGCTGTACATTACAGCCCCAGGACTTACTTGTTTTATACCTGGAAATTTGAACCTCTTATTTCCCTTCACTTTTTCCCCCTATTTAATTTTTCAATTACAGTTGATATTCAGTATTATTTGATATTAATTACAGGGGTACAGCATAGTGGTTAGACATTTGTATAATTTAAGAAGAGATCCCCCTGACTAGTCTAGTACCCACCTGGCACCATACATAGTTATTACCATATTATTGGCTATATTCCCTGTGCTTTACTTTACATCCTTGTGACTATTTTGTAACTACCAATTTGCACTAGGACTCAGATATATTCTTAATTGAAAAGCACAATTAGATCTTATGCTATTAACTAACAAAGAGAATACATAGTTTTAGCAATTGCAGTTTTATTACAATTTTTATCACTTTATAATGTGGTGGAGTTTTTTTTAATACTACTAAAATAAAACCGTATGGAAACAAGACACTTCTAAAATTAGAAGACACTCTTATAAAAGTAAACTTTCTGAAGTTAAAATGAATTTTAGTAGTTTAAATCTATTTTCCAAAAATGTTGGCATCTCTCTTAACTCTCACAAATTCATCAGGCTTTCCTTGCTTCTCAATCTCACTGTGACCTTGAACAAAACATTAACCACTAAATGAAAAAACTTCTCTTTACCTGCTATGCTGTATTGCTTTAAGGATAAAGCAAACATTCAATATACCCTTTACTCTCATTTGGATGAAAGCCTCTTTGTGAATTGAGGTGCCAGTAGAGATGAATTACATAACAGTAATTATTTTTGAGTTGTTCATATATGTGACTTAGTATTTTTCCCAATTTCAAAGTACTTGAAAATTAATATTGATATTTTAATTGGGCATTTATAAATATTTTATATGAGCATATTTTAATACAATTCTAAAATTTACATATCATAAAGCCTTAGAATAATACATCTCATTATTATTCCTTGTAAAACAATACAATTGATTGTAAATTTTAACATTCAAAGTATACTTGCATTTGTATTCTTTTAATACTAATATTTTGTTTTACCATAATCTGGAGCATTGTTTTGAAACAGGACTATAGAGACACACAATATACTTTGCATATGTCACTTACATTAATAGCACACATAAGCATAAAACCTCTTTTTAAATATGAAGAGTCATTTCAAAATGCTTCTTCCTGTGTCCAGCCCTGAGCATGCCTGAGCAGTCACACCTAGAAGTATTAAGGGCACTGTGCTCTGGAACAGGACGGTCCAAGGTCAAAGCTGGTGCCACCACTCTCTACTGTGTGATCACAGGCAAGTTAAGAAATTTTGCTATGCCTCAGTTCCCTGATCTGTAAAGCAGGGATGATGACAATACTGCGTACCTCATGAGATTGTTGTCAGGATTAAAAACAACAATTCCTGTAGGCATTTAAAACCTGTTTCTTGGATGCAGTATTCAGCCCATTTTGTCACATTAGAGTCAATCACTTCTCTTAAATACAACAATAAAAATTAAAAACCAGGAAAAAAAAGAAATGCAGATGCAAAGCATATTGGAGATGGCTAAGCCCTTTTTATGTATTTCATTTTAGAGTCAGAAAACAGACTCAGAGGTTGAGGGACTTCCCCAAACTCACATGGCTATTCGTAGCAGATCTGACACAGAATTCAAATGTCCTTAATTCTGGTTCAGCATGCCACTATATCTCAAATCTAATACCTCAAATCTAGTACAACTCTGGAAAAGAACTGACTTCTAACTCATCTTACAAAACCAGAGTGGACAAATTCAGCTCTTTTGTTTGTTTGATCCTTTCAAAATTGTTCATAATGTATAAACATGGGCCATAAGTTGCAAATCTATGCACATTTTGTGGTCATACAAACATATATGGTTAATGCACCTTTAGCAGAAATACCACATTCTTCAGAATAATTGAGAAACACCAAATACTGGGAAACATAAACTAAACCAGGGGGTCTGGGCCTTTTTTGCCAGGAGAGTTTGGTGCCTTAAATCTTACCTTTTTCAGCCATTCTTCCTATTGCTGGGTGGGTTGTTCAGGGCCAGGATTACCTCTTGTTATTGTTCTCCAGCGTCTCTTTGAACTTTAAATAGAGAGATATCTGAAGAGAGTGGCAGCTGCCCCTCTCCTGGCTGCCAATTGTCTGCAGGGTGATGTAAGGCATTGAAAAGAGAGCTCCTCTGGCTTTTCTTAACTTGTTATGATGGAGGAAACAAGGAGTAGCATGACCTAAACAATTAAATAGGCTGAGTTATCCTAACCCAGAGATATGCAGATTTTTTATTCACCCATGCCTTCAGACTACAAAAAGAAAATGTTCAGTGAAGAGGTATACAGAGGAAAAACGGCATTGCAATTAGACAAGTTCTATCAGGGAGGGAAGGTGATCTATTGTAAGAAAGGACTTCGATGTTAGAGAGACCTGCCTTCAAATTCCAAATGTTCTGTAATGAAGGCCAAGTTGCTTAAGCTGGGCATTTGCTTCTTCAATTTTAAAATGAGCATAGCAATACCTACCTATGGAAGAACTGTCATAAAGATGAAATGAAAATGCTATGTGAAATATAGACAGTTCTTTATTATGTCACAGGATGCAAAAGATAAATTAAATGGTGGCCCTTCCTATGAACCATTCTAAAAGCAGAAAATTTTTATATAAATGTACTAGAAACTAAAACAAACCAAAAAAAAGGGCTGTGGTATTGCCTAGAATTTTCAGCGAGCAGTCATAAATTTGTTGTTTTTATTAGCAATGTATAGAAATAGGACATTTCATTTTTCAAAGTCCAACCTGGTTTATGTAACATGACCTAGACTATGCTCTAGATTCTCACTGGAATAACTTTAATTTTCAGGTCTGGATGGAAAAGTTTTGCAAAATGATTTTGTGACCAACATCCCCAAAAATCCAACATGAGATTAAGGGTATCCTCATTTATAAGACAAGATTTGCTGATCAAATCCTCCTCCACAGAGATCCAAGAGTGATGTTTCCTGCCAATGACCATACCTCATCACTGATCAAAATCTACCAATGGTTCTCCAATCTGTTAGACTAAAAATCTGAACTCCTTGTTAAGACACCTTAAAAGACTCATCTCTCTACTTTCCCACTTGCCATGATGCTTCAGCCCCACTGAACTCCTTGCTGTTATATGAATTCAGGACGCTACCACCCACACAGGCAAGGAGAACATTTGATTTTCTACCTCAAGTCATATATCTATAGAGTGTGTTGTCAACCATCTGGTAAGTTTATCGCATATTTATGTCATTTAAGCCAAGTTTTTTCTCTCTCTCTCTTCGATTTAATATTGAAAAAAAATGCCTGGCTATACCAGGTAAGAAGACGGGCTATGTACTATCTATGTAACAAAATTCCTGGTAAAATTGGGTACTGTTTTTCAATATTAAATAATTGTATATTGAACAAAGGTTAACTGAGAGCAAGACAGAGACAAGAAAAAAATAGTGATTGATTGCACTTAAATACTGAAATTTTTACCTGAATGGGTTACCAAAGTGGCATTATATTCTTCTAGGGTACTTAAGCAAAAATATTCAAATATTTGGCTCTTTATTAAAGATAAATCAGAATTGTTTACTTTTCAAATATTTGTAACCATCATTGTCTGGAATTATAGTAGATAGACCTGAATATGGTAGATTAAAGGAACAAATTCTTATAAAGACATAAACTATCAAAATTGACTCGAAAAAAAACAGAAAATTTGAATATCAAGTAAGGAGAATGAAGACATAATAAAAAAATAAATAAATAAATAAATAAATAAATAAATCCCACAAAGAAAAACCATGAAACAAATGGCTTCACTGGTGAATTCTACCAAACATTTAAAGAGTTAACATCAATACTTTAAAAACTCTTCCCAAAAATAGAAGAGGAGGGAAGACTTCCCAACTCATTCTATGAGGCCAGTGCTACCCTGCCATCAAAATCAAAGATATGATAAGAGAAGAAAACTACAGACTAATCTCTCTAATGAATATAGATGCAAACATTTCAACAATAAACTAACAGACTAAATCCAGCAACGTAAAAAGAATTATACACCACAACCAAGTGGGATTCATCCCAGGAATGCAGTCAGCACAACATTCAAATACCAATTAATGTAATACACCATATTAATTGAATAAAAAACAAAAGCTACATGACCATCTCAGCAGATGCAGAAAAAACATTTGACAAACTCCAACACCATTTCAAGATAAAAAACACTCAGCAAATGAGGAATGAAGGGAACCACCACAACCTCGTAAAGGAGATCTACAAAAAAATGTTAACATCATACTTAATGGCAAAAGACTGGATGCTTCCCCACTAACTTCATGAACAAGACAAGGATATGTTCTCACACTTTGATTCAATATTGTACTGGAGATTGTAGCCAGGAGATTTAGGCAGAAAATGAAGTAAAATGCATTCAAATTGGAAAAGAAGAAATAAACTATCTCTATTTGCAGATGACATGATCTTATATATAGAAAATCCTAAAGAATTCACCAAAAAAACTGTTAGAGCTAATAACCAAATTCAGCAAGGTTGCAAGATACAAGATCAACACTCAAAAATCAGTTGTATTTCTACACATTAACAATGAACAGTTCTAAAATTAAATTAAGGAAAAAATGTTATTTACAATAGCATCAAAAAGAATAAAATACTTAGGAATAAATTTAAACAATTGTACAAGACTTGTAACTGAAGACCAACACAATATTTCTAAAAGAAATTAAAGAAGATCTAAATAAATGGAAAGACATGCCATGCTCACAGACTGACACACTTAATATTGTTAAAGATGGCAATACTACCCAAAGCAATCTACAGAGTCAATATACTCCTATCTAAATAACAATAGCCTTTTTTTGCAGACATGGAAAAACCTAACTTTAAAATTCAGATAGAATTACAAGGGACCCTGATAATCCAAACAACCTTAAAGATGAAAAACAAAGTTGGAGGACTCACACTTAACTGATTTAAAAGCTTACTACAAAGCTACAATAACCTAGGATGTGTGGTGTAGGCATAAGGACAGCCATGTAAATCAATGGAATAGAATTGAAAGTCCAGAAATAAACCCATACACTTATGGTCAACTGATTTTCAATAGGAATGCCAAGATGATATATTAGGGAAAGAATAGACTTTTCAATAAATGATGCTGGGACAACTAGTTTTCCACATGAAAAGAATGAAGGAGAATCACTATCTCACACCACATATACAAATTAACTCAAAATGCATCAAAGTCCTAAATGTAAGAGCTAAAACTATAATCAGAAGAAAACACGGGGGTAAATCAGGCAATGGTTTCTTAAATATAACACCTAAACTACAAGCATTCAAAGAAAAAGTAGACAAATTGGACTTTAACAAATATTAAAACTTTTGTACATCAAAGGACACTATCAAGAGGGTAAAAAGAAAATCTATGTAATGGGAAAAATATTTGCAAATCAGATGTCTGAAAATGGTTTAGTATCCAGAATATATATATATATATAGTGTGTGTGTGTGTGTGTGTGTGTGTGTGTATCCGTACAACTCAACAAAAAGACAAATAACCCAAATTTAAAAATGGGCAAAGGGTTTGAATAGACATTTATTCAAAGAAGATATACAAGTGGCCAATAAGCATGTGAAAATAGACTCAAATCATTAGTCACTAGGGAAAAGCAAATCAAAACCGCAGTGAGATACCACTTCACTCCCACTAAAATAGTTACAATAAAGACAGAGAGTGACAAGTGTTGACAAAGATATGGAGAAATAAGAACCCTTATAACAGTGTTGGTAAGAATGTAAAATGATACAGCCATTTTGAAAAACAATTTTGCAGTTCCTTAAAATATTAAATATAGAATTACCTTATGGCCCAGCAATTCCATTCTTAGGTATATAACCATGAGAATTGAGAACAAGTGTTTAAAACAAAATTGTACACAAATATTCATAACATCATTATTCATAATAGACAAAACATGGAAACAACCCAAATGTCCACAAACTAATAAATAGATAAAGTAAATGTGATGTATCCATGTAATATTAATATTGTTCAGCTATAAAAAGGAATGAAGTTCTGGTGCATGATACAACATGGTTGAACCTTGAAAATATTATGCTAAATGAAAGAAGCCATATTGTATTGCATGATTCTGTTTATATGAAATGTCCAGAACAGGCAAATCTAGAAAGACAGAGTATAGATTAGTGGTTGGGAGCTGGGGGAAGTTGGGAATGGGGAGTGACTGGTAAGGGGAATGGAGTTTCTTTGGGGAGTGATGAAAATGTTCTGGAATTAGATAGTGGTGATGGTTGCCCTACTTTTTGAATATACTAAAACCACTGAACTGTACACTTTAAAGCAGTGAATTTGACAGTATATGAGTTATATCTCAATTTTTTTAAAGTTCAAATTAGTTTTTGAAAAGAAAATTCTGGAGAGGAACCCTCAGACTCCCAAAGCAAAAAAGGGGAGAGAGATAAAATAGAATTGGGAGAAATGCCAGACAAAATAGTAACCAAGTTAAAATTTTTTGTTTTTGAAAGAAATGTTTACTGAGCACCTACTATGTGCTGGACAGCACTCGAGGCAGTTGGGATACATCAATGAACAAAGATCTCTTCTCGCCCAGACTTACATTCAGACAGATGATAAATGGTATGAAAAAAGAAAAAGTAGGGCCAACTAAGGTTAATAATTAGGTTGATCCTAAGGTTGGCTTTTCCTGGCAGGATTAAAGAGCCAGGAGTTAGTATGGCTCCAGCAGAGTGAGTAATGAGGGAGCAGTAAGACAAGAGGTCAGAGAGGTGAGTCAGTAGGGCTTTTCAGCCGTTGTGAGAATGTTATTTCCTCTGACTGTAACAGGGAGCAATGGAAGATTTTAAAGAGAGAACTAACATGACCTGACTTACATTTTGAAGTATCATGTTGGCTGCTGTGATTGAGAGCAAGGATAGAAGCAGAGAGACTTGTGAGGAATCTATTGTAATAATCCAGACAAGACATGATGGGGACTCAGACCAGTGTGGTGCTCGATTACTCATCAAGAAGGGAGACTTTCGATGACGCCAGAGAGTAAGGTGGCATATTTATGATGGGTGTGACTAACATGGTTTTGATGAATCAGGTGGGACCCTCCCATGTTATCAACTTTTGTTAACTGACTTGCGTGGAGGAAATCATGTGTTCAAAGTTCAATCAAAGGGTTCTGCAGCTGCAGTAGGAAGTATTGAGCAAGGTCTTTCCAATCTGAAATGTCCAACATGTGAAATGTATTGAGACAAATGAATAGGAGGCAACAAGGGTTACAGACTAGCTGATCGTCTTCCCTGGGACTCCTCCTCGCATGTCACTGAAAGGAAAGGGTGGCTCAAAGCAGAAGGCAGCTCCACGACAACGGAGAAGCCAGGAGCTGGGATCAAGTCTGAATGCCAGCTCGGGTAACGGCTGTGTGAACTTAAACAAGTCAAGTCTATTTCTTCATTTGGAAAATGAGAGGAATAGCACGCAGGGTTGTTGTAGAATTGGAGATTAATGAATAGAAATGGATAGAAAGTGCTCAGCACCAGCCTAACACATAGGAATTTCCCACCATGGTAGTTACTGTCATTAAGTCGTGATAAGCAGGGATAAAGAGGAATGAGAAGCAACATCTACAGAAAGCAAGATATCCCCTGGTACATGTAACCACGTGTCCCCACCATCATTCCTGAGGGTTGTCTTAAGGGGACCATATTTATTGATCCTCAGGCCATAGCCTCAGTAAAGGTGGTTGCAGAGTCCATTTTTCAACTCCCACTCAGTGCGCTTCTCATTTGCCTCCAGCCTGCATTTCTCCACTGAAACAACTTATTCCTAAGATCACTAAGATCTAAGATCATATTACTTCCAATATTACTAAAGTCAATGGAAACTTTTTCAGTGCTGATCTTATTGAGGGCCTCTTGGCATCACTTGACTCCATTGGTTACTTTCTCCTCTTGACATTCTCCCTTCCTTAGGCTTCTGGGCTCAGATTTTTCCTATTTTTGGCTGTTCGTTCTTAGTCTTGTGGGTTTACCCTCATCTACTCAAACATTAAATATCGGTACCATGATAAATATATCAGAACAGAACTTTTGTGATACATGGGAGATGAATTGGAGAGAGACAGTAAGTGAAACCAAGCCACGTGCATTTTATAGAGTCCTGAGAGTTCCTTCCAGGGCCAGCATCTTGGTCATGCAACCTGTGCAGTCCTGCAGAGTCATTTAGGACTCCGTGCTGAGAAAGACCCCATATTTGTTTTAACACTCTGTTGTCAGTATCTTGAAATTCTTAATAATTTTATCTTTGAACGTGGGTTTAGTCAGAGTCCATGGGACAATGGAGCACGCTCATGAGCACAGATGATACGCGGATGGCAGTAGTATGCTCTGTAGTGGTCCAACAGCCACCCACGCATGTGCAGGCTAAGGCTCCAGGCACTGCAAACAGCACCTGTATAGCAATGTGCCTTGCCTGTGAGCCAGAGGCTGGGACAGTCCAAAGCGTGGGAGCGGGGTACTGGAGCCATGCTGGGACTTGGGTGCACAAAGGCAGTAGCAATGGTCATAGGCATGCCTGGACAGCAGTTGCTGGTGGATAGGCAGCAAATTTTGACCGTCCATTATGGAATCTCTAGCTTTAAAAACTGCTGCAACTTTGCAGGACAGAATGTGCACAGGCTTAGAAATGGAAATTAAATTTAAAGATTGCTACATTCAACGGAAAATAACACACTTTTCATAAGAAGCTTTGGATGAACCAAGTATTACGCAGTAGATAATTTTTAAATTAATTTTTCCTTGTAATTGAAGATATGGCAATAGAATGCCTAACAGACGTTTTGAATCACAAATCTTGAAGCTACTACAACCTCCAGAAGTTATGGCAAATGTCAGAATAAATATAAAAATGCCATTGTATATATTTATGTTTCAAATTAAATTCAGACTTACACAAAACTGATTTGTATAGAGTCAAAATCTTTTTCTAGAAATTGTTTCACAAGAATCATCAGCTCTAGCTCAGCAATCTCATGCTAACATTTGTTGTTATAATTTGTTGTTCAGTTGCCGATAAATACACTAGCTTCTTAAATACTATTTGGATAACATTTTGTTCCCTCCTTAATTAATTCAATAAAATATTTAGCACATACTCTTTTCATTTGCCTGAGAGTCCTGGTTTTACCATTTTGAAAAGTATGCTTTAACATGATTTAACTCTCCTGGCCTCAGTTTCTTTGTCTGTAAAATGGAAATAAGACCTACCTAGAATTGTTGTGAGAACTACGTGGCAAAGTGCTTAAGGCACTTAGCACATAACCTGCTATTAAGTAAATGCACATGAGGCCTTGGGCTTTGAATGTGAGTTTCCATAGAGGGTATTAAGGCAGCTGGTATTGGAGATATGGTCCAGTTTATCACTGCTTGACTTCCGCTCCTTTCCTAAACACCCACATTTTATAAACTTGCCTGAAATGACTTTTCTGTTTCTATAATTACATTCTTTAAAATCTTATTTGCTGACCCTCTGCTAATTATATACCTCACACCTCATGAAAATAATATCCAGTAGGAACTATGTGTAAGAGCTGAGTGACCTTCACCACTGAAAGCTTTCCAGCGCTTGTTTACAATGGGGCTCAGGCAGGCGTAGGGTTTAAAAAGCCCACGATATGGCCAATGAAGTCCATTTAAAAAGGCAAAGAAGGTTTTTCTTAGCATCTAGCATTAGCATTTTCCATATTTCAAAGGTCAATTTTTCAAGACACAAAAGGGTAACATGAAAGATGATAGTTTCAATGAAGGCTATGCTGAGAAAATATATTCAGTTGTAAACACATTGTATAAAATATTTTCTTTAATACTTTCCCCTCCCTGAGAGCCTTCAAAACTACAGAATCCTTATATATTGGAAATTCTGGTATTTCCCTTTTGCCACAAAAATATATAGTACATCCTTTCCCATCCCCAGACCCCAAATAAAAGGAGCCCCAAATTTACCCATCCGAGTCTAAATACATCTTTAAGGCTAAGGAAGGCTGGCTGGGTCCCTCCACATGGTGGCAAAGTTGCTCATGCTGGGAGCTCGGCTGAGACCCCAGGAGCCCCAGTGTTTTGACACTATATACACAACAGCAGACGAATTCTCTTCCCAACACCCACTCCACACCATCTTTGGGAAATATAAATACGGGGTTGAGTATCACAAAACCACAGAAGACAAACAATTAAATAACAGCACTTTTCGAACTCCTCTGAACTCCTGAATAAACTGTTCTAGGTCCTAACACTTTTAGCTCTACAAGAGTAACTTAACCAAAAGGTTAAAGCAGTGAATATGCATCATGTTTGAGGAACAGAGCCTCCGTTGGCCTTTACAGCATATGCTCCAGTACAGCGAGTGAATTGTTCTCCTAAACCTTTGAACGAGTGCAGGCCCTGAGGACCGGGTCGCCAGGAGAGATCTCAGGTGAAGAGGGGACAACTGTCCACACAGCCTCACAAGTCAGAACACCAGGCAACACTACAGAGCCTGAGAGATTCATCCCAGAAGCCACTCTGGTCCCTATGCCCAACCCTTTCTACCAGCAGTCTTCTTTTTGAAACTATTATAATACAAGACAAAATCTTTCATTCTCTAATTAAAGTTATAACCTGAAGATTTGCACTTCCATCTTTATTGTATTCTAAATGTCTCATTTGAATCTATTTTTCCAACTCTTTAGTATGAAATTTTCAAGCATAAGCCAAATGTTGAGATAATTTTACATAATTACAAAATTTCCATATATGCAACCCCTTACCCATCATCAATCCATCTTATTTTCTGATTTTTCTGATTTTCTGATTTGTTTCAAAAAATTATAGTCGTCAGCACATTTCTCTCAGAATACACTAGTATGTCACTGGATTAGAGTCCAATAAATTTTAATAGATTTTTCTTTCAAAATAAACTTTATACATAAGAAATGTACAAATCTTAATTGTACATTCACTGAGTTTTGACAACTGGGTACACCTTTGCAACCCAAACTCCTATCAAGATGTAGACCTGAAATTGTTTCATGACTTGCTAGTTTTTACCAATCTTCTATCTATTCACACCTTATTAAAAATCTGTTTTAAATATCCCAGCTTTAAAATGTTTTAAAATCTGTATGTCTTGTCCCCCTTCGTTACTCCAGCTTCAGAATTACTTTTAATATGCTCTCGTGTTTACCTTTACTCTTGAATTTTCAAATTGCTTTAGTTTCAAAGAAAAAAGGAAAGGAAAAACTACTGTTGTTATTTTTCATTGACTTGCATTAAGTATAGAGATTAATTTAGGAATATTTGATACATTGTAATAGTCAACACTTCCAAGAACAGTTTTGCTTTTCCATTTAGTCAAGCCTTCTTTTTTGTGTGTTAGACTTTTCTCCATATAATTCTTGCACACTTCTTGTTAAGTTTATTCCTTTTTTAAAAAAATATTTATTGATTGCTATTTTAAATATGTTACTCCCATTATACTTTTTGATATGAATTTTGCATACAAGCAACTTAGCAAGTTTGCTTATGGTCAATAGGAATTTTCAGTTGATATTCTTAGGTTTTGATATATAAATCATTATCTACAAACAGTAAGTTTACCTCCTCTTTCCCAATTTCTGTATCTCTTAATTTTCCCTACATTTATAATTGCATCCATTAGAACAATGCATCAAAAGCACAAGTAGTAGTGCCTGTAACAACTTTTATCTATCTCTTTTATAGGAAATGGTCTCTGAATATAGTAGATGGCCTTTTTCTGGGGATGGTGTCAGCGATTTACCTTTTCCTATTCCACTTTGACCTCAGTGTCAAGTAGAACAAAAGTCAATTACTTCCATTTCCTCTGTATTTGTGGTCATTTTCTCATCTCATTTCTTGTTTTATGTAATTGTGCTTTTCTCCTTTTACTAATTTTTTGAAGAACCAGCTCTTGAATTTAATTTTGAGGTTTACATTACATTAATTTTTGTTTTTAATTTATTAATTCTTTCCTTCAACTTTTCTTAGGTTTCTCTTTGTGTTCTTTGTCTAATTTTCAAAAATGCGATGCTGAATTCATTTATTCTTGTTCATATTGTTCCTCTGAGCACAGTTTTAGCTGAATCCTATGGGTTCTGACATATAATGTTTTAACTAATGATATTTGCTAGATATCCTCACATTTTACTTTTAATATTCTCTTTACTAACAATTGCCACCCCAATAAACTTTAATTTAAAAAATTTTTGTTTGATCAAGAAATTATTTGAGAGAAGTTTTAAATTTCCAGGTAGTATTTTTCTTTTAAAATGAATCATGCCATGACACTTTTTGTAGGACAAAAATTTTAATGTAAGATACTATATACTCATGTATCTGTGCAGGGAGTTTTATTTCCCACATGGTGGAATTTTTTTTCTACAAAATACTCCTATGTAACATATGCATATGTATATAAAATTAGATATTCTTAAACATATTTTTAGCTAATATGTGTTAAATACTATGGGTTAGAATTGTATTTGTGAACCCGATATACCGACTGGTTTATTCCTTAAGTATCCTCCTTTATTATAGAAGACCAAGTCTCAAGAAGATTAAGCAATTTGTCAGCACCACACAGAAGATCTCTCAGAATCAAAAGAGCAGAGCAAGGATGCCTGCCTATGGAAGGCCGATTCCAAAGCCAACACAATATTACCTCCACAGACGGTATCACAAGAACCATGTGAGAAAAGAAAGCACAAGTTACAAACCACCCATAGGTAATATACACAAAACACACCACCCATAAACATGCAATCATTGAGGATGTTAGGGACACCCAATGAGGGATGTAAGTATGTAATTTAACATTTCATAAAAGCACACGCCTTTTGTAGATTTCCAATGTAGACAGTGCTTCAGGCAATCAATCTGCTCTTGGCATTCTTTTGGATTTTAAGGTATTCGTCTAAGAGGTTCCTTTCAATATTTCACTCTCACCATGAGGAATTCCTCTTCCTACCCAACCTGATTACTTCATGGTGAGAATTAGTCCTCTCCTTGGGAATCTTTCGAGATGGGGAACAGCTGTTCTCCATTCTCTGTATAATAATCCCTCATAAACTTGAAGCCTTCCATAGTAATAGTCTCTGGGATGAATAATTCTAATCTCTCAAACCTATCATTTTTTTCAAAATTATTCTCTAATAATGTGATTATTTTTATGCTAGGGGAGAAGGATGATGTTTATGGTGCCCGTATAAAGTTGCTAAATTGTGTTGACCATTAAGGGGCTGCTGCATAGTGAGGTGGTGAAGGTCTTTGCAGTACGATTGTTTTATGGTGCCTACTTGTCTGTTCATGTCTCCTGAGGTCTTTTAACCTAGGTCATAAGACTCCAGGCATTTGCCATCCATCCCTCACACTCAAAGTGCGGAGGAAATCAAAACTGCACAAAAGTCTGGAAAATGACCAAGGAAAATATGAGAAAAGCATGTAAGCAGCAAAGGAATTTGAGGGGTTTGCAGTGTTTTATGTGAAGTGCATTTACTCCTATCTTTTTAAATCAGGAAAATTTAACTTGGTAGCATAGAAAGGTCATAAAATATACACCCATGGTCTGTAATAATAGAGTAAAAAAGGTTTTGTTAATTAAAGGAAAGAAAGAATATTCCATCAAAGGTTCTTCCCTCTTCAGAACTCTAGAATGACTTCTGAGGCACAAGCAGTTCTAAAAATCATATGATAAAGACAGAAATCTAGTTACATGTTAATGACTAAACAAAAAGAGGGATTTATTGACTGAGTGCCATTCGAAAGAAAGTATCATACTTACAAAAGTGATTTTTATAAAGGTAAAATTATCAATGCATATTGATAATTGCTTGAAAGAATAAATTAATTACATAAGCTATCACAATGAAATATTAATAAAAGATAACAATTATTGAGAGCTGTTTTAGACATATGCGATGCATTAACTCATTAAATTCTCATGACACCCTATCAAATACTTTCCCAGTTTTACAGATAAAAAGCAAAGGAGGTTAAATTACATGGCAAAAGTCATACTGGAGGTACATGACAGATTTGGAATCCTAACAAAAGAGGTCTGACCCCAGGATCCTTGGTTTTTAATCACTCTGCTCTACTAACATCAGAAGATGACTTTTTTTTTTTCAGAAGAAGATTTAATCAAGGACTGAGTTATGGAATCCACCAATTCAACAAAGCCAACCATTCCCAAGAGCTCAGAGAAATGAATTTTAATTGCAACATTTTTTGTGCACCAATCATAGGTATGATTAGATTTTAAAAGAGCACTTTCATTAGATACTTGCTGCTGGCTCTGATTGAGGTATTCTTTTAACCATCTCCACTGGAATGCACTTCAATTTAAGATACTCCAATCCCAGTGTTTCTACTTTGAACTTATAGTCACTTCAGTTTGTCCATCTTTTCATCAAATTCTGCTAAGTACTATTTGTGTCTATAACCACGGGATTACAAGCTCCTGAAAAATCAAGGAGTCTGCCTTCTTTATTCTTAGAGTATCAGCATCTAACCCTCTGTAAGTTTCCTCCCTAACAAGCAGGAACCAATGGAATGTTCATCCAGGCAAGTGTTTACCTGGAGAACAGAGTGAGAACAAGTGCCTTAAATTTCTGGGTTGTCTGGCATGAAAGAATAGGTGCTAAGTGCAGAAACCTGAGACTGAAGCCAAATAAATAGCCCAAACACCATACTGCCTAGTCCAGAGGTTGAGATAAAAAATGGGAATGAATAGAACAGGAGCGAACATAGGCATTGGGAAAGGGGATTAAGACTAAAGAGTGTCAAAGTAAAATCAGACTTTTGTGCATCAGCCAACAAACATCCATCTCATTCAATTTCTATAGTGAAGCTATTTAAATGTCATCAATTCCATTTTGGCTATGTTGCCATCTTTGGCTATACAGAGATATTTATTCAATTACTGTAGTATTTTTTTCTATTCCATAAAAATGACCGGGAAATGGAAAACTACAATGTACCTTATTATAGAAACAAAGAGCATGGGGCTTATCAAGTGTTACATGGATGCAAGTCATTCATCTGCCTTAAGTGATAACTTTTTATCTTCAATCTACAGTTCACTGGACTTAAGCTGGTCCAGTGTGTGTGCAACAGTAAAGGAAAAATACAAAGTTTAGAAATATGTAAAAATTGCAGTGAAAACATCTGCATAACGTTCTACTAAATGCAATGGTAATTGAAGAATTTAATCCTCTTTTTATTTCTCTTGTATAACAAAGGTCTTCATACCATGTAAATGTGCTGTTCATCTTTCAGACATTTGATTTTAAACATATTTTTCAGAAACTCATTATATCAAAAAGCAGGGGGCTCTCTGTATAAAACTTTTAAGAACAGAGACATTAGTATATTAGGTCAGGGATTCTCAGCCAGGGGAAATTTTGTCCCAAAGGGGACATTTGGAATGTCTGGAGACATTTTTTATTATCATGACTGGGGAAGAGTCTGTACAAATTTTATTTGAAACAATGTATGTCTCACTATAATAAAATTAGATGGTTCACTAAACAGATTTTCAAGCACTGTTTCTAAAATAAAAGTGTATATATTACATGATGTTTATTTCATATCTTATACTTTTCAAACTCTTTTCACCTATATGAGCTAACATCACCTATGTTTCTTTTCTAATTCATTTTTAAGGTTTCTTCTTTGTGAAGTTTTAAATTGCTTGAATTTTAAAATAAGAAGCATGTAAGAACATTTACACAAATAACAAAATCATTATTCTTATAAAATTAATGTCAAATCATATATTGCCTTTCTCTTCATATTATTCTAACAAGGAAGGGAGACAAAACAGCAACCATGATCAACAGGATAATGTTTTAATTTGACCTTTTGACATTTTTCAAGAGATATTTTTAAAGTAGTTACTTCCATATGATTCCTTCTTTAAAAAACAAAGAAGGAAAAGGACTAACATAAAAATTACGAGTCTCCCAAGTATTAGCAATCAGGAATTTTCCAGGTCCAACTGAATGTTTATTTCTATAAGGGAGAAAAATAAATTTTTAGGACGTCATAAAAATGGTGGCATGAAGTGAGCCTCTTGAAGTCTCCCCTGGAACTAAAAAAAATTAAATTATAACTACACAAAGGACTCCCTGCACAGCAGACAGGCAAGACGAAGAGGCCCACTACTGAATTCACCTAAAGGTGGGCAAATAATGTGAGCAGGGGAGGAGGAAAGGGAGAAGTGCGGAGACGGAGCTGTGCGGGCACAGGACGCAGACCTAGCTCAGTGCTCCGAGCTCGCTGCTTCCGGAACTACCGCAGCTGCGAGTGAGGGAAGAACTCGGACTGCTAGGGCTCTGCTTGTGGCCCACAGGGCTGAGGGGCAGCATATAACATGGCTGAACCCAACGCTCACAGCAGAGACCTCGGAGAAAAGACTGAGGGAAGAAGGCTGAAAACGGTGGTTTAAGCCCTCACTGCCAAGCAGAGAACGGAAGCCTTAGGCACTGAGACTAGCCGCCCTCTCACAATCCACCCTGCCCCTGTCCCCACCTACCTGGGCAGATCCCTGCAGGAGTAAACAGAGCTGCTGAAACACACGAGCTCTGAATCTGGTGCAGGAAGAGCTTTGGAACTTTAGAAGCCCTCCACATCCCCCCACGGAGGCAGCACCCTATGACCCAGGTGAACTATTCATGGAGGAGAAGTCTGCCTTCCAGGGAATCCCCCCATTGTGTGAGAAGCCGGAATAATGCAGAGAAAATATAACACTACAGTGCGAGAGAGAATAAAATGCTGCAGTTGGAGAGAAAATAAAACATTCTACAAACACCTACTGGAAAACAAAAGAAAGACCTCTTTCTATCAACCTGTTGCAGCACCCATTCCTGTAGATGTCTAGGAAGATAAATAATAAATCATTAATTGCCATGAACAATCAAGGTAACAAGACAGCTCAGGAAGAAAATGAAAAGTCTCCAGAAAATGAGTTTAAAGACATGGAAATATGTGACTTAAATGACAGAGAATTCAAGATTGCAATTCTTAAAAAACTCAATGAGATGCAAGAAAACACAGACCGGTAGTTTAATGAACTCAGAAACAAATCAAAGAACAAAATGAACATTTTACCAAAGAGAGTAAACTTTTTAAAAAGAACCAAATAGAATTTCTGGAGATTAAAATCTCAACAAAAGAAATGAAGAATGAAATAGCCAGATTAGGTAGTAGAGTTGACCAGATGGAGGAAAGAATCAGTGACATCGAAGATAAAAATCTGGAAATGACCTGGATGGAAAAAGACAGAGACTTGAGACTTAAAAGAAATGAAAGAACTCTACAAGAACTTTCTGACTCCATCAGAAAGACTGATATAAGAATAATGAGCATACCAGAAGGAGAAGAAAGAGAGAAGGGAACAGAGAGTATATTCAAACAAATAGTCAATGAGAACTTTCCAAAGTTGTGGAAAGCACTGGACACTCGAATCCAAGAAGCAAATAGAACACCTAATTACCTCAACCCCAACAGGCCTTCTCCAAGGCACATTGTATTGTAGCTGTCAAAAATTATACACAAAGAAAGAATCCTCAAGGCAGCCAGGGAAAAGAAGACGGTAACTTACAAAGGAAAGCCCATTAGATTATCATCAGATTTTTCAACAGAAACCCTACAAGCCAAGAGGGAGTGGAATCAAATATTTAAACTATTGAAAGAGAGAAATTATGAGCCAAGAATAATATATCCAGCAAAGATATCCTTTAGATATGATAGAGAAATAAAAACCTTTCCAGACATACAGAAGCTGAGGGAATTTTCTAATACACGACCTGCACTACAAAAAATAGTGAAGGAGACTATTCAATCAACATAAATAGGGATAATTTGTGACAACCAAAACATAAAAGGGGGGAGAGTAAAGGCCTGAACCAGAATATGGGAATGGAGAAAGTAACCATGCTGAAGAAAATGGAATAATCTAAATATGAAACTTTCTTTTATATAAACTTAATGGTAACCACTCAAAAAAAAAAAAATTCCAGAACTGAAATATACAATATAATAAAAGAAGAAGCAGAAGGAAAAATCATAGAATACCACCACAGAGAAATAATAGACAACAACAAAAAGGCAAAAAACAATGGAGACACAGCCTTACCAGAAAACTAAAGATAGAATGATAGGAAGTCCTCACATATCAATAATCACCCTAAATGTAAATGGACTGAACTCACCAATAAAAAGTCACAGAGTAGCAGATTGGATCAAAAAACTAAACCCAACCATATGCTGCCTCCAAGAGACACATCTCAGCTACAAAGACAAACATAGACTCAAAGTGAAAGGGTGAAAATTGACACTCCAAGAAAATGGTATCTAGAGAAAAAACATGGGTGGCCATACTTATATCAGATGAAAGAAACTTCAGGATAAAAAAGGTAAAAAGAGACAAAGAGGGACATTTCATAATGATAAAGAGGACTATACAACAAAAAGACATAGCAGTCATCAATATTTATGCCCCCAATCAGGAAGCACTGAAATATACCAAGCAACTACTAACAGAACTAAAGACAGAAATTGAGCAAAACAAAATTATAGTAGGGGACCTAAATACATCATTGACAGTTATGGATGGATCATCCAAACAGAAAATAAATAAAGAAATAGCAGCCCTAAATGACACATTAGATGAAATGGACATAATTAACATTTATAGAGTACTTCATCCTAGAACATCAGACTACGCATTTTTTACTAGTGGACATGGAACATTCTCAAGGATAGACCATATATTGGGACATAAAACTAGCCTTAGCAAATTTAACAAGATTGAATTCTCAAACATATTCTCTGATCACAAGGCTTTGAAATTGGATATCAACTGCAAAAAGAAAGCAGGACAAATCACAAATATGTGGAGATTAAACAACATACTTTTAAAGAACGACCGAGTGAAAGAAGAAATAAAAGGAGAGATCAAAAGATACATAGGAACAAATGAGAATGAAAATAAATCCTACCAAAATTTTAGGGATGCAGGGAAAGCAGTTTTAAGAGGGAAATTTGTATCATTACAGGCCTACCTCAAGAAACAAGAAAAATCCCAGATAAATAACCTCATGTTACACCTTAAAGAACTAGAAAAAGAAGAACAAGTGAAACACAAGGTCAGCAGAAGAAAGGAAATAATAAAAATCCAAGCAGAACTAAATGAAATAGAGAACAAAAAGACAATAGAAAAAATTAATGTGACAAAGAGCTGGTTCTTTGAAAAGATTAACAAAATTGACAAACCCTTGGCTAGACTCACTAAGATAAAAAGAGAAAAGACACTAATAAACAAAATCAGAAATGAAAGAGGGGAAGTTATCACGGATGCCACAGAAATACAAAGGATCATCCAAGAATACTATGAAGGACTATATGCCACCAAATTCAATAACCTAGAAGAAATGGACAAGTTCTTAGAAACATATAGCCTTCCTAGGCGGAATCACGAATAATTGGAAAATCAAAATAGACCAATCACCAGTAAGGAAATTGAATCAGTCATTCAAAACCTTCTCAAAACAAAAGTCCGGGACCAGGGCTTCACTAGTGAATTCTACCAAAACTGCAAAGAAGATCTAATCCTACTCAAACTCTTCCAAAAAAATGGAGAAGAGACAATACTCCCTAACTCATTTTATGAGGCCAACATTACCCTGATACCAAAACCTGGTAAGTATAACTCAAAAAAGAAAACTACAAACCAATATCTCTAATAAGTAGTGACAAAAATCCTAAACAAAATTCTAGCAAATCAAATGCAACAATGCAATAAAAAGGTTATTCATCATGACCAAGTGGGGTTCATCCCCAGGGCACAAGGATGGTTCAACAACAGCAAATCTATCAATGTGATACATCACATAAAAAAAATAAAGGACAAAAATCATATGATTATATCAATTGATGCAGAAAAAGCATCTGACAAGATACAACATACATTTATGATTAAAACGCTTAATAAAATAGGTATAGAAGGAAAATACCTTAACATAATAAAGGCCATGTATAACAAACCCACAGTTAATATCAAAATTAATGGTGAAAAACTGAAGCCCTTTGCTCTACGTTCAGGAACATGACAGGGCTATCCCCTATCACCTCTGCTTTTCAACATAGTGTTGGAAGTCCTTGCCAGAGCAATGAGGCAAGAGAAAGAAATAAAAGTCATCCAAATTGGGAATGAAGAAGTTAAATTGTCACTCTTTGCAGATGATATGATGCTATATATAGAAAACCCTAAAGACTCCACCAAAAAGCTATTAGAAACAGTCAATGAATACAGTAAATTTGCTGGCTACAAAATCAATGTGCAAAAGTCCATTGCTTTCCTATATACTAACAATGAAATCTCAGAAAAAGAAATACAAAAAACAATTCATTTCGCAATTGCAGCAAAAAGAATAAAATACCTAGGAATAAACTTAACCAAGGATGTGAAGGACCTATATGCTGAAAACTATAAGACATTTTTGAAAGAAATTGAAGAAGACACAAAGAAATGGAAAGACATTCCGTGCTCATGGATTGGAAGAATCAACATATTTAAAATGGCCATATTACCCAAAGCAATATACAGATTTAATGCAATCCCCATCAAAATCCCAATGGCATTTTTTAAAGAAATAGAACAAAAAAAATCGTCAAATTTGTTTGGAACCACAAAAGACCCCGAATAGCCAAAGCAATCTTAAGAAAAAACAACAATGCTGGAGGTATCACACTCCCTGAATTAGCTTGTACTACAAGACTACAATAATCAAAACTGCATGGTATTGGCAGAAAAACAGACACATAGACCAATGGAATAGAATTGAGAACCCAGAAATAAAACCACATAAATATGGACAGATAATTTTTGACAAAGAAGCTAAAAACATACAATGGAGGAAAGACAGCCTCTTCAATAAATGGTGCTGGGAGAATTGGATAGCCACGTGCAAAAGAATGAAACTGGACTGCTATCTGTCACCATGTACCAAAATTAATTCAAAATGGATCAAAGACTTAAGCATAAGACCTGACACAATAAACTGCATAGAAGAAAACATAGGTACTAAACTTATGGACCTTGGGTTCAAAGAGCATTTTATGAATTTGACTCCAAAGGCAATGGAAGTAAAAGCTAAAATAAACAAATGGGACTATATGAAACTTAAAAGCTTCTGCACAGCAAAAGAAACCATCGACAAAATAAAGAGGCAACCAACTGAATGGGAGAAGATTTTGCAAACAGCACCTCCGATAAGGGCTAATATCCAAAATATACAAGGAACTCATGCAACTCAACAACAAAAAACAAACAACCCAATTGAAAAATGGGCAGAGGACCTGAAGAGACATTTCTCCAAAGAGGACATACAAATGGCAAATAGACATATGAAAAATGCTCAACATCACTAATCATCAGAGAAATGCAAATCAAAACCACAATGAGATATCACCTCACCCCAGTCAGAATGGCTATCATCAACAAGACAAATAGTAACAAGTGTTGGAGAGGGTGGGAGGTCTAGAAGAGGGTAAACAGGGTCTAATATATGGTGACGGAAAGAGAACTGACTCACAGTGGTTAACACACAATGTGAGATATAGATAATATATTACAGAATTGTACACCTGAAATCTATGTAACTTTACGAACAATTGTAACCCCAATAAACTTTAATTTAATAAATAAATAAATAAATAAATAGATTTTTAATGCCATCACTGGATAGATTAGATTGCTAGGCCACCATCTTCCTAACTTCCTATATTGACATTGGTCTAAAATTAACTCTTGGATTTAGCTTAGCAATGGATAGCATATTGCTCAAAAATAATCAGTTTCAACAACTTCTGTGCAATATTTTTCCATTCATTCCTTTCTGAATGCTGATGTTCTTCTCACTAATGGTGCTTGTGATGTGCTAAGGAGTCCATCACCAGTAAGAAGGAAAGGGTAGAGATAGAATGTGATCATGATGAAATGCTATATTCCATTGCGGAGGTGATACATAAATGCAGAGTGCCTCATAAATACTTATTTCTGACCTGTGTGCTTACCAGGATGGAAGTATTTATGCTTTGTAAATCTCTGCTATAAAAAACATTCTGGTTTCTTCTATGCTATCAAGCAGCATTTTGTTTAAGTAGTGTTTTATGGGTAAATTACTGGGAAATCTGCCTTTAGAACATTAGTAATGCAATAAATTCCACCCAGCTCATCTAGGTTATTTTGGGCAGAACTATGTCTAAATGAGCCAACTGCATTTCACCAAAGATATTATATTCTCTTCAGAGGTGATCTTGGTCCTTGTCTTTTTGAGATTAGTAATGACAGGAATAGTCATGATGGAGTTTCTTTTATTTTGAGAGTTGTAAGCAAAAGATGACATAAAAAATTTACTAAACAAGAATTTATAGTTAAACCAAGTAAATGAACTTATCTTTCTTAGCTATTGAATCACATTGCAGCCCATGAAAATAGCATGTGAGATCCATGAAGATATTTTTCTGTTTTGAATCCCTTGCATACGACATTTATAACTTTTTCTTTCAAATGTTGTATGGACACTGTGAAATCATTATCCTACAGCTGTATTGTGTGTGTCTGTTTTGTTTCCAAATTAGACCAATATAAAGAATTATTGATATAAATAATTAGATTCATATAAAGAATTGTATATTTAGAATGGGCAGTTCAGCTTTGGAGTCAGACATCCTGGGTTTCAATAATGGCTCTGCTACTTATTATCTATGTGGCCTTGGACAAGTTACATAGCAATCCTGTGCCTCACTCTCCTGCCCTGTAAAAGAAAGACACTAAAAATATCTATTGTGAAGATTAAATGTTTGTTCCTAGTATTATTATTCACCTTCTGTATGTTCTCAAACACAGCATCCCACAGAATAATGACACCAGTATATGTTTATTGAATAAATTGGCCATAGTAGAGTGTGTTTGGTTATAGAGGCATATAGTAGTCACCCAGTATGGCTGGAGAGGTTTGGGGAGACAGGGCTTGGGAGTCAGAGAGAACTGAAAATTCAGTTTCTTAGAAATATAACCTCTGCTGAATGAATAAGTCTTGGTTTTCTCAACTATGAAAAGGTGCCAAGAATAATGTCTTAACATAATATTGGCAATTGAAACAATATATAGAGAACATTGGCAATCTAGCTGACACTCAATAAATGACAGCTATTACTAATTAACATTATAATATATTTCTATGCACAGAACAGCTCTGACACCAAATGTGTATGGGGTTTTCCCATACCAACAAATTCTCCAACTCTCCTCTCCTACAATTCAATTCTCACACTAACTACCAGGAGTTCCTGCAGATCCCAGAGGTTGACAGCTGGATCCCACAACTGAAGTGACCACCCTCACTTCAGACACCAATCACAAGTCCAGACTTCCTGTACTTCTGACCTAATGGCTATAAATGGAGGGTTCCCACGACTCACTTGTCTAGTTCGATAATTTTCTAGAACAGCTCACAGAGTTCAGGAAAGCAGTTTACTTACTATTACTGGTTTATTATAGAGCATACGATTCAGAAACAATCAAAAGGAAGGGATGCATACAGCACGGTTTTGGGGGGTAGGGGACAGCATGGAACCTCACCAAGTGCACCATCCTCTCAATACACTGATTTTTCCACCAACCCAGAAACTCTCCAAACTCCTTGTTTAGGATTTTTATCGAGGCTTCATTACTTCATTACATAGGCATGATTGATTAAAGCACTGGCTATTGGTTACCAACTCAATCTTCAGCCCTTCTCCCCTCCCCAGAGATCAGGGGGTGGGCCTGAAAGTTCCAACCAGCGAATCACATGGTTGGTTCCTCTGGCAACCAGTCTGCTTCCTCCAAGAGTCACCTCATTAGCATAAACTCAGGTATGGTGAAAGAGACTTATTATGAATAACAAAAGATACTCTCCTCACTCCAGGAAATTCCAAGCATTTTAGGAGCTCTGTGTCCTGACCTAAGAATAACAAATACATATTTCTTATTATATCACAATATCACAGTAACATTTGTCGGATGATACTAAAAGGAATGAAAACACTGATCTACAGACATCATCCCACCACATTTTGTAACTGTCTACCTTGTATTATACAAAGCACTGTCCTGGTAATGTGGGAAGAACCATTGGGAAAGACATGACTTCTGCTGTTCATAATGTATTGATAAATAAGATTTTAGAAAGACGAAGAAATAGATAATATTATGCAAAAGCATTGTCAAATAACAAAACTAAAACAATTTAGTAATGAATTTGATGTTCTTCATTCAAGGGAAAACAATCAATGGGCTAGGGGATTATACTGCCTCACAAACAAGGGAGCTCTTCCTGATGGGACTTTGGGCAAGAGTGAGTTTTACAGAGTGTTTATTAGCAGTGGCAATGCAGAAATGGCATGATTAGCCAGGGTTGCATATCTGATCTTATTTTAGAAAGATTAAGGAACCAGGAAATAGCATTGTTAAAGAGAAAACCACAGGCCCAATATGGCATCACTCAGACTGAAGCCCGTAATATCAAACCTAGACCTCATACGTGGTCATTTTGATATAAAGTCTACTTTGTTTTGTTTGCTAATTTCTAAATCCAGCAAGAGATTACAATATTAAAAACCCAACATTTTCTTGAGATTATAATACTAAAAACACAATCTCAGTTGACTATCTCTTTTGGCTTGGTTAAAAGGCAGGAAAATGTTACTAAGTAGAATTTTGACTCAAAAAGAAATCCTAAATATTTTTTTTAAATGGACTTTTCATACAAAGTACAAGGAGGGCCTGAGCGTATGGACTAGTTTGAATACACACCATTTAAAGCTATCTCTTTGAAATTTTCATTTTTTTTATGGTTGTGATTTGAGTCACAACAATGAAGAAATAAATAATTAATCATAAGAAAAAAGTCGAGTCACATATGTGTTCAGCTACATTAATTATTTCTTATGAAACCAACACAGAGCATTTTAATTTTTCATCCTAATGAAGATGAAAAAGTCTAGGGGATAAATCATATAGAGACACTATTAAAATAGGCAATGATTGTCATACTGAGCAGTACCTAGTAATTTTTTAAAGACCTCTCCAAAATACCAGAAGAGGGAACAAAGCTTTAGGGATACTTGCAATAAGTAAAAGGAATCATTTTTTATTCCAGAATCATAAAATCGCATCCATTTATTGTTTGGGGAAAAAAGCTACTAGACGCTAGAGTGAAAAACACAAACACTGAACTTAATGTGTTAAGATTCCAGACAGCCAATATTAACTTTTCCAGAAGGTATTCTTGTTTATCTTGTAGTAAGATTCAATGTGGACACTAGCGATGTTCACACTCTTAAATGGCCCTATGTTTGGTCTGTTCAGAGGGACCGGGTTTTGAGGCTGAGATGAGCAGGCAGGAGGTTTCCTGGGGAGTGGGAGTTGGGGGAGTGTGGGAACTGAAGAATGATGCCTGTGGGGTAGAAAGGGATGTGAGACTGGGTGGAGGGACAGGTTGAATGGTGATTCCGCTGTAACGGAGGTCTCAGTCAGCTTCAGCGAATCCTATAGGAAGCAGTGGAGTGGCGATGACCCTTTAGAGCTGTGCAGACTTGGGGACAAGGGGCCAGGCCTTTGTACCTTCACACTGACAAGTCTTTGGATAGGGACCGTGGTAGGGAGAAGACAGAACCTGGGATAAGATCACTTCTTTCGGCCAAGAGCAAAGCCTGAGGAAAGACTCAGCTGTGAAACAGCAGCATGCAACCTTCAGGGCAACTCTCAAAGCCCTGCTCCTCCTGCAACAGCAGCTCCGTGGACATTTCAGGAAGTTTGGGGGTATTCTTGTTTTCTACCATCGCTGCAATGAATTAATCACCAATTAATGAAGGTGTCCTGGGTGGTCTAAAAAGCAGCCACTACCAGTCCCTAGAGTGGGGACTGTTACTAATCAGTGATATCGAGCTGCAAGGATGTCTGATATTAATAAAATGCAGTGAGAAACTCATTTCATGCTTGTCTACTCAGGTAAAATCCAAAGAAGGAAAATCACCACTACAAAAAAACAAAAATAAAAGCTAGAGTGTAAGTTTAGTAAGAACAGAAATAGATGTAATGCAATTTTGAGATAATTGACCTCTGCTGAAGTCTGATATTAAATACTTATTTTGATTCGCTCTCCCACACACATGCACATACCATACACACCATGATTCTCTTTTTCTGTATTCAAAATATATACACATTTGCAACGTTTACTGAACCTGTGATTTTTCAAAATAAAAGACACATATTTGTTTGAGAAACAATATAATTGAGAAGGGCTTGCTACAGAGCAGCAATGACATGTACTATATAAACCAAACCATAACACCAATAAACAGGTTTTGCCAACAGACATCTATTGTCATTAAGACTAGTTTAACTCAAAACAGTGCCAGGAAACCTCTTTCATGCTTCAACAGAACATAATTTGTTTGAAGTGATGATAACTAGTTACGTATAATTATCTGATTATTTTTAAAATGCCTAAACAACTTTGGTGTGCTGCATTATAAGGTTTCATTGAGTCTCTGAATTATTTAATGTTTACATAGTTCTGAGACAAACTGCACAATTCAAGACCAATTGAAAGATTTGCCCAGATCACCCAAAACTTGTACATTGGCACAACATGGTAGGACACTTATTAAGCTGGGATTTTTTTTTATTTTTTTTTTGGAGAGTAGTTGAGGTGTCAGGAAAAATGTAGTCTAGTACATAACACTCCTGGTCAGAGAAATGTGACATCGCTCTGATGAACGACAGCAAATGAAGAACTCTGCATGCTACTACTTACTCAGGCCCACACAAAAACTATGCACAAGTAGGTAGGTAATGTGAATGCATAAGGACATTGACTTAGTGATAGCTTTTCATTTCCCCCATTACTCTACGCTGGCTGCTGAGAAAGTCCTGTTTGCAAATACCTAATCCAAAGCAAAGGTAAAATATGAACTCCCTATTTTCTGTTTCTCAGTCTTTATGGCATCTCAAACCTAAAATGGTTCACACCAGCCACCCCACCACATTCACTGAGAGATATTTTTTTCAAATTTTTTTGAATTATGATACAATACAGATAAGATAGGTCCATGACACTTTCAGTGGCATTCACTAAAACCAACCTGAAAAAGCAGAAAATCATTAATTATTTTTAAGTCAAAGTTGTAAAATGTTAAAAATTTGATTGAGTTTTAGTGGCATAATTTCTGGGTGAAAGTATAGATGAAGTACATATCATGTCTTTTTCCTCACCCAGAAACCTACCCTTTTTTCAAAGCTAACACACACAGATCTTTTCAGAATCATTCCTACACCAAATATATATTGAACAAGCTATTATATGTGAAGCATACGGTTTCAGAGCAAGGAAGAATCTTAGATCACCTCGTTCAACTAACTCATTTTACAGATAAGAAAAGTGAGACCAGAAAGGGGCAGCCAGTCACCAAAAGGCATAGAGCTAATTAGCAGCTGCATACAAACACAACTCTCAAAGCAATGCTCCTCCTGCAACACCAGCTCCATTAACATTTCAGGAAGTTTTGGTGTATTCTTGTTTTCTACCATCACTGCAATGAATTAATCACCAACTAATTTAATCTAGTAGGAGATCGTGTTTCCTAATGTCGTGGTTAACACTAATGTTTAAATGTCTAAGCTACTTGAGCATTTTGTGTGCTTACAGGAAACTGTAAGCAGATTTTGTATCTTGTATAAACCTGGTTTGTATTTTGTATGGCCCTTAAAGCGGGAAATGTGGTTACCGAGTCACAAAATTTCAATGTATCTAATATAAATTCTTTACACAGGCCCCAGGTCCATGCAAAAGAGCTAAGTTCATGAGACCCATGTGCTGATGGAACTGGAGGGTCTAATAACCTCCAGCAATATTCTGCCTGGCAAGAGGTTTCCCAGTTAAGAGGATGCATGACCTAAAGCCAGCCCTGATCATATAGCACAAAAAAATTAAAACCAGAATACAATTTCAAAATCTGTAAGGCATTCTGGATGTCTGGTTAACCTTGCGTTGCAATTTTCATTGTGCTTTTCTACTTTATTCAGAACAAGATTTTGTGTTAGAATGTTTAAAGAAAATACAGACGGGGAAAAATCCATCACAACACATCTTCCCAAGCTCTAAAAGTTCTCTACTACTTTTTACTTTTATTCTCATCTTACGAGAACAGAAAAGGGAATTATATATATATATATATATATATATATATATATATATATATATATATATATATATATGAATATATATACATATTCATATTTCACATAATTTTATCTTCATTTCCAGACATGATACACTTTTGCAGAGCATATTTTATATATTACTTATGGCAGATTAGTTCATTCCATGCTTATGAAGTCAAGGTTAAAAGTTCAATTGCAATAAGAGTCTGTGATCTTTACTCTGATCTGTGGCCCTAGACAGTGTTCCAGAACCTAATTATGCATCTAATAAAAGACGGTAGGGAAACCCCATACAAGAGTGAATGGCCTCCTCAAACTACTGAAAAATATCTTTAATGATATGTCCTTTGCTCAGAAGCCAATATTTCCATCTTTCCATGCAAAGAACAGAGATGCTGACATTTTTAAGAAACCAGCTACATTCCAGGCCTTACCCTGGACCCTGGGAACACAGTAATGAAAAGGTTAGGCACACTGCTGCCTTCTTAGAACTGCATTCTACATTTTGCTTCTTCCAGGAAGCCTGTTGGAAAATTTCAACTAATTCTGATTTCTTTCTCCTCTGAGCTTCTATAGCACTTAGAATCTATAACTGAATTTTAGGCCACCTTGCACTGGAATTCTGCTTATTTTATTTTTATTCATTCCCTCAACACTATTAATCTCATTTCCCCAACTAGATAACAAAGTCCTTGAAATCAAGAACCATTGCCCTTCATTCTCTGTCCCACACAATGCTTAACATGAGTGGTCGTCCTCCACTGATACCAATTGACTTTTGCCTTTTTTATTGCTTTTAAGCAGCTAAAAAAAAAAAAATAGAGTTAAGGAAGATTGAGTGATTTCAGACAAAATTTTGACTGAGAATTCATTTCCTTGAAAATCATCTTTCAAACCTTTGACAATAATCTTTAATCCACACAATATGCAAAGCCTACACATAAACAAATAAGTAATATATTCATACACAACTGTGAATACACAGTCTTTATATAAGACCAAGTGAAAAAGCAAATTATTATCACTATGTATGCACAGGAAAGAAAATAAAAATCCCAAAATATTAAGTTAAACCATATGAAATTGTGGTTTTCGTTGCTCAAGAATGTTCAACGCCCAGAAAGTCCATATGGTTAAACGTGTTATTAATCAAGCTTGGTCCTGGATGGAGACATTATAAGTGCATTAAAATGTTCTTCATATTTTAGGGTATCTTTATTACTTTTCTATTTTCCTGCAATGAAAATTTATGTTTAAATTAGAAAACCAATTTAAAATTATTCTGATTTATTGACTATACTAGTAAAGAAATCTTTTTTTTTTTTTTTAGTCTATAAAAAGATAGTTCTGCTACAGAAGTCTGGCATCTAACCTCCCCACGTCCTGGTCAGATTTGCTGCATTAGATTCAGCTCCATCTCCTTGAGAAGTCGGCTCTTCAGTGTCTAACCCCCTCTAGTGAGCAGAGCGAAAACCTTTGGTTCATTCTTGTAATTACACTGGAAAACAGAGGACCCCTTACAGCTGATGCCAGCATGGTGACTAATATTTTTTAATTGTTGAAAGTTGTAAGCATGACTTCCTTAAGGAGCTCGGTTTTTGTTTTTACTGAGCCACTTGCATCCAATAGTTCTGTTATTAATGGGCCCAGTTGTTACCTTCAATTCAATCGCAAAGACTCAGAATAAAAAATACTATCACAGCGTAAGGACATCAGGGTTAGCAGGATCACCTACCACCTGTCTAACGTCACCTGTCACTATTACCTAGTGTCACAGGGATAATGCCCATGGGACTGACAGGAAGGACCAAATATGTGTCTGGTACAGGAGGGCCAGGGGCGATTATGAAATGCTACACAATGAAGCTTGGAGCCCAAAACACAGCTTTTAATGTTGGCATTTATTTAGAAATCAGATAAATGTCAGTCATTTATAGAATTTCAATTTAGCCCTCTGTTGAACTTATATCGTGAGTTTAGATTTATTTTGAAAGTTTTAATTTGATGCATCAAATAAATGGACATCTAAATATATGTATCCATTTGTTATACCTCACTCACTTCCTAAATTGCTTATCGGTTGCTTTCTGAGGTTGAATTACTTCTGATGGGGACAGTGTTGACACATCTATAGGATGACTCCCAGCTTCCCCCAGGAAGATCCCAGCAGCAGATCCACACACATCTCTGGCTGCCCTTTACACTGGGGAGGTCTCTTTGTGAGATACAAGCAACATGCTGAAAACTACCTCACATTTCCTACTTTTGTTGGTTCGACAAACATTTACTATGATCCTATTAGAAGTAAGTCACTGCTGTGTGCTGTGTGAAATACAAAGACAGATTTCTTTCTATCTATCTGTCTGTCTGTCTGTCTGTCTGTCTGTCTGTCTGTCTGTCTGTCTATCTATCCATCTATCTATCCATCTATCTACCTAGCTACCTGGAAATTCCCCCAGGACAGCTGATAATCTAGAAAAGAAACTCATATCTGTATGTAGATAACCATAAAGTAAGGCAGAATGTGACAAGTGCCACCTGTGAAAGGGACAAATGAAAGGCTATGGAGTTGTGAGGAGGGAAGGGTGCCATCATCGCACATGACTTTAGAGAAAAGGTAGCACTTGGGTTGGATCTTAAATAACATCCCAGCTCAAAATATTTCCTCTGCCCATTCCCACCCCACTCTCCTCTGCACCTATATCTCCTCTCCCAGTGGTTCCCTTTCTTTCTTGCCTATCACCGGTCAGAGCTAAGTCATAGCTCAGGATTGGTCAGATGTCAAGGGAGAGGTGGATCTGGTAAAAGGAAACAAGAACAAAATGGTCAGGAGCCAGGAGATGGAGAGAAAGGTACAATGTGTCCCTCAGAGACAAGCAAAGGGCTCACACTTCAGAACTTCCACAGGGGCAACAAAAATGAGCTGCAGGTCCCTTTTAATGTGCAGCTTGGCTTGGGCCCAGGGGGCAAGGGTACTCAAACAGGTACTCAAAAAATACCTACACCACGACATAGGAGTGCTTAGGTCTCCAGGTAGCATGGCTCTTCTTCGTGCCAAGTCACAGCTATGGTGTAGGAAAGAAAAACTTCTTCCACTCTGGTGAGAGCCAGGGGTCACCTAGGCCAGAAAAGAGACCACACTCCATGGGTTAACCCAGCAAATTTGAAGCTTTCAGCTCAGGTTCACTTGGTTTGTATCATCATGTTTCATATACATTGAGAAAACAAGAAATAAAAAACACATCCTTCTTAAAATAGGGAATAGGATGGACATTTTCTTCGATGTCCCTAATAAATGTCCGGTTGAAAGTAAAGGATAGAGTGGAGTAGACCTGGGGAAACAGTCCTTCAAGGACACAGCGCACCTTACATCCTTACACAAACAAAGAAACCCAAAAGAACATAAACATGCATGTACAAGCCAGAGGCCCCTTCTGTTCTCTTATTGACATCTCCTCCTCCGCCCTGGTCCCCTGCCTCTGGAAGACAACCTGCACCTGTGTCCCCCTCACCTCCACTCTCCAAGCTTGCACAGTCTGTCTTGCAGAAACACTTGGACTTGAGCCCTCTGATAACTACTCAAGAGCCACTTAATTTTCAGTTCCTCAGTTTCCTTACCTGTAGAATAGAAATAATGATAATTACTTCACAGAAATATCAGGAGGATCACACAAGATGATGTTTATAAATTAAATGATTCTATGTATGTAAATGATTTCAAGTGAGGTGATTTGCATACATTTAGAAAATGTTGTCTAGCACACATTTCTCTAACCCTATTGCTATTATTATCCTGGAGTTGCTGTCCTTTATGCTATTATGTAAGCTAAGCATTGTATGTGTGAAACTGATTTATTAGCTGTAAAGATCTATGCCAATGTGACATTGCTAATGATTTATTTACTGCGAGGTGTTACATTTCCCAAGGGATATTTGCATTTTATTTGGAGACAAACTCTTAAGCTAAAGTTGGTGCTATAAGGTGGGAATTCAGACATGAGTCAAATGGATTGGGGGAAGAGAATGTAGGAAAGGTGAACAGTCTACTCAGGGTCCCCCAAAATAACATTAAGTAGGAAGAATAAATCAGCTATACACATTCTCTTTATATATACAGGCAATTCTGAGTAAAGTTAGTGATTGTACACAATGTTAAGGCTAAACAGAGATAGATGTTTCCAAATAATTTGCCATAGAAACAGGATGTATTAGTCCTTGAGTATCTCAGCTCTCCTCGGACCTTCACCGTCACACAAGGCCACCCACAGGCACACATGAGCAAGCACACACACAGCAGCAATCGTGGAATGCTCTCACCTTTGCTCCCCCACAAGACAATTGGGAAAGGATCATACTCTGAGTTTAAGGAACAGAATTATTCACAAAGAAGCTTTCATTCGACACTCAGAAGCCAAGGCCAGAGAAGAGATAGAGCTAAGCAAAACCACATGTCTGGGGAGGGCAGACCCAGCTGGAATCTATGACTCCTCTTTCCTGCCACCCCATGCCCACGTTGCCTCAGGGTGGCATCTGGCTGTTAGTCAGGGGTCTAGGGTGAATACAAGCTCCAGCATTACTGGCCTCCTGAGCTCTTCCAAAGGAGAACTTTGGTAAATCATTCCTGTTTAGATTTAGGGCAGCATGTGATTGTAGCAGATAGCAATGAAGGATTTTATAATTCCTACATATGGGTGAGGAACCCAGTTTAAATAATTACAATAGTTTAATTACAATAGCTCTTAAGTAATTACAATAGTTTAAGTAATTACAATAGCTTTTAAGTAATTACAATAATTTTTGTTCTTATCTAAGCAATATTTAAGTACAAGAAAATAAAACCTGGTCCATAGCTTCCAAATGACTGTTATTATTTTTTTCTCTGTGTCTCAAAACAAAAAATCTGAAATCTAAGTTTATTAATTGTTCTGACCCCAAATATTAATATGTGCCTCTGTGGCTCTGAACAAGGTGGTAGAGGCTCTGTGGGAGGATATGGCACATGATGCCCCATCAGATTAAAACCGATGGGTCTGGTCTTTCCATGCAGGAACATTCCCAAACAGCTCAACAACCAGATGTTAAAGATAACGGGTTTTAACAAGGCCTACTTTCTTCTGGTGCTAAATATGAAGACTTGACGAAATCATGAAAGTGGTTAGATTAGATCAGCATTTCCCAGATCTGACTAATGATTTTTAAGTCTTTCTTCCAGAAATTCTGACATACTAGACACATGTAAGATGTACAATTTAAGTGTCCCAGGTAAATCGGATAAACCTGATGTCCATCAGGGTTGGAATCTTCTTGTCACTAGATGACTTCCGATGCCTCTTCTAATATCAAGAGCCCTCACTAGTGTGGAGGATAGTAATGGGCATCAGAACCAGCTCCTGCTGGGAAACTTGTCTGCTCAACCGAAGCCAGAGCTGAGAGTCCTAAGAGTTTTGAAAGCAGTCTATTTGGAAACAGAGAAGAGCCTTTTATTCTGCATATGGACCATAAATGTGTATTGTGTGCATGTATTTATGCAAACACTGGTAATATTTATCAGCCCAAGATGGTCATCAATGTGAGGGTTAGAAAATGCCATTTCTGATCCAAGATAGTGGAATAGATAAACACTGTGCCTGCTTCTTTCCATGAACACATTAAAATTACAACTATGGGCCGGCCCCGTGGCTCAGGCGGTTAGAGCTCCGTGCTCCTAACTCTGAAGGCTGCTGGTTCGATTCCCACATGGGCCAGTGGGCTCGCAACCACAAGGTTGCCAGTTCAATTCCTCAAGTCCCGCAAGGGATGGTGGGCTCTGCCCCCTGCAACTAAGATTGAACACGGCACCTTGAGCTGAGCTGCCTCCCAGATGGCTCAGTTGTTGGTTGGAGCGTGGGCTCTCAACCACAAGGTTGCCAGTTCAATTCCTCGACTCCCACAAGGGATGGTGGGCTGTGCCCCCTGCAACTAGCAACGGCAACTGGACCTGGACCTGAGCTGCGCCCTCCACAACTAAGACTGAAAGAACAACAACTTGAAGCTGAACAGAACCCTCCACAACTAAGATTGAAAGGACACCAATTTGACCATTTTTCCCCAATAAAGTCCTGTTCCCCTTCCCCAATAAAATCTTAAAAAAAAAAAAAAAAAAATTACAACTAAATTAGAGAAAAATCAACCTGGAGAACCATCTGAATTCTGGCTAAACAGAAGTTTTATAACTAAGGATATAAAGAAGAAGCCACATTGAGACTGGTAGGAGGGGCGGAGACACAAAACGGGCTGCCCCAAACCTCCATGTGGCTGTTGAGAACTGGGAGGGATGTCTTGGCCACAGAGGAACCCCTGGAGGAGCTAGAGATCCCAGCCCCACACCGGCCTCCCCAGCCCAGAGTACTGGTGCTGTGAAGAGGAGCCCCCACAACATCTGGCTGTAAGAAACAGTGGAGATTCCGACCATCTGGGTGGGACAGAACGCGATAGGAAACCCAGGTGTCCTCTTAAAGGGCCCACACACAGGCCCACTCACTCACAGGCACTCATCTTGGGCTCCAGTAGAGGGACAGTGACACAGGGGGCATTAGAGGCATACAGGGGACCAACTGAGGTGTGTGGTATAAAGGTGAGGGATGGAGGATAGTTGTCATTTTTCCCTGTGTTGGGTCTTTCTCCTATGCAGCTGGCAGGCAGACAGCATGTTTATTGTGTGGAGTCTGCCCCCACCACAGCCAAATGTGAATCTGAATGGTCTGGTGAGCTCCAATGCTCCACCCTACTGACTCACTGGGACCCTATCCTACCCAATTCCCTTAATGCCAAAGGCACTTTCTCCTGCAAGCAGCCAGCCCCGCCCACCTTGCATTCTTTCTTGAAAAACTATCAGAGTCTGCAGGACCCTGGCAGGCAGCAGCTGGCCTTAGTGTTCTCTGACACTTTTGCTAGTAGCTCCAGGCTCAGCACAGGCACCAAACCTGAGTCTACATTAACCTGGTGGTCGTAACTCTTCCCACTCTAGTGACTTCCTGAAACCCTGCCTCACCCAACCTGTGTACCACATGAGGCTTTATCAGGGGCTAAACCTTAAGGGAGCTGGCAGGTGGCAGCAGACCTCAGCATGTCCTAGCTTTCTGTGGAGCTACCCCAGGCCCAGTACTGGTGATAGCCATTCTCATTTTGCAGCATGGTCTCTCCCACATGTTTCCAGGGTTAGCACAGGCAGATCATTCTGTATCTCCTATCAAGTAGTCACCAACCAGTCACAGGCAGCAGGTGGCCTGGGCCTGCACTGGAGCCCCTCCCAAGAGGCCCCAGAATCAACATACTTAGAGGTTGGCTTCAGACCACAGGATAGCACCACCCAATTAGCCCCAACAAGTGGCACACCCACAGGGTGGTCTCAAGAAGCACCAGAGCCCACTGGAGCAAATCCTACTCAGTGGGGTAAATCCCCCACACAGTAGCCTGTAAGCTGTGGATGTGGCAAACCCCACAGCCAATCAGCCTGAAGGTCAATCCTACCTACTGACATGCCAATAGCAATCAAGGCTGTATTGTAACAGGAGGGTACACACAACCCACACAAAGGACACTCCTGGAGCACCCGGAAGAGGGGAACAGGAACTCTGTGCTAGGGGCCCACTGGGCACCTACTACATAAGGCCACCTGGCCAAGACTGGGAGACATAGCAGATCTACCTAATACATAGAAACAAACATAGAGGCAGACAAAATGAGGAAACAAAGAAATAGATCCCAAATAAAAGAACAGAAGAAAACTCCAGAAACAGAACTAAAGAAAATATAGGAAAGCAACCTACCAGATACAGAATTCAAAACAATGGTTATAAGGATGCTCAAGAAACTCAGTGCAAACTTCAACAAAGAGAGAGCAAGCATAAAAAAGGACATAGACCCTAGAAAAGAATAAGTCAGAAGTGAAGAATACAATAAATGAAATGAATAATGCACTAGAAGGAATTACCAGCAGACTAGATGAAGCAGAGGATCAAATCAGTGATCTGGAAACTAAGGTAGCAGAGAACATGGAACTGGAACAGCAAATAGAATTTTTAAAAAATGAGGATAGTTTAAGAGACCTCAGGGACAATATCAAGCATAGCAACATTCACATCATAGGGGTACCAGAAGGAAAAGAGAGAAAGCAAGGGATTGACAACCTATTTGAAGAAATAATGACTGAAAACTTTCCTAATCTGGAGAAGGAAATAGACATACAAGCCCGTGTAGTGCAGAGTCCCAAACAAGATGAAGCCACACCAAGACACATTATAATTAAAATGGAAAAGGATAAAGACAAAGAGAGAATCCTAAAAGCATCACAAGAAAGGCAACTAGTAACTTATAAGGGAGCTCCCATAAGATTATCAGCTGACTTCTCAACAGAAATTTTTCAGGCCAGAAGGGACTGGCACAAAATATTCAACGTGATGAAAAGCAAGGATCTACAATGATGATTAATCTACCAGCAAGGCTATCATTTAGAATTGAAGGACAGATAAAGAGCTTCCCAAATAAGAAAAAGCTAAAGGAGTTCATCACCACCAAACCAGTTTTACAAGGAATGTTAGAGGGGCTTCTTTAAGATGGAAAAGAATGGTCAAAATTATGAATAATAAAATGGCAATAGTTATATATCTATCAACAATTACTTTAAATGTAAATGGATTAAATGCTCCAATCAAAAGACATAGGAAGTCTGAATGGATAAGAGAAAAAAAACAAAAAAAACAACCCCTCACATACGCTGCCTAAAAGAGAATCACTTCAGACTGAAAGACACACAGAGATGGAAAGTAAAATGATAGGAAAAGATATTTCATGAAAATGGAAATAGAAAGAAAAAATGCTGGGTAGCAATATTTATACCAGACAAAATAAATGTTAAAACAAAGACAACAGCAAGAGACAAAGAAGGAGACTGTAATTCCTCTTCTGGGAATATATATCTGAAGAAACCCAAATGCTACTTCAAGGGGACGTGTGCATCCATATGTTCATTTTAGCATTGTTTATAATGGACAAGACGTGGAGGTGGCCTGGGTGTCTGTCGATGGAAGAATAAATAAAGAGGAGGTGGTACATATATACAATGGAGTATTGCTCAGCCATGGAAGGGAATGGGTTCTTGCCATTTGTGGCAGCATAGAGTGACCTGGAGGGTATTGTGCTGAGTGAAGTATGTCAAACAGAGAAAGACTGATGCAATGTGGTTTCACTTATATGTGGAATCTAAAGAACAAAATAAGCAAACAAAACAGAAACAAACTCATAGACACAGAGAACATATTGATGGTTGCCTAATGGGAGGGGGGTTGAGGGTGAGTGAGAAAAGGGGAAGAGATTAAGAAGTACAAATTGGTTGTTACGCAGTAGTCATGGGAATGTAGGTATAGCATAAGGAATATAGTCAATAATATTGTAATAACTATGTGTGGTGTCAGATGGGTACTAGGTTTTTTGGGGTGATAGATGGGAGGGGGTTGAGGGCAGGGTGTAAAAGGAAAAGAATTAAGAAGTACAAACTGGTAGTTAAAAAATAGTCATGGGGATGTAAAGTAAAGCACAGGGAATATAGTCAATAATATGGTAATAACTATGTATAGTGCCAGGTGGGTACTAGACTAGTCAGGGGGATCATTTCTTAAATTATAGAAATGTCTGACCACTATGCTACACACCTGAAATTAATATAAAATAATATTGAATATCAACTGCAATTGAAAATTTTAAAAAGGAGAAAAAATGTGAAGGGGAATAAGAGGTCGAAATGTGCAGGTATAAAACAAATAAGTCATGGGGATATAATGTACAGCATGGGGAATATGGTCAATAATACTGTGATAGCGTGGCATGGTGTCAGATGGTTGCTGGATTTATCACGGTGATCACTTCTTTAGTTATATAAATGTTGAATAACTATGGTGTACCCCTGAAACTAATATAATGTTGTATGTTAGCTACATTTTAATAAAAATCTTTTAAAAAAGAAAAGAAAATGTCATTTCCAATAAAGAGCCACTATTTCAGTCTTCAAAAAGCAATATATGTGATGAATAACATTTTTGAAGAAATGGAAACAAACATAATACAAAATATTGCTAATCTGTTTTATTTGAAAGCAATTGGAACATAAGCATTAGCATATATTCCTTTTTCAGGGAGCCAGTTTAACTAAGAGCCAAACAGACAGCACAAAGCTCTGTAATTTAGACAGAAATACTTATTAAAACTGTCAAGGGCAACACACATCTAGGATGAAAGCAAACTGTAGCTGACGCCTTGCCATTTGGTCATATCCATATTTCCCTGGGATCTGTGCTTATCAATTCAAAATTATTAAGTTTCAGTGAATTGTTTGTTTTGTTTTGATGGATGTGTGAGATGCTTTTTTGGGGGGGTGGAGATATTTATTTCTGAAATAAAAATAGAATGTATTCCTACTCATTATTAGCAGATTTGTTTTCATATATAAATCCCCGAAGAATCCACTTCAGGAATATGCTGTATTTATAGAGATCTTAGGAGAAGGGTCTTCAGAGCCAGTGTTCTTCTTCCACTTCCTACAGCCATCACTGTCAGTACCATTCTTTTGACATTTGCTATATGTCCCTAATTTGTGACAACTTTCGTGTTTTTGTTTTGTCTTGTTTTGTTTTGTGTCCTGATAGACAAATGTTTGCAGACTGTCTTCTGCCCACGTCAGACAGAAGGACGTATTACCGTGTCTCACCGAAAATAAGACCTAGCCGGGCCATCAGCTCTAATGCGTCTTTTGGAGCAAAAACTAATAAAAGACCCGGTCTTATATTAATTTTGCTCCAAAAGACGCATTAGAGCTGATGGTCCGGCTAGGTCTTATTTTCAGGGAAACACGGTAGACACAGGGTCTGACCTGACATTGATGTCCAGATGCCTGAAGCGTCATCCTGGCCCTCCTCTTTTGGGGAGGGGTTATGGGGGTAGACGGAGACGACTGGGTCTGTTAGCCCACCAAGCAAGCGTTTACCTGGTTCCTGATATTTCTAATTTGGCATTGGCATGCTTAGTCAATCCGTTAGTCAGTGGTTGTAACTGCCACATTGGGTCCTCAGCCTCTGAAATAAGGGGCATCATGAAATAAGGGGTGGGGAAGGTCAAATTGAAGCCTCTAAAACTGCCCACCCCCAAGTTAAAGAAATATATCACATACCAGGGATGGAGGGGGGTGGAAGAAATCAATGCCACCCTGAAGGAGCTAAAGGAGGCAGGGGTGGTCCCCATCATACTTTCATTTAATTTTCCAGTCTGGCCATCATCACATGCATTGGATTCTAGAGTGACTATTGAAAACTCTACCAGACAGTAGAGCCAGATTGTGCCAGATGTGATGTTTTTCTAGAGCAGATTAAAACAGGCTCAGGTACGTGCTATGTGGCCATTGATTTGGCATATGTGTTCTTCTCTATTCTAATCAGAAAAGAGGATCAGAAACAGTTTTCATTTACATGGAGAGGAAGCACTACAATTGCAATTTGGTCCAGAGCTGTTAACTCATCTTCAGCTGGTCATAATATATTCCAGTGACACCTGGACTATCTGAATATCCCACAGTGAACCACACTGATTGGTTACATATATAATGTATGCTAATTAGGCTGGAGAGTGAGAAGTCTAGCACGCTGGAGGCCTTGGTAAGGCTCATGCACTCCAGAAGGTGGAAGATAATCCTTACAAAGATTCAAGGGACTACATCAGTAAAATCTTTGGAGTCCAGTGCAAGAGGCATGCCTGTAAATCCTCTCCAAAGTAGACCAAGTCAAAAGCTCAATGCATTCAGGTCTCGAAGGCTACTCCAGCCTCTATGAGATGATGCAAAAGACTGCCGGCCTTGAATGAGGCTCAGGAGAGAAAAGAGCTCTGCCGCAGGTCCAGGCTGTGCTGGGACAAGCCGCCCTGCCACCTGGGCCTCTGAGCCCGCAGACCCTACAGTATCTGAATTGGTGGTGGGAAAAGGTGATGTGTGGAGTGTATGATAAAGCCCCAGTGGAGGATGACAACACAGGCCCCGGGGGGCTGGAATAAGTCCATACCATAGGCAGGGAAGTATCCTTGTTTGCTGCTGAGCTCCTGAGCTCTGGGAGAGATAGAGTGCTTGGCCATGGGACGTCAAACAACCAGAACTGTTCAGAATGAGCGTGGTCCTATCAGACCTACCGAGTCATAATGCCACGTGGTCCCAGCAGCAATTTATCACAAGATGAAAATGATATATCTGGGATCAAATATAAACAAGGTCAGAGGGCACCAGCAAGCTGCATGAGCAGGTAGCTTAGACTTCTTGTCAATAACATTGCCATTCACTCAGCTCAAACCTACAGCGACTTGGGGAATCACTTACAAGCAACTGATGACCATGTCACGGGGGTGGGTTGTTGAAGTAGGTGGTGCAAGCTGAAAATGGATGTCAGCTGCTTCAGCTCGGTGTGGCCTTGAAAGAACAGTTTCAAGTCCTCTCAATGCTGCTATCAGGAGCAGAAAATAATCTGGCCTGTGGAAGTGGCCAGTGTGCGTTTTAGTTGACCAATACCCAGGATACTACCACTGTCACAGGTGCTCATTACCTAGCAGATGCTAACTTTTTCTTATTAACTGACAACCTGAAAGCCAAGCAGCAAGCTACTCTCAAGCTAATTGCAAATGATGTTTCTCGGAGTCCCAGATCTCTTCATTTCCTGATAACACCATTCCTACCTGCTGAGGGTCTAAGGCTTTGATATTAGGTCACCTCACATCATAATACAAAACAGGTTGGACAGAAGTTCACGTGCAGCCTAGAAAGCACACGCTTCCCAGCCATTCAAAGGAACAAACACTCTTCCCATGCTAATTGCATTAAGATCAAGGAGACCTAGCTGCCACTTAAAACAACAGATTCAAAATAAAAAGAAGGCTGGTTCTTTGAAAAGTGGTAAACAAGCAAATCGACTTTATTCCTTCTTGTAAAACTTATTCAGAAAAGGCATTACATTTTACATATGGGAAGAGAAATGCATAGCTGTTTTAGTTACACCACATTCAGGAATCCAGTCCAGCACCTACTTTTATACCATCCCAGCAACTTAAATAGTTTTCTGGTTATAATTTCATTTGTGGCCACACTTTTGGAATGCTCACCTTTCAAACACAATCATACTGGCATGTAACTCACTGCTCTGCAACATGGGGCTTGCTTGCTGTGTGGCCACACTTTTTGCTGAGTCTGACATGTGTTACTTCCCCTGGCTAACTCGTCTTATCTGAACTGGACAGGGACTGTACAGAACCTTTGTGTTACCTGTCCAGCAGGCAGTATACACCATGAGGCCAAATTGTTCTGCTTTCTTAATCTTGTCTTCCCTTAGCCCATGGAAAGAAACGTGATGGATTTTCTGAACTGGCCCTGGGCAAAAAATGTCAACTAGTTCAAGAGAAACATTATAGCTGAAAGGGAAGCATAGAATTCATCTAGACTAATCCTTACCTTTTGCAAATTGCAAACCCAGGTCCCAAATAGTGCATGAGACTTCTGCAAGGAAACAGGAAATGCTAGAGAACAGGAAATGCTAGTAGGAGAGCCATTATGAAAATACAGCCTGCCAAAGCGGGAATCCTCAGCTGAATCAATCAGATTGCCCTCTGGACACCCACTACCATTATCTTCCTCCCACACAGCCCCAGCCTTTTTCTCTACTTACTGACCTTCTGCTCTACATTTGGCATCTCTCTGGTTAGTTCGAGCTATTTCTCCTGGTATAAAGTATTAGCTGGGGTCTAGTCAAGAGGATAATTATGCTAGGTATTTAAAACAGAGGAGATTTAGGGAGGTTGGATGTCTCAGTTGGTTAGTGTGCGAGCTCTGAACAACAGAGTTGCTGGTTCGATTTCCACATGAGCCAGTGAGCTGCGCCCTCCACAACTAGATTGAAGACAACGAGCTGCCGCTGAGCTTCCGCAGGGGCGGCCAGATGGCTCAGGTGGTTAGAGTGTGAGCTCTCAACAACAAAATTGCTGGTTCAATTCCCTCATGGAATGGTGGCTGCAGCCCCTACAACTAAAGATTGAAAATGGCAAATGAACTTGGAGCTGAGCTGTGCCCTCCACAACTAGATTGAAAGACAACGACTTGGATCTGATGGGCCCTGGAGAAACATACTGTCCCCCAATATTCCCCAATAAAAGTTATATATATATATAATAAAAATAAGTAAAAAATAAAACGGGGGATTTAATTCAGGGACTTGGTTATATGGTGTTAAAACACTGAAATAGCAGAAAACAGCACACTGAAATAATCCAGAGGTTAGTAAATGCAGCAAGCAGCTACTACCATAGGTGGGGAACAACAGGAAAGAAGTGGTGTCACCATAGGCACCACAGGCTAGGCACTCACTGGAGGGCTCCCCAGGTGCCCCACCAGCCAAGGCTATAGGTGCCTCGGCTGGGCCTGGATCTATGAAGGAATTGCCTCAAGGCTGTTGCGGGTCAAATCATTGCAACAGAAGTTATGCTACTGCTAAAGGAAAACTGGGTATGGGAAGAAACCCTTTTATAGCAACTGGAAGCCTTGTTATGCTAACATAAGATCATGTCGTTTAATCATTAAAGCCAGTCCTTTAAGGATATATGCTAGGTACAACTGCGTACGTAGTTAAAAGTAATCAAAAACCAGTTCTTCAAAAATATTCTGTAATTAAGACTGCTTATGCAGCTAGATTTGACTTTTTCCCTATCCCAACTTATCTGAATTAGTAAAGCTCTTACCAAGAGCAATAAATCAAAATCATTATAAGTACATTGTGTTCAGTGAAATCCATCATAGGTCTATAATAATTTGACCTGTAATTGCTTTTGTCATTGCCTCCAGTTTTATTAGCAACAGTAATTGCTACTATTTATTAAGAGTTGATTATATATCAAGTAATTTATAAAAATTTCATTTAATCGTCACAACTTATCTGTAAGTGTTATTATTCCCATTTTGGAGATGAGGAAGCAGTTCTGAAAATCTCCATGACTCACATTTACAAAGATTTTTTAGGGGGTACTTTAGGATATACATATTTACCTCTGTTTTTCATGCTATTACAAAGATTAAATGAAATTATATAAAAGTAATCAATCCAAAGGAACACATATTAAGAAAAAATTATGCTAAATGGAGCATTTTTGTTATAGTTTTTAACATCTGTGTCTGCTAATTCCACAGTCTCAGTAGTTTATACTGATTGATTTTTCTCCTATTCACAGGTCTCTTTTCTGCTTCTTCGCATGCCTGATGTTATGGGTTGAATTTTGTCCACAAAAAAGATACGTTGAAGCCCTAATCCCTGGTACCTCAGAATGTGACCTAGTTTAGAAAGAGGATTGCTGCAGATGTAATTTGTTCAGATCAGGTTATATGCAGGAAGGTGGATCCTTAACCCAATATAACTGGTGTCCTTATCAGAGGAGAGGACAGGGACACAAGGAGAACAACATGTGATGACAGAAGAAGAGACTAGAGTGATGTCGCTATAAGTTAAGGAGAAGCAAAGACTGACAGGCACCACCAGAAGCTAGGAAGAGGCAAGGAAGGATTCTACGTGGAATCCCAGAGGGAACACAGCCCTGGTGACACCTTGATTTCACACTGCAAACCCCCCAGAGCTGTGAGAGAATCTATTTCTGTTGTTTTAAGCCACCTCATTTCTGTTCCTTTTTAATGGCAGCCCTGGGAAAGTAATACACCTGGTAATTTGGATTGGATGTTAGATATTGTGAATTTTACATCTTGGGGTACTGGATTGTGTTGTATTACTTTAAAGAGTATTGCACTTTTTTCTAGCATGCAGGTAAGTCACTTAGGAACAGCTTTATCCTTTTGAAACTTGCTTTCAAAGTTCATCAGGATGGGTCAAGATAAATGATTAGTCTAGTGCTAACACCCTTCTTCAAACTCTACTCAATGCCCAGGTCTTACAAGGCCTCCCCACTCTGGCTCATGGGAATATAAACTATTTCCAGCCCAGTGTGTTCTCTGGAAAATGTTTGACTTATTGCTGCCTGAGGGTCTTTCCCTGACCTTGGGGAGTGCCTTCGCATGCATGGGCAGAGCATGTGCAGGTCAGACTCAGCCAAAGACTAGAGGACTCCTATGCCCATCTCAGGAACTTTCATGAAGCTCGCTCTTCTCTGGTATTCTGTCCCCAAAATTCTAGGCATCTATTCTCCCAGAATTCCAGTTTCTATCTCTTTTACTCATCCAGACTTCTGGGCCCTGAAACCTGGAAACTTCCTTTGGACAGTAAGTTGGATCAATTGTAGAGCTCACCTTATTGGTTGGATTGTCCTTTTCTCAAGGAATACAGTCTTGTACTGCCTCTTAGCCAATATATTTGTTTCACATATTTTGTCTGATTTTCCTTTTTTTTTTTTTTTTTTTATGTTGGAGATTGAATCCAGTCCCTATTACATCACCATGGCTGGAAGGAAAGTATGTTATTTATTTTTTTTAAGTAATCAAAAATATGGTGTTTTGTGGAGTTTCATTTTTTTCCCCCTTTCTTAGTAGCTGGAGGGCACATCCCACCTCACTACACTAATGTGTAACATATCATATATCCTTTTGGCACCAAGAAGTTTTGCTGTTAAGTCTCCAAGAAAGAGAAATCTAAAAATTGAACCAGAGCCTGGCAGATCAGACCCAAGGCACCCCAATCTCGATAAACATCTTGTGTTACTGATGACTGTTAGAGGCAAACTGGTGACAGAAACCACATTTTGCTTTTTAAGTGATTTCATAAACCAGGCAGATGGCAAGCTTTCTCACTAGTCAACAAATGCAAACTTTGTGATTCCGGCACCACGTTGAACCAGGGCAGGGTAGGGCGGAGACAGGAAGCCTTCAGATGACAAATGAAAGCAGATTTCTTGTGTGGTGTGTGGTATGATCTTTAGAAACCAAAAAAATTTACATAAGAGTAAGCTGGACAAAAACCAACACTGTACTAAGCACATGCTCAATTACATAGACTTTATAAACATGCCAGACTCTATAGGCTGACATTTTTATAGCAATTTATAAATTACAAGACCTTCCCATACTTATTTATTTCCTTCCTTCAAAACTGGTTCATCCACAGTCTTCTATTTCTCAACTGAGGGCAATTCCATTTTCCAGATGCTCAGGCCAAAAGCCCGTGGTCATTGTTGGCTCATGTCCACTCACACACATCCTACCCAATCCATCAGCAAATTGAATGAGCTCTAACCATAAAGCAGGTCCAGATGCAACCGCTCCTCAACACGCCCATATCTGAGTCACCATCACTTCTCTCCCGATTCCCGCAAGAGCTAACTCATGAACCTGCCTCCAACCCAGCTCCCCAACAATATTTTCAATCCAGCAATCAGAATTATCCTACTATAAATTAGAGTGTCTCTCTGCTGTTCAAAACCCTGCTTTGGCTCCCTATTTCTCTCAGAGGAAAAGACAAAGTTCTTACAATAACATACAAGACCCCAGAGGACCCAAATACCATGCCCTACACCTGGTTCTCTTTACTCTACCTTTTCATTTTTTCCATAAGAATTCATCATCTAGCACACTATGTAATTTGGGTATGCCAAATGCAATCCAATCCAGCAAACAAGTAACATTGATTGATAAGATGTTGCTACATATTCCCTCAACTACTGCATTTGGTAAGGACCAGTTTACATACTGTTACTAACTGACCTTAGCTGACATGGTCATATACAGCTCTCCCTTTTGGTAGATCGCAATAACCTACAGAGCAGTTTGACGTAGATGAGGGTTATAATCTCTTCCTAGTCATACTCTCCCTGTTCAGATTATAACAAAAGCAAAGCTGCTATGCACCTGGGTCTGTGTTGACCAAACATTCATTAGCAAGTCACACAAAACAAACTGTACTTAAGCTCAAAGCAGTTCCGGTCCCTGGATCCCTTTAGATTTCCTGACAAGTTCACTTGAGGCAGACAAAACAACATCTGAAAGGCAAGATTCTGTTAGCCAATTAGGCATCATCAAGCAATCAGAGTCCTCTTATACCAGTGGGGCCCGGGACCACTTAGGGACTGAGCCTGGGTGCTTCCCTAAGAGCACAGACCACAGGCTCTCCAGGTTGCTGTATCTTGTTCATTCGTGCAACAGGTATAGCCAGTCCTCTTGTGCTGACTACCTCAAATTTCACAAAGGAGAGCTCATTTCTAACGTGCATTATATAGCCAACAGGTCCCCATTTTTATCAACAACACAGTTCTGACATCCAATTCTAACTGACTATCTAATTACTATAGCCTTGGTTTGATCAAGACACAAATAACAATGCTTATGGCAGCCACATCTGGTATGAGGTTACTGTATTCTACTAGCCAATTACCTCTGCAGTGCAGGTTCTCCAGTAAGGCAAACCTCTGTCCCTAGATTTAAAACTCGAACCAACTAGCACATACTAATTGCCCATTACCTACAGGGAGTATGTAAAGTAGATTAGAGATCATGTGATGCGTGGCAATGAGTTAACAGGCCCCTCCACTGACAAATAGCTTGGTGCCTACCATTTTCCCTATAACAAGCATCAACCAGGACAGAGTAAGTTTTCTTTTTCCTTTTCTTGTCACAGCCACAACTGTTGATCAATTCCTGGCATCATGTAATATGCCTGTGGCAGACACCAAGAATCCAATCATAAAGAAAGAATTGAAGGGTAGGAATGTCACATCAAAATTTCTTAAGTGTGAGCAACTGCCCCCTCCCCACTAAAAACTTCTTATGTCTGTAGAAAGAAATGATGGAAGAAAAATGGCCTTCCTAGGATATCAGAATAATTCCTAAGCCAGAACATATAGTGTAAGTGCAATCAGTCTTACATGTCAATCACTTTCATTCCTTGAAAATAATTTTTGATGCTTTATGATTTGAACGATTCTGTTGTGAATGTAAAATAATTGGCTTTTCTGTTTAAAAAAGCAATAATGTGTTTCTAGTAAGAATGCTAAATTAAAAATGTTATTTTCATTGTACGTCAATATGCTTCATTTCAATGTATGCTAGTGTCTGAGCAAATAGAAATACCAAATCAGTTAGACATGAATTTCAAAGTAAAAAATATTCATTGTACATGAGTCAACAATATTCCCTACAGAAAGTCGGCCAAGTACTATCAATCTAAAAAATATTGCTCTATTAAGCCACCGCCTCATCCACAGAGAGTGGTAAAAGAAAATCCTTGTTGATTTTTTTATTGAATTTTACCAAGCAATATTTCCAATGTTTATGTCCTTCATATCATAAGGTCTCTAAAATGAACAATTTACAAAGAGAGCTTGAATTGTGTTACAGAAAGCCACCTGGTTTTTTCAAATTTTCAGTTATTGGTGAACAAACACAAACACAATGTTGATTCTGGCAGGGCCAAAATGAGGTTAAAAAAAATGTTTCTGTCCTTAGAGGAGGCATGATTCAGGCTGAACCTTAGATGACTGCTGGTATTTGGCTCATGGGAGAGAGGCAGTGCCATTTCAGGTATGAGCCAAACACAAGTCTGACAAGAAGACTAGAAGAACTATAGTCTGAGTGAGTGTGAGGCTGAGTGGGGTGGAGGGTTATGAGTGAGGCCACAGAAGAAAATCAGCCTGGCAAGCAAAGGCACATGATCTCAGCAGCAAATAAAGCACTTGTTTAGGGCACCAGCAAAGCAGACAGGCCCCAGAAAAGGAGAAATACTAAACTTTGCCAAGTTTATTTGGAACTTTGCAAACCAAAATTCTAAAGAGGGGCTATTTTTATTTCAACTTAGGTGTAACTTGTATCTGTTGCAGATGAGTGATGCTTCATTTTGAATTATGTGAAATGAGTGATGAGGGGTGCGTGGCATCATTATTATTTCCTTAGTCCTGGGACCTCTAAAGGTGTTATCTGGGCTCCAAGTAAGGCTCTAGAGAAGGAAGATTGGAAAGGTAGTAGGAAAAAATACACTGGCATGGCAGGAGAAAGAAAGCAGGGTCCTACAAAGATTAATTGAGCAGTGATGTATGAGGTGGAAGAGAGCACAGCGAGAATTGTCACACTCCAGGTGTGAGGTGATAGGGGAAACTGCCAAGAGAACTAGCCCAGGAATATTTGGAGGAATCGCTCATTTATCATTGCAGAAAGGCAGTGTTGAAAGTAACATAATCCACTTTCTTTCTATTTTTGTATGGCAAAACTATTCATGCAGGTTAAATGTGACGAAATTGGTTAATATTGTCAGTCAAATATTCTCCCTATAATAATATCATATCTTATAAGACATTATAGATAGAGAGATAGATATAGATGTGAGACTACTGAAATTACTAGTATCAATGTATCTTTTTTAAAAGTTTTGACATAATAGCTCACATAACATACAATTCACCCATTTAAGGGATAGAATTGAATGGTCTTTAGGGTATTTACAGATATGGGCAACCATCACCACAGTCAATTTTAAAACATTTCTACCACCTCTAAAATAAACCTCATTTCCTGTCAGCAATCACCCTCTACCTCCCCAGTCCACTCCCAGCCCCCGGCAAACACAAATCTACTTTCTGTCTATGGATTTCCTGTTCTGGATATTTCATATGTATAGAGTCATATAATATGTGGTCTTTTACAACTGGTTTCATCCCCTTACCATGTTTTCAATGTTCATACGTGCTGTAGTATGCATTAGTACTTCATTCTTTTTATGGCTAAATGATATTTCATTTCATGATTGTACCATGTCTTGTTTATCCATTCATCAGTTGATGGACATTTGGATTGTTTCCACCTTTGGCTATTAATAATGCTGCAATAAACATCACGCACAAGTTTTTCTATAGATATATGTTTTCATTTCTTGGGGATTTATACCTGAAAGTGGAATTTCTAGGTTCTATGGTAACTCTACGTTAAATCATTTGAGAAACTGCTAGACTGCTTTTCAATGTGGCTTCACAATTTTACATTCCCACCAGATATGTATGAAGGTTCCTTTCTCCACTTCCTCATTAACACTTATTATAACCTGATTATAACAGTTTTTATTTTGGCCATCCTTGTGGGTGTGAAGTGGTATTTCATTATTTTGATTTGTATTTCTCTAATGACTAATGATGTTGAGCATCTTTTCTTGTGCTTATTAGCCATTTATACATAGTCCTTAGAGAAATGTCTATTCAGATCCTTTGCCCATCTTAAAATTAGGTTGTTTGTTTTTTTATGATTGAATTTTAAGAGTTCTTTGTATATTCTGGATACTAGATCATTATCAGATATATAATTTGCAAGTATTTTCTCCCATTATGGGAGTTGTCTTTTCATTTTGTTGATGGTGTCCTTTAAAGCACAATATTTTTTTTTTTAATTTTGATGAAGTCCTATATATTTTTTTCTTTGGTTGCTTTTTGGTGTTTGGGTGTCATATCTAAGAATCCTTTGCCATATCCAAGGTCATGAAGGTTTACTCCTATGTTTCTTTTTAGAGTTTTGCAGTTTTAGCTCTGACATGTGGGTCTTTGATCCATTTTGAGTTGATTTTTGTATATGGCATGAGGTAAGGGTTCAGCTTCATTATTTTGCATGTGGCTCTCTAGCTCTTTCCGCACCAAAAGCTTTTCTCTCCACATTGGATGGTCTTGGCACCTTTCTTAAAACTCAGCTGATCGTAGATGTATGGGTTTATTTCTAGACTCTCAATTCTATAGCAGTGATCGATTTATCTGTGCCAGTACTGCTCTGTCTTGACAACCATTGTTTCATAGTAAGTTCAAAGTCAGGAGGGGTAAATCCTCCAGCTTTGTTCTTTATCAAGACGATTTTGGCTAATCTGGGTCCCTTCCAATGTCATATGAATTTTAGAATCATCTTACAATTTCAACCAACAAGTCAACTTCTTGCTTGAAACAAATGCATTTCAACTTAACACCTGAAAGATATTTTAAAGTCAGGCATACCAATCACGCAGAACAGGCACCTTATATTTTTGGCAAGAGCACATAAGAAAATGAAATTTTTTAATTTTTTTTTCAGCCAGGCCGACTGAGCACTATCTGTATTTAATTATATCTTCCTGAGGAGGGAATTAACTTTAAAACAATCAAAGAAACATGTTCAGATCCTGGGGTTACAGGTCAACAGGAACCATTTCTACTACTTAAATGAGTAGATACCCATCACCTTCGCCAATGTCCTAGTTCCAGTCTTTCCCTATAAGTCTAATACAGATAGAACAGATGCATAGCTTAAAAATGCCCCTTCATTTTGCTGATGGGCAGAGAATGGTCTCAGAGGAACTCTGAAGCTGATTGTTTTTTGAAACCGGACGAAATTTGCATTCTAAGGAGAGAACACTAAATTTTGAGGCTGGTAGTGTTAGAAAATTACTATTCTCCTGGCATCTGATTGGACTGATTTATATCAATGTTATATGAATATGTACATGTTTCATAGTTGGGTAAAATGTTAACTTGTCCTAAAAGAATTTTTCCCTGACTCATTTTACTCAGAAATTTCTGGAAATACTAAATTCTAAAATACCTTAATAATACACCTGGGAATCTTTTTTAATTAAGGAAAATGTTCAAATATAGTCTCCCTCTCCATTTTCACAAGATATAGTCAAATTATAATTCCCTGAAAGATGTAACTAATCAATGTAGTCAAAAATCAGTAAGAATGGAAGAAGTGTATCACCCACTCAGTCAAAACCATAAAGGTAAAAGGTTCTTGTAATTATTTCTATTTCTTCCCCTCTAAATTCTTATTCTAAGAATATGTTTAGGCATTCAGCGTTGGAGCCCGAGAATCACTTTTAGGGGTTTTTTTCCCCAAGAAAGTAAACCCACATGATCTTTGCTTTTCATAAGAGTATTTTTCTGCCAACAAGTGTAAAACATGTTTGACTTTTTCCCATATGGATATGTTTTATTGGAGATATATGCTTTTCACCAGGCATTTGTGACCGAACAGTATGACAGTGACACAGACTGTAGACGTTTAAATTACTAGCAGTATGTGACAAGGAAAAGTGGCCAAAAAAGAGTTAGACAGCCATGGGTTGAGTTTTGGTTTTGCTACTCTTTAAGTATGTGATTTGGGGCAAATTAATCTGGCTCAATTTCTTCATCTCTACAAATAGGATAAAAATATCCATCTTACAGAATTGCTCTGATTATTTAAAAAAAGAAAACTGGGTAGTCTTTAACCTATAATACAACTATAAAATAGTCCCACAAGATTCGTGTGTTTTCATGCAAGCTGCTTCATATGCTCTGAATTGTACAGATAAACACACCCCAAAAAACTAAATTCTGCCTTGTCTGACTTAAAATTAATGTTTTAATTTTGCTTGTCTTTTAAATACCTAGATATGATTTTGAGAAATAAATCTGAATGCTCTCGTGTCATTAAACAAATCTTTAGGGAAGATTCTCCTGCCAGATTTTCTATTTGTTATCTTTGAGAGAGGAGAAAGGGACTCTTCAAACCACACATTTAACCATTTCTAAAAATTACATGCATTTCTCATTTTGTGCCACTAGATGGCACAGCCACACACAAATAAACCAGGGAATAAACAGGGGAGGAAATGAAATCTAGGTTAAGATAAGCCTTGTGGAATCAGCATTTCCTGCACTCAAACGGGGAGGGCCAGGCTGATCAGGGCAGGACAGCAGAGGATGTGACAAAATTATCATGCTTGAAGGCCAAAGCCAGAAGTGGAGCTGGTGGATAAAAGTGATGCTCCAGGAAAGGAGCCTTCCCAGGCACACAGGAGGGATGGAGTCTGGGGGTGACCTGAGAACCAGCCAGTCATAAGGAGAGAGGCTTTGAGATAGAAGTTGGTACCAAAGAAGCAGAAGGTGAGAAGGAAAACTCTCTTTCTAGAACACCAGGCTCAGTGGAGACACACACTCTGAGAACTGCCACTTAGATGGGCAACTCAAATCCATACTCCAAAAACAAAACCATCACCCCTACTGGAGGCCTGCTCTGGCTTCTGCATTCCCTTTCTCAGAGAAGGCCTCCAGGCCTATCAGCAAGAAGCCAGGGGCCATTCTGAGCCCATCCTCGCCCTCATGGCCCGAGATCAACAACTTCAGAGTCACTGGATTCGTGTGATTCCATCCCCTCTGCCTCGCCCTCCCCCCATTACCTGCAGAATGAAGTCTTTGGCATAGAACACAAGGCCTTCATAACTTAAGCCCTGTCTGCCTTTCCATTCTCACCTGCCTGGTACACCACAGGCACCTAAACTCCCTCTGTGATGAACACAAGCGATTGTTGAATGAATATAGAAATGAATAGATGCATTGCCACAGACAAGAGGAGCTTTGGAGTTTCCAAAGGGGTGAGATTTGTTTGCAAGTATTTTTCTGTCAAAGCCTATCTTTTAATAAAACACCATGGGGTTTTCTTGTTAGTTAGATGGACAGTTCATTGTGGATGTAAAGGGACCCTCTCCATCGTGAGAGTAGAGATTGCTTCCTTCTCGGTCCTAGCATAGTACCTAACACAATAATATCAGCTAAATGGCAAAATCTAAATTCTGAGACCCTGAGGACTTCAAGTTTGGGTTTACTTCCAAATTTAGGTCTTTGGCATAGATCCTGACATCCTGTCTTGGATATGGCAGAAGCAGAAATGGCTGATGTGGATGAATGCACCCTGCTTGTATAGCAAGATGCCCACGGCAGGCACCTCAGACACGAAGGGGGAAGGGGGCACTGAGGCCATACGCGAAGCAATGTGTGCAGGAAGGAGACAGGTAAGGAACTAATATTCATTTGTGGATAGAGCCTGTTGTAAAAGTCTGGGAGGTGAATCCCAGAATGGATTAAGTCACGTGAGATACGAAGACTTCAGTGCTAGAGCCCACAACTGGAGAGGAACAGATATCAAGTCATATAGGTGTTCCATGTGGATCTTCTTATGGACTGAACTGTGAACCTTCAAAATTCGTATGTGGAAGCCCTACTCCCCAGTGTGATAGTATTTGGAGATAGGACCTTTAGGGAGGTAATTAGGGTTAAATAAGGTCATGAGTATGGCCCCCTAATCTGATAGGACTAGTGCCCTTATGAGAAGAGATTCCAGAGAGCCTTCTCTCTCACTCTCTCTCTCTATCTATATATCTTCCTCTCCCTCTCTCCTTTCCTCCCTCCCTCCCTCCCTCTTTCCTTGTGCACACAGGGGATGGGCCATGCGAGGACACAGCAAGAAGGCATCTGTCTGCAAGCCAGGAAGAGAGCTCTTAGCAGGAAGTGAATTTGCTGGTATCTTGATCTTGGACTGTATCTTAATTTGGGCTACCATAACAAAGCACCACAGACTGGGTGTCTTATAAACAACAGAAATTTATCTCTTGAGGCTGAAGGCTGAGATCAGGGTGCCAGCAATGTCAGGTGAGGGCTGTCTTCCAGGCTGGTTGCAGACTGCCAACTTCTTATTGTGTCCTCACATGTAGGCAGAGAACTAGCTAGCGCTCTGGCCTCTTATAACAGCATTAATTCCACACATGAGGGCCCCACCCTCATCACAGAATCACCTCCAAATACCATCACAGTGGGATTAGGATTTTAACATATGAATTTGGGGAAGACACAAACATTCAGTCCACTGCAGACATCCAGCCATCAGAATTGTGAGAAAATAGAATTCTGGTATATAAACCACCCTGGTATTTTGTTATGGCAGCCCGAACAGAGTAAGACAGGTCTCCTTAGAAGGCCCAGGCCTTGCCCCAGGGTAAGTAGGAGTCTGGTTTTCCTGTAGAAGAAGCACAGTGTGGTGGTTGCAGAAGACAGCCCCTGACAAATACACATACACTAGGTAAAGGAACGAACCTACAACCATGGGGTCTTGAATACCAATCAAGCAAAGCAAAGGAGGATACCCTGAAAGTAAGCCGATGCAAGCCATCCAGAAGGCCAGACCTCTCTCTCTGAGGAAGGATTATTTAGGGACCTCACAATGCAGGGCAGGTACTCATGTTGTTTTGGAACTTAGAAACACCACGACTGTCGGTCACGCAGTCCCTAAATGATTGGCTTTCCAGTGTCCTCCTAGGGTCTTGCCTGTTCTTCACCCATTCACTGGCTGATGCGTACTGGGCTGCTTCTGCTTTAAGACGAACAGGCTTATCACCAGGAACGTGAAGTTTTCCTCGTTCCATTTATTCTATACTTTGCAGACTTGGGAAATTAGAGCTGTAAGGCAACCGGACATCTCTGGATCTCAGGCAAACCTGAGAAGTGCATGAAGTCCTTCCATCTTTTTCTTTTATGGAGATAAAAAGTCCCTTAATAAAACTGTTGTTTCTATTTCATGAGGATACAGTTGGGAAAATTGTTTCCTCCAATCAATCTTTTCGACTATTTTCCCTTTTTAATCCAAAAAGAATGTATTTGTATATCTGCTAAAAGTTAATAAAGCTAGACGTCAAAATATTTTGAACTGTTTGCATTAAACATACAAGTTGGTGTCTTCCCTACCAAGTTTTCCAACAACGTATACATATAAAGTGACCCCACAATTGAATCCCATGTGTATAGAAAGCTGGAAACAGTCTCCCCTCTGTCTGTGAGCAGTGATGGTGCTTTGCTTTGTAATTACTACTAAAAGCAAGTATATTTTCTGTTGAAATACACTGAGCCATCATCTCTGTATCCCTGCATCGTTTCAGGAATTTTGCAGCATTGCAAAAGGAGTATTTTAACAATTGGCTTAAGTGTTCCAGGTAGACATTTGCACCAAATTAACCTACCATTACAGAAACTTGAAATAATGCCACTTGGTGCCTTGTGTTGAACTTGGAGGTCTGTTATGCTCGAGCACAGTTTAGGGTACACTTACCATGCAGTTAAACCACAAAATTCGAGGCTTGGGGGTCAGGAGGATTTGAGGCTTTAGGATATATTCATAAAATAAAGCCCCAGTGTGGTGGGAATTCTCAGAATCCAGCCCATCCTGGCCACTGAATGACCCAGCTGGATGACCTTGGGCAAGTCTCAGTTTCCCTAGATACAGAGTTTTTGAATATTAATTAAAATAATCAAACAACTGTTGAGTTACCCGTTTACTATTTACAACAATGTAGTTAAACGTCTGTTGAAAACCTTGTTTCTGAACATTTATCTTCAGGATTAAAAGCATAAAAGCAACTACTTAAGGAAGAATTTAGCTCTTTATACAGTTATAGAAAGTTTACAGAAAATTGGACATATTTGCCCATCAAAACTAAAATCTATACCTCTGAACTACGTGCTTCGTTTCAGTGGGATTTTGGATTGCACTTCTCTCCCTGAACCACCAGGGGTCACGATTTGAGCTCTTTGGCAGAGAACAGAGCACGCTGACTGTGTTACAGAATGTCAAGCGGAATTTTTTTCCTGGTGTCCCAGAATTGAGGCAAAGACCCAAAGCCAAGAGCAAAGCCTCTAAAGACCCTTTCTTAGTTCAGAGAGCTGACAACATCTGCCTGCAGCTGGAGCAGGTAGTGGGGCCTGCAGGCTCACAGAAAGTCCCCGGAATCAACCTGACCTCCAAGGTCATCCCCCCAACTCAGATTATACAAGAAGAAGGAGGGAGTCTGTCATTTGGAGGAGAGGGCAGCGCCCATCGAGAGAGGGTAGGCTTTTCTCTCTCCAAAGTCAAGTGAGGAGCCCCAAGATAATCTCTCATTAAGAGGGGGTGTTGGCAAGAAAGAGAGGTGCACAATTCATTCCCTGGCCCACATCTGCTTAGTCCCTGACTTTCTGATCTGCCCCCAGCAGAGAACAAGAGATGCAAGGTCCTGGCTGAGGAGGGAACAGCAATGGAGTGGCCCACACTCCTCAGACGGCCGTGCCAAGGGTGCCAGGTCTCCCCAGAGACGGAGCGGTCATTGCTGATGGTATCTGAGCTCATACTGTCTTGCCAATTCCTCACCTAATGTCTGCCAGCCAGGGAGGGAACCCAACACAGGAGGCCATGGCTGGAGGTCTTTGGAGGGGCTGAGGGGTGGGGGCGGGGAGGAGCAGCAGGAGCGCAGGGTGGGGAGCCCTGCAGCAGCAGAACAGGCGCACTGGACACCTGCCGGCCGCAGGGAGGGCTTCCATGGGCAGCCTGTATCAGCCACGGAAGTAACAAGGAGGGAGCTACAACCCGCCCAGGGACAGAGTGACACCTTTGCCCTTTGCCTCTCCCTCTCTCTGTCCCAAAACTCTAGAAGTGTTTGGCTCAGAAGAGAAGTGGGGCCTTATAGAGGACAGACCGTGCCCCTCCCCTCACACACATGAGCACACGCTCCAGGAAAACCATAAACAAGTGTGACCTTCAGAGAGAGATTGAGATTGAAATTTAAAAATGAATGAAACTAAGCCAAATACTGAAATGTGATTGTGATAAATAAACCAGACTGACTATAAACTTACTGGTTAACCAGTGGTTGACTTCACTTACTAGTTTTTTACTACCCCTTTAAAAGAGTTTCTGCTCTTTTCCCTAAACTGGGATTGTAGTGAACCAGGTCGTCTAATGGAGTTGGGTAAACAAAACTCACACATACACATGCATGCACCCAGGCATGTGCACATAGCAAGCACATGCATACATGCATATATATACACATGTGCACCCACATATACACATGTGTGCACTCACATACATGCACACACACGTGCAGATCAACAGCTCATGGAACTGTTGTAGGAGAGCAAACCTTCAATATCATGAGTAAACTCATAGTCCCTTTTGATAAACAGGCTTAGCTATACATTCAACTTTATGGATAAAAGATACACCATAACGATAGCCCGTACAGGCAGTCACAGTGCGTGTGGGAGAAAGGTGAAGAACTTACCAGCCCTTATGGGGTATGTCAGTACCAACCTGCTTCCTTCCCTACAAAATGTGGAACTTGGATCTTGTGGTCCCTAGAGAGGCTTGCCACTCTCTAATTTTGTAATCTGACATATCCATCTTCATTAAAGCACATTGTTTCTTTCTCATGTCCTTTTAAAAGCATATAAAATTGCACTACACTGAAACTTTCAACTCCTGAAGGAAGGCCAAGTAGACTCCTATGAGGGGAGGTTTCCAGTGTCCAGAGAGGAAGGCAGCCTCCTTCTCTAGGCAGAGGGGTGCCCTCCTACCTCCCACCTCCAACTTGCCAATGGCCTGAGCCCCCTGAGGCTGCTTCCCTGCAAATTGCTCTGAACTTGGCGCCCTAGGACAGTGCAGTGACTTACCAGTGTTGCATGGCCAGTTAATGAGTTTGCATAACAGACTGGTTCTCCTAAGTGGCTGTCCAGAGCTAAAACTTAATCAGATTTGTTCACATATTACACAGAGTAGGGAGGACATTGCCTCCCCAGAGAGGCTCCCTCTGCCATAATCTCCTCCAGGCGCTAAGAGATCAAGTGCTGCCATTTCCATGGCCACAAGCCCTCCCTGGGCCATCTCATTTGCCTGCAATTCCTTCCTGGTCTCCCCATGGCTCCCCTTCTTCCCCAACTCTACCTGATTTCCCAGACTTAGTAATAATATTCTACATAGCACTTTACAGTGGACAAAATGCTTTTGCCTGACAGCATGTTATCTAAATTCCACCATACTTCTATGTTGTGACTTGGGACTAACCCCATGTTACAAATGAGGGTATTGAGAGGGTAAAAAGAGACCCTCCCAAGGCAGCAAGGCTAGTGTTGAAAGCAAGACAACGGGTCAAAAATGGAGTCACTTAAGCAAACTGAGACTTAATCACAGTGTCTTGGCTCTCCCCAGTATGGAAGCTGACCCATCCGAGACTGCTTAATCAGCATCAGTTATGCCATCTGCCTGGTAGACCCCTGCCATTCCCTAAAGAAAAGTAACCATGCAGTAACCAACTGAGCACAACTTCCTTGCTCCAGCTCCCTCTGCCTGCAAGTCTTTCGTTTTGTACACTCCTCAGAGCTCCTTGGTATCACTAGAATGGATGCTGCCTGCTTCAAATCGATTTCTGCTCAAATAAACCCTTACAATTTTTAATGTGCCTCAGTGTATCTTTTAGCGGTAAAAAACGGTAGGTGTGAGGATGCGTTCTCAGTCTTTGCTCACCCATCTTTGTTCTTCCCCATTCTTTATGACTGTGTTTTTTTAAAATAAGAAACTATGTTTTGTTACAGAAAATAATGTCTGTGCACTTAAAATGCAAATCATGTTAGTCACGGGTGTTTGATCTTACCGCCAGCCTACTGATAATTTGCCCCCTGATGGCAACCTCCCTGCTCATTCTAATTCACTTACATCCACTGGAAAGGTGGATGTTTCTGTCTTTTGTTGTTCTGTTCCCACTGATAGGACACTGGCCTGACACTTAGAAGAGGTTTGAGAAATACTAATTGAATGAGTGAACAAACCAACCAGTACAAAATGCCAGTAAAGACTCTTTTAGAGTTAGAAACATAACCAAAGGCATTCCTTGTGGAAAGTTATTTTTAAGTGAAATAGAATGATTCTAACAAGGTTAACTTTAAACATGATGAGAATTGTGATTTTGGTTGAGCAGGTATTTATCTTTTCTTTTTCCCCTTTCCCTAAGCCATTGCCAGCATTACCTAAGAGGATTGCTTTCCGGTACCCAGTGGAGGTGAAATAGGAACCTAGGAATTTGTGAATGCTTGAGTGTGTGTGTGTGTGTGTGTGTGTGTGTGTGTGTGTGCATGTGTGTGCTATAAATTTGGAGAGAGAGAAGCAGGTGATAAACAAATAAGAATAGGAAGGAAAAATTCCACAAAGCAGCCTCCCACCTCTTTGCCACTTAAAGAAGTTTATATAAAAGCAAATATATTCAGGAAAATTTTGCTTCCACTACCAGTGGGACAGATGCCAGAATGACAAGGAAGGGCCTCAGAAAGCAGAACTATTAGAAGGCTGGCAGTATAGATGCTCACAATTTCCAAAAATCTCTCATCTGGAACCACTGCCTCAAGTGCCTTTCTCTGCATATCCCATAAGAAATTATGCAAACATTGTCACATAAATTCATTCAGAGGGCAAAACTTCTCAGAGCATCGCATTGCTGATTCTTCATGAAGCCTAAACCCAAGCCTCTTGGACTGAGAGATGTTTACGAAAATCATTTCCATAGCATAGGGCTCACTGAACTGAAAATGAATGATGAATCAGAATGAGTTTTAAAATCATTTGATAAAAATAAATGGATTTTGATATAACCATTATATTCCACCCTCTTCATTTGTAAGATCCTACTTGGTACTGGCTCATTTACTTCCCATCCTTTCCCCCCACCAATCCCACCTCTTGGGTTGAAGGTCAGTGCTACACAAATAAAGAGAAACATCCAGCCCCCGCCACCCCCTGAGGGATGCATGCTGGGCTTGTGGCTTGGAGCACAGCGGACTACTGCCTTAGGAGTTAAAGCCACCCCCTAACCAGTGCAGCAAAGGCCACCTTGGACAGGTGAGCTGTGAGAGAATGGAATGAGATCGCCATGTTTTAGATGACTGAGATGCAGTTATTTTTGTGCATTGTTTAGAAAGTGATGAAACGGCGTTCACCCTCTCCATCATCATAACATCTAATATTTATATAGTACTTTCTCAGAAGTGGTAAAATATTGGTCCAGATAGCAAGTTTGCCAGGCTTTTGTTGAGACCACCCAGTATGCTTTTTTATTACATTAGGTGCCATCATTCAAAATTTGGGACACTTTACGTTTTTAAAAAAATAGATTTCCAGCTTCTTTTAAGAAACAATAAGATCTTCTAATATCAGGCCCATGTTTCTTCATGAAACAAAATCTCTGGAACTGAGTGGCAGGCAGCTCACCTTATTAGACAGGACATGGTATCTCTAGTTTACCACAGTCCTCACCACTCTCTATTATCCCACACATTACAACATATTATCTGCCTGAACCAGTGGAATTTGCAACTTCTGATTTCCCCTCAACAAAGCACTTCTGAAAACATTCTTTGAAAAGTCATTTTGGGGGCAGTGTGAAATTTGATATGGAGGAAGGCAATACTTGAACAGGTATCTTTCCTACGAATAAAGCCTTTGCTTTATTTGAAAGTAAAATCTTGCCCTTTAATATGTGCCTTGGTACTTATATCAAAACTTGGAGCAGTTAAGAAATGAAGGCAAATATTTTTCTGACATTGCCAAGCATCTCCAAATACCATCGATGTGCCCTCAACCTATTAAAACCATTATTCTGAAACCTGTACTGTCAACATGAATACAGCTTTCCATCTGAAGGGCACTGAGCATAAGTGTGTCATAACTAGAGCTACAGAAGTTTGGCTTGCTTTCAAAAGAAATAAATATCTCAGCTCTTATTTGCACCTAAATGCATAACACATTCACACATACTGTCACACACACATCCACATATTCACTCACTCACATGCACTCACATACACTCACACTCATAATCACACACTCATACACACATTCACACACAGACTCATGCACTCACATACACTGACACAATCACATGTGGTCACACTCCAACGCACACACATGTTCACACAGGAGGTCACACACTCTCTCTCTCACATATGCACACTTTTAATATTGGAGATCCAGTGCAAAGAGCACCATGTATTATTACTCTGTGGGGCCCAAAATAGAAGAAGGAAAATGAAGAAGGTTTATTTCAACTTTTTGAAATATTCCAAAAGTATTTCACTTTCATATTTCAAGCAGAGAGGAGAGATCAGTCTGGATCTGGGGATCCAGGTCTTGGAACTTTCCATCCTCGTTATGCATTTTAACTCTCTGGGGAAACACACTTTCTCATTTCAGCTTTAGCCTGCCCTGTGAGTTTACAATAGCCATAGTCTCTAAAAGAAAGGTCATCACCAGCTTTCTGGAACTCAAAAAAAAAAAATGTTTAACCTATATTTTTGCCACTGTACTACAAGAGGAAAGGGTGGGGATAATATCATGCTGCTAACAGAAACGATGGAACAACAGTGAAGTAAGATATGGCAGCATCTCAAGTATAGTCTATGGGAACTTGGGGAACTGAGCTTTAGCCCCAGCTCTGTCACTGACTAAGAGGCTTTGGTTCAGTCCCTTGAACTTTCTGAGTCCAGTTTTTTCATTCACTGATAGCAGAAGTTCTTTTCAGATTCAAACTTTCGCCAATTTAATTGAGTAACAGTCGGTGGGTCATTTTTCTTTGCAGAATCTGACCTTCATCAGCTCCTGGCACTGACAGGCTCTGTGTAACGACTCACTGGTCCCAGGGACACTCATTGCTGGAGCCTCTGAAGCCCCTGACGTGCTCCTCAAGCCATCAGTACAAATTCAGACCTCTCTCTCTGCTTTGCCATGAGACTTTCCTCTCAGGAAAGCTGTGCTCACACGCTGAGGACATAGAAGGGAAGTGAGGACCCATGGTTGGTCATCTTTACAGGTGCTGCTTTCCATGGGGTGGAAGTGAGAAAGCTGCAGCAGCATCTGTCCTCCGAGACTGACTACACCCTGCCCTCCTCAGGTAATAACAGGCTTTGTATAAACAAAGAAGACTCACTTGTATCTATGTCAGGATTTCTCATCCTTGACTCTCCCTGCCCCCAAACTGGCTTGAATAAAATCTAGCAGGTTAGACATGCAGATGTCCTAAGAGTATGTCTCTGCTACAGTTTTCGTTTCCACCCTAGCAAAACCTGAGAAGTAGGTAACACCTATGTAAGCCTAGGGCTGCTCCACCTCTCCTCCTTGGACTTTCAACCCCAACACTGAATGTCTCCCCACCAACCCCGATTCCCAGGGTGTTCCACAATAGCATTCCGTAATGGCAAAAATCATCTTAGGATTGTGCCCTTTTGTCTCCTTCGAAACCTAAAAGTCCAATGTCCCTATCCACAGCTCTTTGCCAGAAAAGCCATTATAGCATGGATGGATACATATTTAACTTGGGCGAATTCAATCATACACAGGTAGAAAAACAAAACAGAAATATATACCGGGGGTGCCAAAAAAATGTTCCCAAATGGACACTTTGGTCAACGTTGCTCAAGCAGTGATCAGAAGTGTCTGGACGCTGATGATAACCACTTTGAGCACCTCTTGTAATTGCAGAAGTCACACGTGACTTGTATTCATCTTTTGTTATTGGTATATATTGAATATTACAATTTTAATACAGTTTTTTCCTTTCTTAAAATGTGTGTACATTTTTTTTTGGCACCCTCTGTAATTATATAAACACAAGCCCAGTACCTCTCCTAGAGTTCACTAGAAGTAGCAATAATCTAGTCCAACTCTGGAGGGGGAAACTGCTGTGTTGGGCTCACCAAGAGGCAACAGGATCCACAGAACCAGATCCACAGTATTTATGAACCCAGAACCAGGCAACACTGCTGTGACTCAAGGCAAAGAATTGACATATGATAAAGCTTAATACCTTACCTCTTATAAATCATTTTTCTATTTTAACAGGGCTCTTCAGTGTTCAGAACTGGAGTTACTGTGATTTCTTATTACCTACAGGATAAGTAAGTGACCACAGCAGTTATGACCCACCGGCCTCACTTCCCTCCCCCAACCCTCAGCTCCAGCCACTCTAGTCTTCATTCTGGAAACTGCCATACACTTTCTTTAATTTTCTGACTTCATATTTTTCTATTAAAACAATATAAACTCGTAAAAAGTTGAGTTCCACAAATATAAAATAGCAAAAGCAATGATATGTACACTTTTATACTAGACCTTTCTGTACATAAAAGATGAGTTCATCCCATATAGAGAATTATATTCCCTTATGTTTCTCTTAACACTCTATAGCATAAGCACTTCCCCATGACATTAAAATCTCTTTGTAAACAGCATTTAAAAGGGTTACAGAATAATCTGTTGCATGAATAGTTAGTGACGTACTTAGGTGTTCCCTGTGGTATAGAGTGTTTAAGTTGCATCCGCTTTTCACTGTGACAGCATGTCCTGATCATATGAACTTTATGCTTCTTTGCTGGAATGATGCTGTCACCTGCCTATCACATCTTTCCCTCTGTTCTCTGCCTGGTAAAGTACCACTTATTCTTCAAGTCCCAGCTCAAGCCTCACCTGTTCTATGTACTAACCTGTCTGTAACTAACTCCTTAGTTAGTTACAGGCTGCCTTTTTGATCGATGTATTCTAGTGACCAACGTCCCTCCAGGTAGAACATAACAGAGTGACGGGATTTGCGGCTATTTTGTCAGCAGGGGTGGATGTGGCTCTATTATAGAGGTGTCTAGCTTCCTGGGCAGTTACAGTTATTTTCTGTTCTGGGTTTCTATGTCTCCTTGAGTATATCTCTGTTACAGTACCATCCACATTGTGTAATATTAAGATATCTGAGCATCTCTTCCACCGAAGTGTGAGCTTTCTGAGTACAGAGTCATGCATTTTTCATCTTTATAACCATATCACCTAGCACAATGCCTAGCACATAGTAGGTACTCAACAAATATTTGCTGAATAAAAGAATGTCACACATTTCAGAGGAAGAAGGAAGTGGGGGGAAAGAGGCAGAAGGTGACTCCTGTGTGTGTAGAGTGCCTTCAAAACGAGGCTGCCTTTTTGATCGACATATTCTGGTGACCAATGTCCCTCCAGGTAGAACATAACAGAGTGACGGGATTTGTGGCTATTTTATCAGCAGGGGTGGATGTGGCTCTATTACAGAGGTGTGTAGCTTCCTGGGCAATGACTTCCCCACTTTGCCAACACTTCTCTTGGGTTTTCCTGGAAGCCGCATCGCTGCACTGCAGTTCACAGCTAAGGAGCGCCTGTTGCTACCATGACCTTCCAAGGCCTCGTAGGCCGCACTTGGCACCACTTGGTCACACTGTGTCCACCCAGGGAATTGACAAGGAGATGTCTCTGATCAGGTTTGACTCACTTAATTTAACATGCTATTCAAGCAAATGACGTCACTCTGTACTATATCTGGAGGGAAAGTAGAAATGTTTTCCCCAAATTTCTTCAAAACAAAATCACAGGCAGAAAGGTAGTCCAGCCAATCCATAGAGACAGCAGTAAATATCACATGTAAAGACTCATATGTGCTCAACTATGTCATAGGATGCCTTATTTTTCACTCACACGATATTGTCCACGCTCACCTCTGTTCACAGAGGTGATTTGGTTGCCTAAAGTCCCCAGTTTTCTTCAAATAACAGCCTCACAACCCTCCCTGGGAGAACCTCAAGTGAAAAGCCCCACAAAGAGGACCCAGGTCAGGGGCAGTCACCTCTCTGCCCTGACACACATGCCCATAATCATGGGACACAGCACCGCTTACCCCACAAAATGAAACGATTTCAAGAGATCTATTATAATGGTCTGCCCCCGTCCAGTAAGCTATAGACATCCAAGTTACCATCGTATCTTCATAAAAGTTAAATTCCTTGATTCATAATCCAACTCACGGGATTTAACCTTAAGAATTAAGGTTAATTAAATAAGAAACATAATGCAAAGAAAGGATGGCAAATTACAAATGTGATTTCAGCATTATTTGGGATGGTAATACAACTCTTCAAAAATAGGGAAATGATGAAACAAAGCAAGATATTTGCACTTAGGATGTTGTAATTTCTGGAGCCTTATCGATCAAATATAACGGAGCTTGCCTTAGAATAAGTCAAAGTATAAGAAGAGTTGATAGAACTTCCCATGGACATGCTAGGAATGAGGAGCTTCTACACCCCACACCACACTTACCTTGAAGCACCACTAACCTGCCTTGGGCACTGAGAGGTGACAGAGCGGGGTGAGGGTCCCGATTCCATTGCTCGACAGATCCCGCCTTTACCCCAAGGCGCTCGGGATGAGGGCTGACTCTGGGTGATGCCCGGTTCACGGAACAGGATAGCAACATTTGCACTCTGCAAATGTACAGTTAATTAGGTTGCCTAAAGTCCCCTGTTTTCTTCAAATAACAGCCTCACAACCCTCCCTGGGAGCTGTCCTTTCCACAACCATCACCTGGCATTCGCCCCCCCCCCCCCAATACGGGCATCTATATTTCTACTTGCTTTTTATTTCTATATGTTTAGCTACCACTAAAAAGCTCTCCTTTTGAGGAAATGCTTTCAGAAATTGTGTTACCTACTTTGAACTTGTTTTTCTTAAGCTATCAGTCTTTCTCCCTGCCCCACTGTGAAATTGACTAAAAACAGCATGAAGCTGACAGGTTTTTCTATAGAGACTGGACATAGCACTAAAAAAATGTCTGAGATTTTTCCCCCCTCTTTTAACACAAAACATCTTCCAGTGCATCTTTTATTATGATTATCATTGTTCACCAAAAGCTTTTGTTATCCAAAAAGGTAATTCAGAACTGGGGATTTTATTCAACCAATTGTTCTCAAGCGGAGCTCTCCAGGGGAATAACTTACACCCTCAATGGAACATTAAAACCATTTGTTGAAGAATACATTAAGTGAAAATGGATTCTTCTGATTTCCTTAGCTCATTTGGGTTGATTCAACCTGTGGCACATTTTTTTCAGTAACTGGCAGAATATTTACCTTGTTTTGCTCAAAGAGGAAGAAAAAATAAATGAGGGGACACAGAGCTTTAAAAATAACATCAATGACAGAAGTAGACACATACCCGGGAGCTGTGTCTCACTCAACCTCATAGCCACCAAGCCACGCACAGTGCCTGGCACACAGCAGATGCTCAGTACGTGTTTGCCAAATAAATAAATGAGTGATGCTATGCACCGACACCTGCTGTTTCCTGGAAGAATGGCGGCGCAGAGGCACTCAGTCAACAGCCTTGCCACATTCAGGACCCTGGCCAGCTGAGGACAGCAGAAGGGGTCATTTAATAGGTCTCTCCCCCTACAACTTGCACCCGCTGCAGTCATCTTCAAGAGGACTCTGTCTGGACAACAGGACTCTGTCTGTGTCCGAAGAAGGTTCCCAGGTTCCCTCTGGAGTTTGAAAGCCCTGAGGTTCCCAGGGCTACCTCTGGGGTCCGGGCCAGGGCCTGAGCCCACCCCGAAGCTCTCACAGGCTGCTGCACCATTCCCAGCAGCTTCCGGTCTAATCACATGCTTTCGTTCCCACCATTATGTCTCCAGTCAGACACCTTTCCTCGGCTGGCAAACACATGTTACATTTTCTGTTGAACATCCCTCTGGGGCATCTTACAGAAACCCCAAACTCAATCCACTGACTCTCTCCTGAAACATGTGCTGCCTCTTGTGTGCCCCAATATCAGACTCATTGCTTGTGCATCCTAGGGGTACCTCCCTCCTCCCTCAACATTGAATTCCCCTCCATTCCCTGAACATCCCCAGGTTTCTCTACGTGCTGTTTGTGAAGGCTAGAATCTTGTTGTGCCAGTATCTTGCTTGGAAAACCGACTCCATGTCGCCTCCTCTTGTTACCTTTCCCCACTCCTCCAGAATGGACTGAGCTTCCAAAGAACTTTGTTCAGGGGTTCAAACAGCACTGGTAATTTATGACTACCTTATCTGTCACCTCCTGGCTGTGACTGCCTCCCCCTAAGTGGTTCTCAAACCCAAGTGACTGTCAAAACCACTTGGGGAGCTTCTAAAGCAGTGATTTTAAAATCTGCTTCATACCTAGAGATTTAGATTCAGTAGGTCTGGGGAAGAACCAGAGTCACTGAATTACTGAAAATTTCCTGAGAGGATTCTGGAAATCAGTCATGCATTGAGCTTCGTGCCAGGTAACAGCCCTCGTGTCTTGTTCAGGTTTGCAGCCAGCATGTGGCATGATATCAGCATGTAGGAGAAGATCCACCTTTGTTGGGTGTGAGTGTGGGTGAGTGGACAGACAGATGCCCAGCAGATGCTGAGGGAAAGTGAGACATTCTGAACTACGAGAAGACTGAGAGGAGCCTGAAAGAGCGTCTCACTTTAGCTTAGATCCTCCGGCAATGAGTGGCAGAGCTGAGACCCATCCCCAGCTCCAAAGGAACTTAGCTTCTCTGAGAAGCAAATTGTCTGCATTTAGTTTCTGGCAGGTTCTTTCTTCTCTCTCTGTACATTTCCTCCTCATCTCCCCCATCTCCTTAAAGGCTTTTATACACCAGGCGCTTCTCCACTTTTCCCCAGGTCAGGTGTCTCCAAGGCCCAAGTTGTGGCAGGATAAAGGCCACAGGCCTGAATAACCTGGCTGAACACCAGGACCCATAAATGGGGTCCAGCTGTCCACAAGCCCTAATGAGGTCGCTGAGTCAATCCTGGGCAGGGAATCTGACCAAACACAAATACCAATTTCCAGAAGGTGAGGAAAACCTTGAGTTGGAGACGTATGTGGCTGGTTGCCAGCTGTATGAAAAAGAGAAAGGATCCCCCTGAGGTGTTATCTCTCTCAGAAGCAGCTTCTGCTTTCCTGGCTCCCCTGCCATCTGGCAGCACTTGGAGCCCCTCAGGTGCTCTAAGAGCCATTTGTCCATAATTCGAACTCCAAAGCATTTTCAATGTAAAAAGGAATAATGCTTGATTTCATTTTATTGCCTTGGACTTCACCAGGAAAAGGGAAGTGGGGAGGGTAGGAGAGACTACCCTTCTCCACAAGCAGTGACATCTGCCTCTGGGGGGTTGAGGGGCGGGGGATGCCCAGGGCATTGTCTTTCCGAGCAATGGCTCCTGCACAGGAAAATAAAAACAACCCACTTCTTCTCCCTAGTCTGCCAGCCTCTTGCATCCCTAGAAACAAGCTCTCTGCCACTGGGCAGCTTGACGGTCTGCCCTGCAACAAACATCAGCGGTCACAGGTATAGTGCAAGGAGAAGGAAAGGCTCCAGGGTCAAGCAGGAGAGTTCAGGACAGCTCCCACGCGGCCACCAGAGGGACCCTCAGATAAGCATGAGAGAACATCAGAGTAAATGAGGCTCCAGCAGATGGTTCTCCAGGTGCCTGTGTTTCCATGTCTGTTTTCACATGGAGAATTCATAGGCTATTTCTACACACACACACATCTAACCTCCTTGGAATAACAAAGACAAGATTGAAGCAAAATAGACTCATCTAAACCTACGTCATTGAAATTCTTAATCAACATAAAGTTGTAGAAATCCCAGCACCCTCCAAAAGTTCCCAGCTGGTAGGCTCCTCACACTCAAGTTGAGCCAGGAGGAGAACACAGGTCTTATGTAGGTGGAGAGCCAGGTAGCTTCTAACACTCCCTTGCCACCTGCAAACCCTAAAATGGTCTGTGCAGGGCCACATGGCTCACTAGAGTCCTGGTCTGTGACGACTAGTGTCCCCTGGGAAGGTTGGTGACATGAGTTAGTTTGGACTTCACTGAGTGCATCACATTTCAAAGTGAAGGAATTAATCACGGTGTAGCATGTGGCAGGCAACAAGCCATGCAGTAGTTTACATAGATACATGCATGAGCAGCCATGCAATCTGTCTGCCAGGCCCATCACCCACTCTAGGATGCCAGCCACACCCACCAGTTACCACATAATCCTGCAGCCCTGCTTACAGCTGGCTGGACCAAGGAGGCATGCCTGCCTGAGGAGCAGCCTGGCTCAGGGACCCTGCCAAATAGGCACAATTGAGCTGATCCTTAGACCATTGGAGAGCCCAGCCTTTTAAAAAAGAACTAACAATTGGTAGAGGGAATAAAATCATTCTGCTTATTGAATAGGCAGACAAAGTTCATATCTGATTACCAGCGCCAAAGAATTATTTTGCAAAGAATTGACCTTGTTTTTATCATCATGGGGGTGGGAAATAAATCAGAACTTTTTCTAGGCTTACTTATATTTACCTTAAAACTTGGTATGGCATTTACTTTGAAATCCAAGGTAGGGAGAAGGGAGAGCAGCCTATACATTTTCTACTCTAAATGTCTTAATTTGAACCTAAAAAAAAATACACAAAGAAGAACCAGAAATAAGAAACCCTGAAGCAACAGAAGCCTGGAATAGGAGAGAAGAGAACATCAAGCAGTCAGGAGGCTGAAGCAACAGATGCAAAGTCAGGAATTTGCTGCGTCCTGTCCCTGTGGTGATGAGGCAGCAGAGAGTGAACTCAGGCACCTGCTTCTGAGGGGACACCGACTGAAATTCCTGAGGTGCCCAGAGCTGCTGCTGTGGCCTCAGTGTGGCCTGAGGCTCCCTTATTTCACCATGTAACCTTGCTGCAATTCCTATGGCCTGAGCTTGTTTATCTTTGCTTCTTGAAGCTTAAAAAGAGCCTAACTGAGGTATTATATTAGCAAGTAAAAGAAATATATTCAGATATTATTATTACCAAAGCCAAAGATAAGGGAGTGGACAGGATATCATGATTTGTGTGGCTCAGATAAAAAGTTTAATTCGAGAAGAGCTTTGAGTTGGAAGACGAACTTTGCAGAACGTGGAGTACCTTTGAAGATAGAGACCAGGACGAATACATGTGAAACCACGTCCAAAATGGGCAACAATTAGGATGCTAGGCACGTGCAACCTGAAGAAGAGAAAACTCAGGAGGCTCACGATCAACAGTGTCCTGTGTCAGAAGGACTGTCCAGTGCAGGAAGGATTAGAATTGTTTCCTGTGTCAAAGGGAAGAAATGGGAATGTGAGGGGTGAAGGTTTAAATTCAATATTACTAGGAAAAGCTTTTTGAAAATCTAGATTTCTCAAAAGATGAGCTGCTCTACTTTACAAAGTAGTGAGCTGTTTGTCATTGAAAGTGTTCAAGGAGAAACATGACCATGCTTTGGTAGTGATGTTTAAAGAGGCTTTTTAAGAACTCTCTCAATTCCAACAATGTTTGAGAGACAGACATCTTCTTTCCATGACCTTTCCTATGTAGGAGCACTGATTCTGGAGCCTAACTATCCAGGCTTGTATTCTGGGGGACCAAATTACATAGCCCCTCTGCACAAATCTCCCAATCTAGAAATTGAGAAAACAGTAGTATCTGTGTCATAAAGATGTTGTGAAGATTAAATGAGATTATTCAAATAAAGAGCTTAGAACAATGTCTGGTACTTAAGAAGCTAAATATATATATATATATATATATATATATATATATATATATATATATATATATATGTCACCATATATATATATATGTTGTTAAGAATTTGTTCTCCAGGACTCACTTCAAAGTGCTCATGGTCAAACTAATTCTGTGAATGGAATATCTGCTTATCACTGAAGGAAACAAATATTAGAACTGTTTTTGTTTATGTATCATTAAATTAATAAACAGTGAAAAATGACTCTAGGTGTTGGGATTTCTCTTTCTGCTCCTTTATAAAACCAGGTATGTCTTTAAAAAGAACAAAGAAAGGCTGGCCCAAGTGCTGTCATTGGATTCCACTATTGGTTTAGTAAATATTTTGGGGGTGTCTACCCTGTGCCTAGCACTGTATTGCCTGTAACAAATACAAAGAAATAATTTGGTCTCAAGGAGCTTACTTCAGTTAGGGAAATGAATAAATAATCCAAACTATAACAGATTGATGTAAGGAAGAAACAAATGCTATGATGTATGAGGTGTGATCAAAAAATACAGTGAATATTTAAATTTTAAAAAATGTTACAGTGTAAGACACATTGCCATTAATCCCCCTCAAAATACTCCCCCTCACTTCGAACACACTTACCCCATCATTCTTGCACTTTCTGAAGCAGTTCCGAAAGTCATCTTTCATGAGTTTCTTTAGTTGCGCTGTCATGACTATCTTGATGTCCTGAATCAATTCAAAACATTTACCTTTTGTGATCATTTTGACTTTGGGGAAGAGCCAGAAGTCGCCGGTGTCAGATACAGTGAAGAAGGTGGATGAGGACACACCATAAAATTTTTATTTGACAGAAACTGCCATATACCGGAAGTGACATGTGACATGGAGCACTGTTATGATGGAGGAGAAAACCATTTGCCCATTTCACGTTAATGCATTTGTTCGTGATCCATGATTTATTGCACACTTTAAAACACACCTTCTCTCAACCATAGCTGACACCCAACTGACTTCACCAAACAAGTTGAAATTTGTCACACACTGTTACAAAGGTTCGACACACCACTTCCTTATTGAAGATCTCTGCCTTTCCGTTGGATGTCACTCGGCAGCATCATTCACAGTATTTTTTTATCACACCAGGTATGTTAGAGGAGACAGTGAGGGTGAGATGTCTGCATGTGGCCCAAATCCTCAGAAAGAGACAGACAAACTCCTCATTCCACTTGGGTGGCGATCCAAACAACTAAAGCAAATCCTTGTTACTACAAAAAGGAGTAGAATTGAGGATAGGTAAGGATCCCTGTTCAATGTCCCAAGTGTTTCACTAAAAGCAAAAACAGATTGGCCATTTTTACAGGTAAGAAGAGCCTCTGCAATGTTTTAGTCATGTATATTCAATTTAATTATTGTGTCCAATTCTCTGCAAATTCCTCAACAATTAAATTTCTCACTTTTCTGATAGTCAATTCTGCTTTGAGGTAATGAAATTACATTGATAACTGAAACTTATAAGCAAAATATTTCATTTTAGTAAAAAATATCCCATTTCCTCATTAAACCTTTAGTCGCCAGGACATCTTCTGATGGGCTTGACTAAAAGGAAACCAGAGATTAAAGGAGACACAAAGATTTCCAAATTATACCCCTCTTGGGCTTTCAGCTCCTACATAAGTCTTCTGGTTGGGTGGTTTATTAGTCACATTAAGCTGGACTGTTATAACAAATTATAACCACCAAATCTCTGCGGTTTTACATGACAGTAATTTATTTCTTTGTTCATTTAAAGTCCAATGAGGACAAGCAATGCCCTGATGAAACTTTTCCTTTCCATGGTGACTGAGAGATCCTTCCAGCATGATTTCTAGATGGCAGGGCAAGAGAGAGTGCAAAGAGTTCACACCTCCTCTTAATCACCTCTGATTAAAAGAAACACATATCCCTCTTTTCAATGGCCAAAACAAGATACGTGGCTTTATTCTCCCTGCAAGGAAGCTAGGAAAAGTAGGCAGGCACACAGAATGTTTGGTGAGCATTACTGCCTCTTCTGAAGATGGCATATGCAATTCTCACCAAAATCAAAATTTAGGCCAAGGGTAGTCAGATGCCTTGGAAATTTAACTTCAGGCAAATGCAGGTACCCTAGCCTTGACCTTCCACAGTTTAAGAATATTGACTTATCTATGTTTAAAGCGCATGTGAGGCTTCCTTCTAAGGAAAGAAGATCCTGGTACTTGAATAATGCATTACAGAAATCAAACCAAGTCTGTTTTTGCAGAAGATGGAACTTTAAGGATAGTAGCAAAGCAAACACCATTCTTGTCAGACCTGGTCCAATATTTGGAGAATATCATGCCCCACGGATTGGACACCAGGCAAAGAAGCCCCTCTTGGGGTGTAGATCACGTAGTTGACTAACTTTCTTTTCAAAATTATATCCAAAACAAAATATGGAGCCTTTCCACTGTTCCATTATTTTTACCCCCAAATAATCTAGTCTTTAAAAATGTTCACTGTTTTGTGAAATTAAGTTGAGTCTATCTCTCTCTGTAGTAGGAAAAGGGGATTTTTTTTTTTTGATTTTTTTTCCTGGAGCTGAGTGCATAGAACTTCTGAGTGGATCAATCCTCACTGTACAACTGTTTTGCTGCCAAGTCTATGTGGAAAAGGTACATCATGACTTTTTTCTAGTAATGTCACAACTGGTTGTTCTTCAAAAAGCCTTCAGTTCCTAGAGTACATGTAGGAGAAGGCCATTCAGAAAAGAGAATCACAGTAATAATCCTGTTTTAGGAACAATATATGACTGAGAAATATGAAATCATTCTAATAATGCCTAGAGTAGCAATTTTCCTGACACTTTTCCCCTCCCTTTATTTTTTAATGGCTATTACTGACCTTAAGGTCTTTTTCCAATATGCATTGACTCTTTGACATCTTTCTTCCCCAACTACTTCTGCCATCATCTGGACAAGCTGAGTCCACAGGGGAGACTTAGCCAACAGGGAGGCTGCCATTTCCAAGAGCTCCTGAAGAGCTCTTAAAAGAAACACATAGAGCTCCAAGAGCTCTTCAGTCACCTTACTAGGCTCCATTCCACTTCAATCACCCACACACGTGGCCCAAATCCTGTGAATACCCAAAATAGTTATATTGCTCAAATTTTAAACTCTGAAATCCCAGCCTTTAAGCACAATTTCCTGCTTTTCTCATATGCTCATTCCATCAATCCCTACATCCTCTTTTCTACGTAATCGCGGCATCCTGTCCCTTGATGCCTGCCTGGGGAGGAAGGGAGCTTCCTGTCTCTGTAGATGCTCAGGACGAGCAAGGATGATCGTCTGTCAGGGACACAACACAGGGTTGCCCTGGCCTTTTGAGAAAGTTTTGCTGCCCTAGAAGATGGAGGGATATGGAATTCAAGGACATACTACAACTGTGACTGAAATGCTTAAGTCTAGTAGCTGCAGGGACCTGACCTTCCAGCAAGCATTCCATCTTTAAATAAGTAAGTTTCTAAATTAGGCTCTAAGAAAAAAATAATTAAAGTGATAAATACTGAACAACTGTAGCATTGGATTAAGAAACTGTTGTGTCAATTTAAATAAACTGAGTAATGTTACAGCCAGTACCTTACAAATGCAAGACATACAATGACATACAAGAAACTATAATTAATGTAATACCTAATTTATGGAAGGAAAATAGTGCTGCCCAAAAATCATACACAGTGCTGAGGGTAAGACTTGTTAGGGCCATAACTTCAGGCTCAAATCTAATATACTGAGATCAATTGGAACTTGCCTCTGTTTTTGGACTCCAATTTAGATTAAACCTTACTAGAAGAATCTTAGTAGTTGTAATAAAAAAGAAAAGATAATACAAGATAAACAATCCTAAAGTTGAAAACTGAATGACAGCAACAACAAGCCAAATATATTGAACAAATTTGTGACCAATCTGAAACCTGTAAATGGTAATCTCCAGACTGCTGGGATGAAAATTCTCTTGCATAGAAATTCTGCATTTATTGGTCTGGGGAGTATTGTCTTATTATTCTTATATTGTCATCAGGCAGAAAATCATTAACTATCCATCTTTATTTAGCCTTAACAGATCGAATAAGACATTTTATGCATCAAAGAATGTCTCAGACATTGGTTACCAATTGATAAAATTAAGGGGTAGAATGTTAATAGGGACCGTCGTAAATCCTGGGACAATCTAAGGTGACCGTGTAATTATTTTTCTCTTCCTTCGGGAACAAGAGGAAATTAACTCATTTGTAAGCAAGTTACAAGATGATCTATGTGCCTCTTTTCCAGAAGATAAATACACTGAGGCAGAAGAAAACTAACACCCACCAAACACCTTGCTCAAATCTCTCTGTTACATTTTGGGGATTTGCTCTCTATATGTCTTCTAGGGGAGAGAAAGAATCTCAGCTCTCATTGTCCTGAATTAAAAGAATTATTATTGACAGACACAATGGACCCAAAATTTCTGCTCTGAAGGAAGTCTAAAAAGGCATCAGACTACCTCCCCATTACTACTGTTCTCTGGTAGTACAGCCACTGCACTTCTACCAAAGACTTGAGAAAAGTGAGCAAAACCTCTCCACTATATCCCATCACCAAGCAAGCTCTGCCACCTTGGGTTCCAGGACTATTCAGAGTTTTAAATCTCATGTTTGGTGGAAAGCTGGAAGCAAGGTGGACAATATAAGAATATTTCTTAGCATTGTGTTTGAGGGTGAAGAACGAGACAACAAAACCCTTTCACTTGGAGTCCTAAAATATCCATCTCATTGCAAGAAAAGACTATGACATTTTCTTCAGTGGTCAACTAGACGAAGAACTGCTAAGGTTCCTACCAACTCCAAAGTATTACACATGTGGTTGTGTGGCTGGCTTCACATACAGCCACTGAAATGGTATCTCGTGGAAATGTTCAAAGACTAGGAAAAGAAATGCAGTGACGACAGAGTCAGCATTTCCACAATGGCGAAGGTGACACTGAACTGACTTATTCCACTTGTTAACTTTTCAGCAAGAATCCTAACTTGATGTTTAAGGGCTGCTGCTGTGCCCGTTGTTGGTTTTAATCCCCCTTTTAAAATATGTATAGAACTTTGTTAGGTAATTCACACCTGAAAACAATCTGGAAAATACTTCAATTGTTTGTATGCTTTGGGGAATGAAACCTGTTCAAATGAAATAAATTGGGGTAAATGTACCTAACTCATTAGCTTTATTCAGCCATCTCCATTATAACCAAAAATTCTTCAGGACAATAATACAAGACGAAAAGCAAGTTTGAAACTAATGTTGCAGAGAAAAATGGTCCTAAATCCTAAATAAATTGATTTTAAAAGAAATACAATGAAACCACCAACTTAAAAGCAAAACAAATTTTAAAAGATAGAAATGCAGTGGGGACTACACTGCATTGAAAATGACTAAACTATTTCTTCACTGCAAGCCAAGTATGATGTTTATGCAAACCATTCGAAGTTGCTGGAATATGTGAAATGCTAAAGAACCACATAACACATGCTGTGTGATGAATCACACAATACTTCTGCATATGAAATAGCAGAGACAACACAAATCTGAGTTTTGAAATTTTGAAAACTGAGATCTGACCTCTTTATAGACGTGCTTTATTAATAACAGCACGTTGAAGCCTATATTAAAAAGAAAATAAGTAAGTCCTTGTTCTTTTGGAATTCATAGGCCAATCTAAGCGAATCTGACAAGTTGACTGCCTCGAATGGTACATAACCAGTGTCTGTCCAAAAGCGCATCTGGGAGGAGTCCAGTGTTTATGACTTCCCATCTCTCAGCCACATGGAGTTGCCTTGGTGACTTTCTCCAGTGTCCTTTTGGTTTGCTCTCTAAAAATACAACAATCCAGATGCCTGTGGGTCCGGTGTGTCTAATTGAGCCACACAGAGCACCAAATGACCTGGAAATGTTTACTCCAGCTTTTGTCAGAACAAATTACTGGAATGTTCTCATTCCCCCTTAGGGACTAATTTACGAGTGGATACCACGTCTGGTGCAAAACTCTGGGCCAAGGCTGATGCCCACTTCACCCCTACGATGCAGAATCTCTGGCTATGCTGCTCTGATATGAAGAGGAACTGCTCTAAAATGGTGGGACTAATAAGAGGACAAATAAATTACTGCAAAGGTCCTGGAGAGAGGCGTGTGTTTGGGGCCTTCTGTTCCTCAGTAAGCTCTCGTTCAGAAGGAGAGGCTTGCTACATGCTCTCACAAAGTACCCCTTGAGGTATTGTCCCTGAGTCTATGTACCGTGTGTTATGCACTGAATGTTTGTGTCCCCTCAAAATGTTACGGTATTATGTAGGAGATGGGCCTTCGGGAGGTGATTAGGATTAGACGACGTCATGAATCATGAAGGCAGAGCCCTTGAGAATGGGATTAGTGCCCTTCCAAGAGTCAGGGGAGAGCTTGCTCCCTCTCTCTGCAATCTGACCTGTGAGGATACCAGGAGAAGTGAGTAGTCTGCAACCCCGAAGAGGGCTCTCGCCAGGAACTGAGCATGCTGGCACACTGACCTTGAACTACCAGACTCCGGAACCGTGAGAAATGCATTTCTGTTGTGTACAGATATCCAGTTTGTAGTACTTTGTTACAGCAGCCTGAACTAAGACGCCTTGCCATGGCAGCGAGCACTCACCTAGCAATTCCAATGCTTTTAGTATCAAATTATTCCCATTACAAATACATTTCACTAAGGTACAGGGATCACAGAAAGAAACTTGGAATCAGGTCTAAGCTTGTTACACATTGATGTCTGGTGGAATAGGCTCAGCCCCTCTGAGCACCCTCTCACCTACCACCCTGTCGCAGAGCCGGGAAAGGGCACAGAGTTCCTGCTCTAAGCGCTTCAGGGACTCCCGCTAGAGGCACCTTCTACTGCTCCAAGTCCTCACTCAGCCTCATGGGCTTGTGGGGCGCATTCCTTGTTTTGTGTTGTTGTTGTTCTCCTTTTGGACTTCGGACAGAGAGTGCTGAGTACAATACTCTTCTATTTCTGGCTTTCTCCCATCATCAATCCATGCAAAGCCCTTCTCTTGTCTGATTTCTGTTATTTTTCTCCATCATAAGCCAATCACACACTTACTTCTCTTCCCCCTATTCTGTAGGCATTAATTCTAATGTGTTTAATATATGTCCTTGGATCTAAATGTGTCTTGGAAAGATATGTGAGTGTGATTTCAATTTATATAAATAGTATTGAGTTATATGTCATTCAGTTTCCAGGAGGAAACTGCATCCGACTGTTATGTGGTATTCCATTACTTGCATCCACTGCTTATTGCCAAGTATGGCCATATTGTTCTTCAGAGATTGCTCCTTGGCCTTCTCAGGAGGGATACATGAGAATTTCTGTTTGCCCACACTTGATATTATCCAACTTTCCAACTCTTGTTAATCTGATGGTTGTAAAGTGGGTCTTGTTATTGTTTTCATTTGCATTGCTCTGATTACTACTGAAATTAGACATCTCTTCACATACTTGTTACCTATTTAGATTTCTCCTTCTGTGGATTATTTACTCAATTCTTTTGATCATTTTCTTTGGTTTATTGATTCCTTCATTGCATGTCTTAGATAGTAATCTCTTATTAATGTGTAGTAGACATCTTCAAGTTCATCCTCGTTCTGTTACATTTGAATAAGGTGTTCTTTATTAACTAAAAATCCTTAATTTGGATATAATTAAGTCTACCATTTTTTTACCTTATTTTTGCAATTTTCATATTATGTTTAAGAAAATCTTCACTCTAACATCACAAGAGTTTTTTTATTAAAATTATGTTAAATTTATGGATTAACCTGAGGACAAATTATGTTTTTACAACCCTGTCATCTTGTCATGAATATGTTATAGATCTCCAATTATTCAGGTCTTATTTTAGGTCTCCTTAAGATTTAAAAATTTTTTATCATAATTGTCTGTATCCTTTATATGTTAATTCCAACCACTTTATAATTTTTGTTGTTATAGTGTCTGTTTTTCTGTAGCATTTTCTAGTAAATTATTGCTATGGTAGACTTTTCTAAGTTTAACTAGAAAACTTCTGCCTGTTTATTATGCTGTGTCTTCTATGCAAATTATTATACTATCTGCAAACAATGACAACTTTGCTCTTCCTTCCAATCCTTCTATCTCTGATTTCAATTTTTTGCCTTTCTGCATTATCCAGGACCATTAGTTATTTGTAGATCAGTAAGCAGTGCTGATATGCCATACCCTTCTTTTGTCACTAACATAAAAAGGAGTGAATGTCTCACATTGTCCTTTGTACTTCTATATTAATAAATTGGAGGGATAGTCCACTAGAAAGTAACAAATGGCTTTGATTATTGAAAGGAAGGGACCTGTCTTATCATTTTGATAGGGATAAAGACAATTTTTTCTTATTTTTATTCAACCTGTATAAATATTTGAAGTAACTCACTGGTGAATATTTTAATTGTTTGTTCTGGAGGCTACTTATAAATATAATTATTTTCAGGATTGGATCTTTTTACTTACTAAATTCACTCAAATCACAGCCCTCTTGTTGTTCAGGGTTGGGGTGTGTGTGTGTGTGTGTGTGTGTGTGTGTGTGTGTGCTATTTTATTTTGTTTACATTTAATACATGGTTTGTCAGGGTCATCATTTTTTGCTTCTAACTTTATTTTGAAGGCTTTTTATTGACGAAAATGTATATCTTTTACTGATACTGAATTGGGACCATGTAAACCAAGTATAACATTATAGTCTTTTTCTCCATGTTCTTAAATATAAAAAATACATATAAATATTTATATCTTTAGAATCTGAGTTTTGCATGTGTAGCAATACTTTGCCATCTGTTTCTTTTGGATGTTTATTGATGTGAATCTGCAATAAAAATTTCACAGCTGGAATCTACTATATTAGTACATTTCAAATGGAACCTAATATGTATACCTGAAGAACATTCTTGAACAACCACATGGGAAATACTTTCTCTCCTACTTAGCTGAGCCTTTGGAAGAACTTCTTAAGTTTTGAAGAGAATCTTCAAAAGCAATAGAGTAATTAATGACTGCTGAATTCCTTCAATTTTGTATTATTTTCTTGCTCTCTTTGAAAAATTTGGGTGGATTAAGAGATATTTTTTAATTGAAATTCAAGTAAAACACCTGTTTCTAAAATATGTCATGTTTGGCACATTTAGATTTGTCGAACTGTTAGTCAGAAGTGATCCTTAGATGCAATGACTACAAGTCAAGCAGCAATTTCATTATAGTACTTGGAATTGGCATTTTTTTCGGGGGAGGTCTTCTATGGCACTGAAAATACTGGAAACAATTGTAAGAGTTATTTTTTGTCAGTTTATTTTTTTGTTTTATTTTACTTTTAGGAAAAGTTTGGAAGCTTTTTTTCCTAAATGGTCCCAAATGTGTCATGAAAACATAATTCCTTTAACAGGGCTCAACTCTCCTCAATGATAGCCCTTTGCTCATCCACCACAAAGATCTGAAGTAAGGGGAATCCTCTCCCCTTTGTGGCATGGATTCAATTAGGCCCTCTGGTGCCAGCAAAGTCATGGAGGCAGGAAGTAAAAAGGAAGAGATGGGCCCAGGCCCCTCACTCTGAGTCTGCCTAGCCCCTGTGGGATTTGTTGCTTTATCCAGATGGTTTTGGTTCCAGAGCCCTCTTTCACTCTTAGCTCCCTGCTTGCTACCCCTCTCCCCCGCCCCAGCCTCAGCCAAGCCCACTTCATTCCCATATTTCATATCAGTGCCTGGAAAACCAGCTGCATTCAATGCCCCAGCTCTGTGTCCTTCCCAGGAGGGAAGTGAAACACTTAAAGTCTGTAACTGACCAATGTGAAGTATAGCCACCATGGTCTCAGGACCTCTTCTTGGTATCTGAGTATCAAAATGCTTACCCCCCGGGGGAAGATTGGAGACAGGCAAGTTGATTTTTGCAAAGAACTCAACATGGCTAAGGTCAATGATGCTGTGGCCATTCACAGCATCAGTTAAATGAGAGGTAGAGAGGAACCATCTCTTTACTGAGCAAAGTAAGCAGAAAGCAGACATTTGGGTAGACAGGATGAAGTGGAAATAGAGTTAAACTGAAATTCAGGACGTTTGTGGGATAGTCCCAGTTTTGGCCATCACAGCAGCAGTATGACATTGGGGGAGGCCAATTAACCTCTGAGGACCTTTCTCAGCAGCCTCTCAAGAGTAAGGGGCTAGATGACACCACGGTGTTTACAAACCCAAAAGATTTTTTCTTGACCCCAATCGACCTCTCCTGCTAACGCAGATACACATCAAACACAATCCTTTGCTCATAATAGGGATTCAATATGCTAAATTCAATGTCCATGGGCAACCTAATTAGGCAGACAGTGGGGCTGGGGCTGTTTCTAATGTGACTCAAGTGCCCTTGAAGTGTCCTTTAGTTGCCCAGCCCTGACCCCAGCTATCAGAGTGTTAGGATTCTTTGCTAACTTACAGAGAACAGTAGCTATTTCCATGCTAAAATTTCTTCCTCACCCACGCAGAATATATTCTTACTGAGTAGTTAATACACTTTATTCCACGTGCAGAAAGTTTTTGGTTTCAGTTGGTTTGTTTGTACACTAAAATGAAGTAATTTTCCACAAAATCGTTTCCCATAAATTTTGGTAATGAAGCGAGACAGTGGCCAACCGGCAAAGAGGAAAAGTCATAACTTGAAACTAACTGATGACAAGCAGCTTGATTCTCACCCACATAACAAGATCAAGAGGTTACTCCTAACATTTCCTTGGATCCTTTCATTAATTTGAACATTCACATAAATAATAATAATTTCCTCCCATACAGGAAGGCATACATTTATGTGTCTTTTTCAGAAGTCATTCACTAAGGATTAATTTACCATATAGGAAAACTGCTATTAATTTATAGGGCAATGAACATAATAACTATGACCCAAGTCATGGGTTCAGAAATTTTATACACATTGCAAAGAAATAAATTATTGAATTACAATAACAGGCTCATCTCATTTTTCATTGACCCAAATGGTTGGTGCCATGAAAACAATGTGATCTCTATACTGTATCAATAGTTCTCTAGTTGATGTGACATTAAAAATAAAAGCATTCATTTTCTTAAAATGTTTTCCTGCTAAAAGTACCGAAGAAATCAAAGTAAAAGGAAAAACTCCTATGAGAATTTGTTTGTTGGATTGAGACTATTGTTTATTAACATAAATAATCCACTAAAATAAATCCCTACTCAAAACAGTAGCATACATCTCTTTGTCTCTTCTCGTTCTTTCTATATTTAACACTCAAACTGATAGTAAGGGTTAACTTGGTTCTATTTTACAATGATCTAAAGATACATAATATTTTTGGATACATTACAAAACATTTCTTCTAGCTATTAATGGTTATTCTTAATTCAAGTAATATTTTTCTATCAAATGTATTTTTTAAATCTCTGGCGTCTATACTTTAGAGTCTGTTTTTTCCAAAACTCTCATTATCAGAACTGTTTCATTTAGTCCACAGGTACTTATTGAAATGACTATGTGATAGGATGATTTAGTTTTCTTCATTCTTTGATATTAATCAATATGCAATTTGATTAGAACGAAATAATTTTCCAAGAAATCTCAGCAATGTACACATAGTATTCTGGCTTTTGGTCTAAAATGATGGTTAAAATAGCGAAAGCCAAGCTGTTTTTCTGTTTATTGTCTCCATTTAAAATAGTTCCTTCATAGACATATCAGAATAATAGAAAGCGTATCATATTAGTTATGTGGCTTTGACCTGTTTGAAATCCTTTATGTGCCTGTGACTTCAAAAAAAAGTTTTAATTTGTCTGTTCAGTTACCTATTGTTTATAGCTTGGTCTTTGGAATTAATAGGGCTTGGGTTTAGATCCTGATTCTGCCATTGATAAAATATTCAACTTTAGGCAAGTTACTTGGCTTTTCTGAGCCTCAATTTCTTCATTTCTAGACACATTGCCTATCTCACAGGGCTGTTTTAAGTGTGAAAAGTTGCTATATATGAAAAGGCCGAGCATAACACCTGCCACAAAACATGACTCAATATTGGTTTCCTTCTTTATTTCTTAATTTCTTCACGTCTAGTGTTTTTTTTTCCTTTAAGATATTATTATGAGACTCCTGAAATTCCTCTATAACTGTCAAAAGCTGATTGACTCTTATTTAACCACATCTCATGTGCTAACAATAGTGAAGGTAGCATAACTTTTATCCCTTCCGGTCTATTTAGAATAGCACATGAATTGATGTTAATTCATTAGTACAGGAAAATCTCAATTATTTCAACAATCAAATAATCAGAGAGAAGGCAATGAAAAAAGTTAGGAAGAAGTGCTACTACTAATGGAGAATCCAGGATTATATGACACCTGGTCCATATACCCTAGTTAAAGCCAAAAGATGGGGAATGTTTCTTTAAGGAATCCCCGAGCATCTAGAGGAGAAATGGCAGGATGGCCTTTTTTGTTTTTTAATCTGGAGCCCTAGAGAAATCCCCATGCCATCAGGGTTAATCAGGAGAAGGTGGGTAATGCTACAATAACTAACAATGCCACATCTCTAAGACATAGTGCCACGTTACATGAGAAAGGCAGGTCAGTGAAGGGCTCTGTGCCACACCATACATGGCGGACTCAGGCTCAGAGAGATCCCACTATTCTTGTAGGTTTTCTGCTGGAAACATGGCCTTCTCAGTCACTGCAACAGGAAAAGAATACTAGAGTGTCTTGCACTCAGCAATGAAATGCTTTGGCCCAGAAGCAGCATGCCATTTCCATTCACATAGCCCATAGCCAGAACTAATCACACAGCCCTGCCTAACTGTAGTCCTCCTGTGTACCTGGAAGGATATATGGTAAATGCTTGGGGTCTCCACAACACCACTCATGGCAAGAGGAAGCAATATCCATCAATGAATGGGAAATAGAGGCAATGGACAACCAGGACAGCCAAAGAGACACTTCCTACATGTCCTCACCTGGTGCCCACTTTTTTCCCGTGTGACACTTCTGTGATGTAGTAGAGGCAGGCCCACAAGAGTCTCACAGCCATATGAAGGCACACAGCCACTAGTATTGACTAGAAGTCCTTTGAGATGTTTGGCCTTTTAGTAGATGCCCCAAAACAAATGCTGATTTAAAAAAAGATGGTTTCCATCAACATTGGATGCCAACCAAGAATATAATGTCTCATATCCACACATGAGAGTGGTCCACGTAAGCCACATCACCACCCACAAAATTTAGATGAGATCCTAGAAAGAAAGGGGGAAATCCTAAATTTATCTGAGAAAATGCCAGAAATGGTTAGTCCTGCATTATCCAAAAGTGTTTCAGCTACAGGTGGAATAGTAGTTCAAAACAGATGTTATGTCATTTGGGGTAAAATTATACCCTCAACCATGGTTTGCAAGTAATGTGACTGGTCAACAAGTTAGTAAAAGAACTAAGGAGTTACAAAAAGACATATCTATTTGGTCTGAAACATCCTGTATGGGGAAAGAGGAAAAAAAAGGGGGGACATATTAGTGCCCAGCCCAGACAAACAGGCAGAAAACAGGTGAACCTGGACTAAGTAAGTAAGAAGGATTTGACCAAGCTGGGAATTGTATTTAGTTTCCTCCTATTTTAAATTAATTTGTTTTGCCTGTGCTTTCTTAGGATAATAATTGGATTTTTATTTTAAAAAAGTATAATAATATAAATATAAATATAAATATAAATATAAATATAAATATAAATATAAATATAAATATAAATATAAATATAAATATAAATATAAATATAAATATAAATATAAATATAAATATAAATATAAATATATATTCCTAAAGACTCCACCAAAAAAGTGTTAGAAAATCAACATACAAAAATCAATTGTGTTTCTATTCACTAACAGTGAACTATCTGAAAAAGAAAGTAAGAAAACAATCCCACTAACAAGAGCATCAAAAAAAAAAAAAAAAAAATACTTGGAAAGAAATTTAACCAAGGAGGTAAAAGAACTGTACACTGAAAACTATAAAATATTAATGAAAGAAATTGACAAGACACAAATAAATGGAAATCCATCCTGTGTTCACAAATTAGAAGAATTAATATAATTAAAATGCCCACATTACCCAAAGTGATCTACAGAGTCTATGCAATTTTGATTTACAGAATCAAAATTCTAACGGCATTATCATAGGAAGAGAAAAAAAAACAAGGCTAAAACTCATATGAAACCACAAAAACCAAAACAACCAAAGCAATCTTGAGAAAGAAGAACACAGCTAGAGGCATCACACTTCCTGATTTCAAATTATGTTACAAAGTTTTAGCAATCAAAACAGTATGGTACTGACATAAAAACAGACACATAGACCAACAGAACAGAGTAGCGAAACCAGAAATAAATCCACACATATATGATTAACTAACCTATGACAGGATGCCAAGAATGCAAAATGGAGAAAGAATATTCCTCCATAAATGGTGCTGGAAAAATTGGACATCCACATGCAAAACATTGAAATTGGACCCATATCTTCACCATACACAGAAATCAACTCAGTGGATTAAAGACTTAAACTTAAGATCTGAAACTATGAAACTCCTAGAAGAAAACATCAGGGGTAACCTCCTTGACATTTGCCCTGACAATGATTTTTTTGGGATTTGACACCAAAAGCACAGGCACCCAAAACAAAAATAAACAAGTGGGACTACAGCAAACTAAAAAGCTTCTCTGCACAGCAAAGGAAACCATCAACAAAATGAAAAGGCAACCTATAGAATGGGAAAAAATATTTGCAAACCATATGTCTGATAAGGGATTAATGTCCAAAATATATAAAGAACCTCTACAACTCAATAGCAAAAAAACCCCAAATAACTCAATTTAAAAATATGGAAAGGACTTGAATAAACATTTCTCCAAAGAAAACATACAAATGGCCAACAAGTATATGAAAAAATGCTCAACATGACAAATCATCAGGGAAATAAAAATCAAAACCATAATGAGATATCACCTCACAAGTTAAAAACTACCTATCGTTAAAAAAAGAAGAAGAAGAATTAAAAAGAAAAAAAACAGATAAAAAGTGTTGTCAACTTTATGGAGAAAAGGAATCCCTGGTAGACTGTTGGTAGGAATGTAAATTGGTATAGCCATTATGGAAAACAGTATAGAGGTTCCTTTAAAAATTACAAATAGAACTACCATATGATCTAGTAATCCCACTTCTGGGTATTTATCCAAAGGAAATGATATCAGGATCTTGAAGAAATACCTGCACTCTCATATTTATTGCAGCATTATTCATAATAGCTAAGATATAGAAACAACCTAAATACACGTGGACAGATGAATGGACAAAGAAGATGTGGTATATACATACAATAGAATATTATTGAGCCTTAAACAGAAGGAAATCCTGCCATTTCTGGCAACATGGACCTAGAGGACTTTATGCTAAGTGAAATAAGCCAAACAGAAAGATAAGCACTGAATGATCTCACTTATATGTGGAATCTAAAACAGTCAAACTCACAGAAGCAGCGAGTAGCATGGTAATTGCCAGGGGCTGAGGTGGGGAACGTACAATAGAGAGGTGATGGCAATAGGGTATAAAGTTTCATTTATACAAGAAAAATAACTTCTGGAGATCTATACAACATAGTGTCTATAGCAAACAATACTGTACTGTATACTTAAAATTTTCTAGATGTTAGATCTTCTGTAAAACAGTCTTACCACAAAAGTAATAATAACAAAGGCAGTGTGAGGAAACTTTGGAAGGTGATGGACACATCTTAATAGCGGTTATGGTTTCATGAGTATATACTTATCCCCAGACTCACTGAGTTGTGTATGTTAAATATGTGCAGCTTTTTATATGACAACCATACCTCAATAAACTGTTCTTAAAAACAAATAAAAAGAAAGAGAATTCAGGGCTCAGATAGATCAGAACTGAGAAGAAATTGCCCTATGACGAATTAAGGCACTGTTTCCACTGCAACCCTTTATCTCCTTGCTGTCAGAATGACCTTTCTAACCCAAATGCCATTCTTCCAGCTACTACATTTATTAGATCATATCATCCTTGTAGGATAAAGTACAAACTTCTTAACATAGTATAGTGCTCCTGCCTTCTTCTTTATCTTCATGTTTCCCCATATCAGTTACTATTTTGAATATTCTAAATTCTCTGACATACTTTTCCTTCACACCTCTATGAGCAGAAGCATTGCCACCACCAGCATTAGTGCTACTAGCATCACCACTATCATCTGTATCATCACCTTTAAATCCATCCACACTACCGCTGTCATCACCGTCACCAGCAGTGTCATCTCCACTGCCACCACCAGCACCCATGTGGCAAAGTCATCTTTTTTTTTTTTTTAAGGATAGCGCAGCTCACAGTGGCCCATGCAGGGATCGAACCGGTAATCTTGGTGTTATTAGCACCACGTTCTAACCAACTGAGCTATCCGGCCACCCAAAGCCATCTTTCAAAAGATGTGATTTTAAGGGTTAGCTCAGTTCCTCTATGAATCTACAACTTTGTCCTCTGTGTCATCAATGAACCCTATTCAACAGCCTTTTTGAAAGTGTGATCCCAGAAGCATTTTCCTCCCGATGTTAACGTGTACAAAATTACCTTCATTAATACCTGCTTTCATGTGGTTGGAACTAAGCCTAAAATATTTTTGCAAAACAATGTTTTTAGACAGTATAAATAACAGAGAAAATACAATTTTCATGTCTTCGTGTTAATAATTATAATAGATTTACTATCCTTTAAGTATGTATTTTAAAGTATGTTGTTTTGAAAATCTTCATGTGTTGGACTCATTTATTTATATTTAAAATGGTCCTTTCCTGTTGTTTATGTACTAGTATTTAGACTATGTCAATGTTTAAAGAGGTTACACACACCTACACACACGTGTGTACATACAATATCTTTAAACAATGATGTAGTCATCTGTGTGTGTGTGTGTGTGTGTGTGTGTGTGTGTGTAGTTTTTAGTATTTAACTATGTATAAGGGTGTTTTTTCTAGCCTTCATGGCTACAGGCAAAACGAAAAGGAATGCGTTGGTGAACGCTCATGTTGCAATTCCACTCTCAACTCAATGCCAAGGGGGGAAAAACTGCAACACCCGTGGGGTAAATTTTTTATTTTTGAAAGTTAAGTCTGTAACTTAAGTGTTGTAAAATTCATTTTTTCATGAATTCCTTTATTCAGGTAGTATCTGTACAGTGCCTATTATATCAGGCACTATGGTAAGCACCGAGAATACATGGCAAAGCAGACTGACATGGTCCGTATCCTAAATGTAGAGTCCATTCTATTGGGGGGAAATGGATTTTAAAAAAAAAGGGAAAACAAAACAATTACAACTGATATTGACTGTTGTGAAGAAGAGAGGCAGAAAAGCAATACAGAAAGGCTTGTCTGTGAATTGAAAGATGAGAAGGAAATGAACTAAGGGAAGGGAGGAGGCAAGAGCATTCTAAGCAGAGGGTATAGTATAACGCAAAGGCCCTGAGGCAGGAAAGTGTTTAGCATGTTTGAAGAACTGAGAAGAAAGCAGAGCTGAACACAATGAGATGATAAGGCTCAAATATCTTGGCACACCCTGGATTTGGCAGAACCTTAAAAGCCACGGATGGGAGTTTGGATTTGATTATGTGGCCACAGAATTAAGAGATGTTAAGCAGGGAAAACTGACGTGATCTATGTTTAAGATATACTAGCTTCTGTGAGGAGAATAGGCTGGAAAGGGAAGAGTAAAGCAGGGATAGCAGTTAGGTGGGCATTGTCGCCCAGACAAGAGGTGATAGAGGCCAGGCACACGTGGTGCCTGTAGAGATAGAAAGGTTGATTAGGAATTTCTCTGACTTATCACCTGCCCTCAAAACCATCCTCCAAGGGAAGTGCTGTTATCAGCACAGAGAAGTGGCTTCTTCTAACTCATAGTCACCTGGATGGAGGCTGAGGCCAGACTCAGTTCCACAATGAGTTCCCCGGCCCTGCTCTCTCCTCTGCACTACCTGCCCCTTACTGCCTTTGGAGGGCTCCCTGCAGCACATCACCTTCCTGCTCCCAGTGAGAGGCTGGGATATCACTGTTAATCCAGTAGGGGTATATTCTTTCCCTTTTTCCTTCCTCAGAATATAGGTGCCCATCCTAGGATACCTGTGACCATTAAGCTGGCAAATAATGATTAGAATATATCCCAAATTCTCTCCAGGCCCAGTTGTGACCCCTGTCCCCTCTGGTCCCTCTCTCCTATCTGGGTCTAATAATGAAAACTGAGGTCCATGGACTACAAGAGCACACAGCCAGTGCATTGGGCCTTAAACAATCCCAGAAGAGTCTTTTTTCTAATCATCAGTTGATAAAAATAAAGGTTTCATGCTCAGCTACCTCTAAAGCCTGTCACTGGGAATAAAGATTATTATTCTAATAGTCTTACTTTATGACTGAGAAATGCACTAACATTTCGGTTTTTGCCCTAATTACCTCCCAGAGGCCCCATCTCCAAATGCCACCACATTGCGGGCTAGGACCTCAGCTTATGAATTTGGGGGTGGGGAAGACACAATGTGGCCCATAAGCACCAGATGATATGATACACTTGGAGGGCTTCAAATCTTCCCTTTGTCAAATTATCATATTCCATGATTCTCTATTTCAACATTATTGATACCCAGGAGGACTTTCAATGTAAGTGAGGCTCTGCCAAGTACATTTCATTAGGCATCGGTAAGAGACAGAATCTCCTAACGTCTCAAATCAGGCACCACAATCAATTCAGAGGCAGGGAAATATCAGAGGACCAGCACAGGTTAATTTAGCACCGTCCGTATGGCTGAGATTTAAGTTGCCTGTCAGCCTAGGGGTACACGTAACCTCTGTGGGAAATGGAGGTTTCTCATAAACGGAGTTGTTGCACGCTTCTCCGACAATGAAGTTGATAGAAGAGCCGAGTCTTTAGATCTCATTGTAGAAACTGGTGATGAGTGCAGTGGGCCACACCTGGGTTCTAGCCCTGCTTCTGCAACGTATTAGCTGTGAGACTTTGCAAAGCCAGAAAGAGACTCAGGAGAATGAGAAGACTTGTCAAACAGAAATGATAAAACATCCCCTGAGTATCTGACTGGAACACCAAAAAGCGCCAATACTCATGCTGCAATTTAAGACAATATTGTGATGTTCACACCTGACCCTCACCCTCTAGAAAGGGTCGGACTCCTTGGTTTCCAGAGTCACCATAAAATCGTCATTTCAGAGCTGTTCTGTAAGAGCATTTGATCTTTTCTGCTTGCTTTGTGCATCTTTCAGTACTTCTCTAAGATCCTAAATATGGCGACCAGAGGTAAAGTGTGTCCCTAAAAAGAGGGTACTCCTCCAAACTCAGTCACTCATCTCAAACATCACTTAGGAGATTCTGTTATCAGGGAACTTCATTAAGCCTTTTTCTCCTTAGAGCAAATGGTTCTTAAAGGGGACACTCTTTAATGGTAGCAAAACAAGCCACTGTTTAGCCTCTTCTGAAATGTGAGGGTGCTTGACAGGCAAGAAGAAAGGATACTGACTTAAAGAGATCTTTTCCCTTCTTCTAACTCTAGCTGCTTTGTCTCTGAACAGAAACACCTAAGTAATCAGTCCACCAAAAATGAAGTAAGCCATCCTAGAAAGATGACTTGTAACAGGTAGGTGGACACCATCAGATTAGAAAAGTAGCTGCAGTGGGAGGTAAATTCTGCATACCTACAGGGTAGCAAAGCTTTGAAGTGAAACCTAAGATGTTGGCCAAACCTGAAGACAACTTGCCTGGCTCAGGAGCAAGTGGGCTGCCCAGCAGGGTAGGGGAGAGCAGGGGCTGCAGGAGAGGGTGTGGGGAACCTCGGGTTGTGGGGAGGAGAAGAGCCACCATGGTCCCACTCTGGGTAGACAGAGCAGATTCAAAAACAAAACAAATAAATCTTAAGGTCTAAGATAGTTATCAAGCCACTTAAAGCTCCAGAAAGAGGTTGCACTAACAGCTAAGCCATTCCAACACCAGACTCAACCTCCAGGCCAGCTCAGCGGCTTCTTGCATACCAGATGATGGTATATTGAACTGGGCTGAATTTGTTCCCCCAACTGTCAGCCTGAAGTCCTAACCACCAGTACTTAGAATGTGGATACATTTGGAGATAGGCCTTTAAAGGGTTCATTAAGGTTAAATGCAGCCATGAGGGGAAGGTTCTAATCCAATAAAACTGGAGTCCTTATAAGAAAAGGGAGAGACGCCAGGGATGCATGCACCCAGAGGTAAAAACAACCACGTGAGGACACAGAGAGCAAGTAGCCACCTGCAAGCCCAGGAGAGGGGCCTCAGGAAAAACCAAACCTGCAACACCTTGATCTTGGACTTCCCATCTCCAGAACTGTGAGAAATAAATTTCTGTTGTTTAAACCACCTAGTCTGTGGCATTTTGTTGTGGCAGTCCTATAGTGGAAACTAATCTCAATCCAAAAAGTCAGCCATTCAGGAAATATTAACACTTGATTTTTCTACAGCTCAATTTACAAGTAATTTCAGAATATAACTTCCCACCTCAAGCAATGTAGAGCTTAACTTCAGTCCACCCCAGGTTCTCCCAGTGCCCAGGCATAGGGAGGGGGAGGCAAGGGCTCTCTCTGGCCCTTGAGCCTTATGACATACTTGGTCCATTTTGGTCCTTCGGGTTGAGATCTCTGGGAGACTGCAATGGTCCCTTTGGCCTAGAAGCACCATTACATGAGGTCATCCCGCTTCCCCTTGACATTGCCAGGAAGCAGGGCCTGGGACTTGACTGTTATACAGGGTACAGGGGAAGTGCTCTCCAGCATAGCAGGAGGCTCAGCTTCTCCCTCAACCTCTGTCTATAACCATACATTTCATTGTCTGAGGTCCAGTCGGAAGATGGGCCTGAGACACTGAAAGTGGGCTGTCTCTTCCACACCCTAATTATCGTTACAGTCTGGAGTGCTCTGGCCTCGCTACTTAAAATCAGGACAAGAAACGAGTAGTACTGCCATCACCTAGCAGCCTGTTAGAACTGCAGAATCTTAGTTCCCAACCTAGAATTAGATACTTCATTTGATCCCAGTCGCCAGAGGATTTTTATGCACATTAAAATTTCAGAAGCAGCAGTTCAGAGCACAATTCTCAAACTTTATCAAGCATCAGAATCATCCAAGAGGCTTAGTGAAGCACACATGCCTCAGCTACATCCCCAGACTCTGATTCAGTATGTTTGGGGTGGGGCCAACAGATGTTTGCATTTCTAACAGTCTCCCAAGTGATGGTGATGCGGCCCATCTGGGGACCACAATTTGAGTAGAATTGGTATGGAGCATATAAAGACACATCAGTGTTTCATAAGTTACAAGACCTTGGGTAACGTTTCCTGACTGCTTTATTATGAGTTAAGACAACAGTCCTGTCATAACATTTGTGGAGCCCAGGGCAAGAGTACAAAAGGATTTCCATGTGCCGTCTGTATATACGAGTATTTAAAATTATAAATCAGACCGAAAGAAAAGGGGTTTTAACATGTTCTGTTCTCTGTCTTCACAAATATGCCTTCATGGTAATGTAGAAGATTAGGTTCAAAGGTAGAATTCTCAGGAATTCTCAGGATCCTCAAAACGCCACTCCCATCCTTGTGTAGACCTGCTCTTTTCTTTTCCTATTACCCCCATTCTGGGAAAAGACTCAAGAAATGGACTCAGGGCCTTTTGAATAGGGAATTCCTACATCCCAGGAACTCAGAGGAATGGTCTGGAAGTGATACGGATCAAACAAAAGGGCTTGTCACTATAGAAACTCTAAGTTTTCTTTTCCCTAGTGTTTTGGCTCTGTAGCCCCTGGTTATAATCATTTTTCAAATCAGCTTCTTAATCATAAATAATAGATTGTTTTTAACCTGAATCATAGAAATCTCCTTCCCCCTGCTTTAGATAATTACCCTAGAGCTCGTGATTAATGTCTGTTGACTATGGCCATTGTAGCACAGTGTTCTTTCCAGGCCTAGCTCCCAGGGGAACAATAACTGAATGACCGGTTAAACTAGAAGAAAAGCCACAGGCTCCATGAAGCTGAACGATTTTTTTATCACACTGTCACTCTGTATCAATGGCTTTGAGTCCTGCTTCTTGGGCCAACACTTTTAACTCTATTAACTAAAATCTATCTCTCAGGACGGCCAGTTAGCTCAGTTGGTCCAAGTGCGGTTCTCTTAACAGCAAGGTTGCCGGTTTAATCCCCACATGGGCCACTGTGAGCTGTGCCCTCCACAACTACTTGACACAACTACTTTACTTGGAGCTGATGGGCCCTGGAAAAACACACTTAAAATAAATAAAAGTTTTTAAAAATTTTTTTTAAATAAAATATAAAATTTATCTCTCTTCCTCTAGGAGCCATTAGGATACAAGTGATGCCCCACCAAAATTTCCAGTACATCCGGACCACAGAAGTCAACATGGTCCTCCAGGTGGATCTCAAGACCCCTTCCCCTCATCTAAGATCAGATAAGGAGAGAGTCCCGTGAATCCCCAATAGGCAGGGACAATGGCCACATTCAGCACGAAGCAGATACAGAAGAAGAGATCTCCTGTCCCTCAACTTCCCATAGAGATTTATGGGAATCACGTCTCTCAAGGGGGAGGTAAGGCAGCAGTTAGAGACAGGAATTGGGTCTCCGAGATGCTTGGATACATCAGGTAACATTCCTGCACATCCAACATAGTCTACGGGGAATGACCACCAAAAAGACCTCCCCTCTCTGCCCAAACTTGCCCTTGTTTCCATAACCACTAGCCATTATCAATCAAAGGTATCAAGCAGCCCCACAATTACTGAGGAGTAGCCTATTCTAGAAGAGAAGGAAATAAAAACTCCAAGTCCTCGCCAGTCAGCACCTTTTGAGCTACTCTGTTGCTCAGGCCCGCTCCTATCTCTTTGGAGTGTACTTTCACTTCTAATAAACTACTCTTTCACCACTGCATTTCTTTGTCTCATTCAATTCTTTGCTCAAGATGCCAAGAACCTGGACACCGCGCCGAGAAGGGCTTGTTCTCCAGTAACAGAAGGGAGACACAGACTCCACGGTGGCATACCACATGGCTTCATGGACTCCTTGCCCATGCAGTGGTGAGGCCAGAGAACAGACAGAATGGGACCCTTTGATGCAAAGGGTTCAACACGGTTAAGTCTAGGAAATGCCGATTAGGACTAAGGCAGATTAGAAGTCTTGGGGCAGCCTGTACTTTTTTTAAAATAATATTCTAAGGAAGTCTATGAGATAACATGCAACAGTTGACCTAAGTTCTATGACTCTCAGTGTGGTCTCCAGACCAGCCATGTTGTTATGGGCTGAATGTTCGTTTCCCTCCAAAATTCATAGGTTGAATTGCTGTGAACAGATCTGTAGACAATAAAGGGTCTCTGTAATAAATGTGACGGAAAGCAACCTCACAGGGTGATCTGACTATAAATTCCTAACTGTGCAGGTCATGGTAGGCAGTCATACCCAAGGACTATAAAAAAGTTTAGCTTTGCCTTAAACAAGCCCCGTCCATTGTTCTTGTGCATCTAGGTTAACACACCTGTGAAATGCCAGAGTAATCCTCTTTTTCAGTCCCCTCAGAGGCATCACCACCTTCAAAGGAGCACATACTCCTGTTTACTATCCTGTAATCTAATCATAGAGATACCCCACCTTGTTGTCTCCCACCTTTGTGTAATCTTCTTTACACCTCTTCCTTAATTCCAAATGTATAAAAAGAACTGCAAAACTGCCATTTGCCAGAGCATTTGAGATGTTGCTACCTGGCATGTCTTCAGTTTGGCCCAAACTCAAATAAACTCATAAAAATTTTTGACCAGTTTGAACATTCTTACATAAACAGAATGTTGGTAGAAATATGGACATTGAAGGCCATTCTGGTGAGATTTCAGACAGAAATGAAGATCAGATGTTCAGAAAATGGAGGAATGGCAATTGGCAATACTTGTTGTAAGGTGGAAAATCTTTGCTTGCAACCAACTGTGTTCTAGTTTTTTGTGGAAGGTAGAACTTGAAAATGATGAAATTGAATATATAGTTGAGGAGATATCTAAGCAAAGTGTTGAAGGAGTGGCTTGGTTCCTCCTGACTTCTTACAGTAAAATGCAAGGAAGAGATGACTAAAGAAGGAATTGCTAAAAAAAAAAAAAAAAAAAAAAAAAAAACAGAACTTGAAAATTCTCAGCCTATGCATATTGGAAAAAAAGAGAGACAGCTTGTTCTCAAAAGAATACTGCAGGAAAGAGATCATGGTATAACTCATGAACTTAATTTGTCATCTCCCCTGAAGTCAGGAATAGAGATGGGATTATATTATCAGAAATACTACCCACTGGGACTAAAGCGGGCAGAAAAAACAAATGGGAGAGAATAAAAGAAAACTGTCAGACCTTTGGGATTCCACAGGGCTAAATAATAGGAAAAGAGATATCCAGCTGCAAACATGCTTTATTCTTCAAGAAAAGGAAAGATCGACTCTAAAGGAGATTGAAAGATTATCCAGGCTACCGCTCTCACCACAGGCCCAAGGCTCAGGGCTGTTTCCTCCTTAGTTTCAGAGCTGTGCTGCCAAAGGGGTGGCTCCCTGCTGAGGTACGGTAGAGACACTGCCACCCCAGTGAGCCTAGGCGGCAGAGCATCAAACCAAAGAGAATTATTCTCAAGCCTTAAGAGCTCATAAAATTTGTCTTGCCAACATGTGGACTTGCTTGGGATCCATCTTCCTTTTTTCCTTCTTCCAATTTCTCCCTTTTGGATGAGAATGTCTATCCTATACCTGTCCCACCATTGTATTTAGGAAGTACATAACTATTCTGGTTTCACAGGTTCATAGTTGCAGAGGAATTTTGCTTCAGATTAAATCATACTCCAAGTCTCATCTGATTTTGATATTTAAATAAGACTTTGGATTTTAGATTTTGGAGTTGATTCTGGAATGATTTAAAACTTTTGGGGGCTATTGGGATGGAATAATGTATTCTGCATGTGAGAAGGGCATGAATTTGGGTAAGCCAAACCAGACTATTATGAGCTAAACGTGTATCCTTCCCAAAATTTATATGTGGGACCCTTAACACTCTTGTAATATTTGAAGATAGGTCCTTTGGGAGGAAACAGAGGTTAGATAAGGCCATAGGGGTGGGCCTTCGTGGTGGGATTGGTGTCCTTACAAGACACAGCAGAGAGCTTCCCCATGTATTCCTGCTCTCTCCTCCATGTGAGAACACAGGAAGAAGGCAGCTGCCTGTAAGCCAGAAATAGAGTCTTCACCAGCAACTAAATTAGTCAGCACCTTGACCTTGGACTTCCCAGCCTCAAAAACTGTGAGAAAACAAACGTGTTTAAGCCACTCAGTCTATGGTATTGTGTTATGCAGTCCGAGTTGACTAATACAGGCCTCCAGTGGGGGACTTGTTAAAAATGAAAATACTGAGTACCGTCAGGACCTACTGAATCAGAACTCGAGGTTTGGGCCCCAGCAGTCTATGTTTTAACAAGCCCTCCAGGGGAATCCGATGCTTGCTTCTATGGCTCAAAATACAGTTTTTGTCTTTTACGTTCCTCCATCAGGAACAAATCGGAAAATATTTTTTTTATGAGAATTCAGCTTTGAACTTCTTAGAACTGAAAGTGCTCCTTATTCCAATATCAGCAGGATCTTGATTCTCCATCAAGTGTATGAATACAAAATGAGACGGCTGATATAATGTGTGTTAAATTGGTGTACATAGTTAAAAATATCCAAAAAGTCAATCAATATGCTCTATCTCCAAGATTTTCAGATGCGCCTGTTTGTTTCCAAGAATTTTTTCTCATATTTTTACCTTTAAAATTATGGTGATAAGGCCTTAGAAAAGGGTTAGTAAAAAGCACATTTTAGAAAGACGTCTCTCTTTGACTTACCAAATGTATATTCACGTAGGCATAAAAATCACAGGGGAATATGACAACTGCTTATTGTTTCTACCTCTTTCCTGAGCTTCTTGGGAGTCATGTCTCCATAGAAATATTTAAATGGGGATAGAATTGGTAGAAAAATAATAATTAGTATTTGGATTTAGGTATCCATAGCATAGCAAGTTTTTGTACATGCCCTGTGAGAAGAACAGGAAATGGAAGTCATACGTCTTAATCTGCAATAAAACATACCTCATGTTTTATTCAATCATCATAGCATCTTGAGATTGGTAATATTATCTTCATTTATAAATGAACAAAATATAGAATCAGATAGCTGGTATATGTATCTTACTGAAGGAAACTTGGTCAGTCAATACAGGTTTTAGGATTTGACTCTAAGATTGTCTATCTCCGAGGAAAGCGTCTATATTCCCAGAATATTGCAAACTCCTTACACTTGTGGAACCTACATTACATCCTTACAGTTGAAACTTCTCTGAAAAAACGCCTGCAATATTGCCACTACTTACTTCAGATTCTCATAATTTATGCTACACTTGCTATAAGAATCTCCTAACGCATCTTTGAATATCTAGATGGTTTGCCCACATGCCACTGCTAGTAGTTCTCTGAAAAGTAAATCTAATCATGTCACTCCCCCAACTAAAAACATGCCACCCAATCTGTCATCCGCCTACATGGTCAACACCCTCTTACGTCTCTTCCCACCACTCAACTCTTCTACAGAAAGACTATGCTCTATCCTTACCAAACCAATTCTAATCTCTACTCACATCATGTCTCTTGCCTCTTCGCCCTGGCACACATTCTTCCTTGTACCCAGAATCCCCTTCCAGATGCTTTTTACTTAACTAGTTCCTATTTGTTCTTCCAGGCCAACTTACAGATTCACCTGTTCTCAGAAGCTTCCCTTAACCTTCACAGTCTGATTTGAGTGTGTCTTCTGTCTTGCTAGGATTCCATCCATCATGGCACTTACAAGGATGTATTGGAATTGGACACCTGTACAATGCCTCATTCCAGTGCTTGCCAGCCTAGGACCACTGACTAAATGAGCTGTGGTTTTCTGGTGCTGGCCCAACTGTGGCTAGACCTGCACCCTTGAAATTGCCCTCTCATGTTTGTGGGAGTCTTTCTAGGAAGTCTCATGTTTTCTCATGATTAACTCTCTGTGCCTGCACAGCTCCTCAGTTCCTGCCTGGACATTATTTTCAGTCTCTGTCCCCAGACAGTTGCCCCTCTTGTGCTACCTTTCCTTCTACTACTTACTGCTGCTGCTGAGTCTGCTGGCACCTATTTAACCCTCCACATCCTTCCTCAAGTGTGACAGAATATACACAGTGCCAAAGTAGACCAAAGATATTGCTCCTATGAGAGACTTTTGTGTGTGAAAACAGTTTTTACTATTTTATTTTGTTTTTCACTTATAGCTCCCCCTCTGCCGAAGCTTTGGATAGACAGAGGAGAAATGAGGTATGGATGCGGTTCCACTCTCAAAGCCACCCTTCCACTTTGATGACTGAGACCATAAATTTGGGGCTATCTCGCCCTGACTCTATCCCTACAGAGAAGTTCTTCTCCAGTAGGTTTCTTATTTCTACATGCAAATAGACTCCTGGTTATCCTGTCCCCCTGGTAATGTAGATTTTCCCAAAAAGCTCCAAATCCCAGAAATAAACTCAATTTAGGCTCAAACTGATTATCCCCACTACTCTTTCACCCAAAATGCTAGGTACTGAGTATGAAAAATCAAATAGGAGATGGCTGTTATTTCTCTAAATTGAAGATACTATTCATGGAAAGGAAAAAAATTCATGGAAAGGATCTTTCATGGAAAGGAAAAAAATAAATGTACATCTTCAAGAACTCCCTTTTTAGTAAGAGAGAAGACTCTAGGAACTCTGGTTGTTCTACATAAGTGTGGGCCCTGGCCTTGGCTTTCATTGGCGTTCTTTCTTCTTCCAGGCCTGGTAGTCTAGCCTGCTGGGGAAGGGATAATAGATAAGGCTGATCAAACTCAGAGCTGAATACAGTGAGACACTATGGTGGTCAGACAGTGGTTAAACCTCTTTGGGAAAAAAGTTGCATATATACAATGTAGTTTCCAAGCACTGTCAAACAGCTAAATATCCCCCTGCATACAGTATTTTACTGAGTGCTAATTTTGGGGCAGAGCTCATTTGGTTTCCTAGAAAAAACAGATAAGAATTTGGCCAGTGGCCTCCAAAGAAAGCTACTTTTTAAAGAAGGGGATGAAAATCATGAAATTTCTCTCTTTCCCTTCAGAAGTAGCATTCTGCTAGATTCAGGGCATTCTACCTTGATGAGGGTCTACCTAGGGAAGTCCTAACCCAGAAAGTTCTAGCCTAAAGCCACAGAGTTTCTGTGGACAGCCAGTTTGAGAAAATCTATTTATCAGAACATGACTGGCTGAAAGGAGGCTAGAGAGCTCTGTGGCAGGATTTAGGAAATAGAAAGCTTATTTTCCCCCAAATTGGAAGGCCAGTGCCTGGCTTTTAGAAAAACAAGCACATCCTTGGTGCTACAAGTGTAGCTGTTGCCATGGCACCCATCCAGGCAAAGCTGCAGATGCTGCAGAGGCTCCACAGAGACCAGGTTCTCTGAGCTAACAATGGCTGTAAGATGCAGCTGCTAATTACATTTTAAAGCAACAAGAAAACCCCTCTGACGTGCTGCAGAGGGTGTCATGCTCTGAGGTAAGCTCTTGGCAAGAACAGAATTGCCATGGATAAATTCCTGTTTTGCTCTTTAAAAATATGCAATGCTGGGTCATGTCTGGGGCAACTAAACCCAATCTATGGAAGGTTGGGAGTATATAGTTCTTTGGTTGACCCTACAGTATACACTGTAATTCCGCATGCACATACCCCCCACATACACTTTCTTTACCTTTAGCAAATTAGCAAACTATTTTTTTTATTATTTTCATGGTATGATATTAGCATCAATTTGTCCAAGTCTCTCATTTAACACATGTGGAAATTCATGTTTTGAGATGTTTATTACCTTGCTTGAATTCACATCGCTAGTAAATGATGAAACTAGTTTTATCTGATTCCAAACGAATCCTATTGCTTTCTCATCAGTCCACATTGCTTCCTAAGACTAGTGAAAGCTATATGTATCCTATTTCAATTAAGAATGATTTGGGCTGCAAGTTACAACAACAAAAATAACAAAAAAACTAACAGTTTCTTAAACTGTGAAGAAGTTAAATCTGGACATACGTAGTTTCAAAACTGAGTCAAAAGCAACACAGTGTCAGGACCCTGAGTTAATGTCTCTGCAGTTTTCATGAACTTCCCCACATGATCAAAATTGGTCATTGCAAATGCAGACGTAAGGCCTACATGAGTATGTCCAAAACCAGAATGAGTGGACAGCTACATAAAACAAGGTGGAAGGTGAAAAAGAATCAGCATGATGGTCTTCTCTCCCTTTATCAAGGAGTAAAATCCTTCCTAGATTATCCCCAGTTGACTTTCTCTTGTCTCATTGGATGGAATCAGGTTACATGAACAATTGTAGCTGCGAGGGAGGCTGGAAAAGAAAGCATTTGGCTTTTCTCAGCAGCTACAACAGGAGGTAGTTAATAGAAGTGCATTGGAATGGCCATTAAGTAGCTACCCAGAAGTGTTTCTCACATGTCTTCACAGCCTCCAGAGAACCTTTGTTGTATGGCACTGCCTTGGTTCAGTGCTCACAAGCTTTCTCTAGAATTATTCGAAGAGTCTCCTAACTGATAGTACCTATCCATGATCTATCCCTTTAGTGGAAGGATTTGGCTGAATTTCCAGTTGTCTCTGAGCCCTTTCCATCACAGGACCTAACTCACCATCCATGCATTTAATACATAAGCATTTTGAGAACAGTTGCTTAGATTTTCTATTCTGTGCACCTGTGGAAAATATTCCCAACAAAAATATAGCAGAAGAACCTACCGTCTTTCTCTTCCCTCCATCACCACTCTCACCCTGGTTAGTCCCAGGGCCAGTCATACAGACTTACTTTATCTAGATCCCAGATGAACTTGAAATGTTGTACCTCATCTGGAGGAAGAAAGAAACACACATATTCAGATGCTAAAATAAAAAGTGAGACTTAAAATCCTTACAGAGTTACAAATTGTCTACATAAAAAGTTAGAAGGTTTGTTTTTTTCTTTTTAATATAACCATTTCAGTCTACTAGATACTGTTTTTCAGATTTATTGACTTGGAAAATTAAGGCTTTCCTATGGGACATTTTGTGTTTGTCATATAACAAAGTCACTGCTTATAGCACTTCAAGGTCCAGACTCAGACAACTTCATCCTAAAAGCCACAGAGAAACATTTGAATTCATTTGGGTTTTTTTTAATCTATAAACAAGGGCTGGAATGGCACATCAATAAGAATGCACAATAGCACACCCTAACATTGCAAACTCTAGGAGGAGTCATTAACATTATATTCTATGTAAATGAACCTGCCCTGGAGCTTTGCAACAGCAGTCTAACAGTAGCTGCTACAAAAAGCTGCAAACTGCACACCTGTTAGCCTGAGTGATAGTCCCCAGAAGATCTGTGCTCACAGCAATGAGACAGATTTTTCTGCTGTTGACAGAGCACATAAGTTAAAGTTATGTATAGAAATGCTTGTCCTGCTCAGAGACCAGGCTGACAGCACCCTGAGCTGAGTTGTCATCCTTTGATCTTCATAATATGATGCATTGCTCTGGTTTTTAAATGACAAAGGAGAGGGAATCCTGGTGCTCCAAATCCTCCTCCCCTCTGGAGAGTGAAGACAAAGGATGGCATAAGGAAATAAAGATTTGGTGAGGGACAGAGGCCAGTGCCAGGAAGAGGCTGAACAGAACTATTAGGTCTCTGAAAGAAAGATACATGTTACTATTTTTTAGGCAGAAAACATGTCAATTTGGGGGAGCCGGAGTAGAGTGTGTTGGAACAGAGAAGAAAAAACACAGCAGTTAGATTAGTCCTGGGGAATCAGATTTATCAGAAGAGAGCAGTCACACAATTTGTATTGTGATTTTCATTCATTCAACAAAAATGTATTGAGTGTCTGTTGTGTGGCACAGTGCTATGGCAGGTGAGATGCAGCAGTGGAGACAGACATAGTCCTTGCCTCCAGGAAGCTTACAGTCTGGCCAGCAAGGCAGACATTAAAAAATAATCACGCAAATAAGAATGCAATTTGAATTGTGAGAAGTGATGGAGTTCAAGACACGCTACCCCAAAACATGGCACTTTGGCATAATGATTTTTTTTTTTTTAAGGAGGGCACAGCTCACAGTGGCCTATGCGGGGATCAAACCAGCAACCCTGGTACCATCAGCACCATCAGTACCATCTAACCAACTGAGCTAACTGGCCAACCTACATACATAATGAATATTTTAAACTGAAGGAATCTGAAAAGTGGTATATGCAGGAAGAACGTTTTGACTTTCCCCTAAAACAGGTCATGAAACCCTTGTGTGAGAAGTGCTCTCCCTAAACCTGAGGAAAGGGCATTCTATCCATCTCATTCTGTCCCCAGGGACAGAGAAAAATCTGGATTCACAAAGGCTCGCTAACTAATCCATTTACTACACTTGGCTCACCTTTGTCCTATCACATCTTTCCATGACTTCCCAGTCTTCATCAAACCTAACATAAAAACACTAAGGTTTGACCATGTTTTTCAGATCTCCATTTCTTTATGAATGCATCTGTGTCACATAAAACATTTAAAAAAAAATGTACATTTTTCTCCTGTTAATCTTTGTTAGTTTAATTTTCAGACCCAGTCAGGAATCCTAAGAGGGTCGAGTAAAACTGTTTTCTCCCCTACACAAGCTTTCAAAGGAAAAACACAGCATCCCAGGAGAGTGAAAAAAGCACAAGACCATATCTAGACATAGGCATAATGTGCCCAGGGAAGTGATGTTTAAGCCCATGAAGGATGAATAGTGTTCAGCCACGTGAAGAAGCCGAGAAGTGCTGTAGGCAGAGGAGCATGCTGGGAGGCCCTGTGGTGTACGGAAGAACGTGGCACATTTGAGGAAAGAGATGACGCTAGTGTGAGCATGAAGAAAGGCATTGGAGAGGCAAGGGTTCAATTGGCTATAGCGTGCAGGGGCTTTCAGGGAAAACTCCCCCTTTCAGATCCTAAACTCCATATCTGGATCACCTCTACAGCAAAAGAGTCCTACGGGTCAACTCATCAACTACCGTGCAGCAAGTCACCTTGTTCTGAGGACACTATTCTCTGCTCTGAACCTTCAGCAGAGTGTAAATTTGTGCCCTCAAGTAATTCAGAGGTAAGTATTAATAGAGCAAACACCAGGTCAGAGAAGGCCAATTGCTATTCAAGTTGCTTGCATTTGGGGTGCTGTTCAGGTTACTGGGGCCTCCCTTAAATCATACACTGGCAACTGCCAACACTTCTAGGTAGGGGAACTGGCTTCAAACCAAAGCACCAGGTCCTCTGCAAAGAATTCCCTCCCCTTCCTCTCTCCTCCCACTGTAGACTAGTAACAGCCCAACGCAGCCTGGCCTGTGGCTTCAACATCTCTTTGACTTTATTTTCTAGGATTTGGAAAGGGACACATTCCATAATATGAGGTTTCAGGGTTCCAATTGTTCTGTTTACCTGTTACCTGTGGCATGAGCCATCCCTCCTGGTTGACAGGAGGGGAGAGAAGAGTTAGAAGAAGGTAAGGAGGCGGCCATCCAGGATGCTTTGAGGGGCAGCTTGTCACCCCACTGCCTCCTCTAGTCTCTCATTTGTATAGCAAACTCAGACTCTGGGGCTCAAGCAGTTAATTAGGAGATTCTCCCTGGGGAGAGGTTATCATCCTCCATTATGCAAGCAGGTGCACAAGTTGTTCATTCCTTGCATTCCAATCTAGGCACGGGCTAGGCATTTGAGGAGCCAAAAATGCTAATGTGGAACTAGCTGGAGCTTTTAAGGTCTGTATAACCCCAGAGAGAGGCTGCTGCAAAACTCTCCAGTACAGCCTTGGGCAATATAGCAAAGTGGAGGGAGTAGGGCATAACTCCGGTCTTTTTTTTTTTTAAAATAAATTAAAAAGATAATGAGAGACTAAATATACAAACAGACAATGGCCTGACAATATGTGAACTAGAACTCTGACCCACAGCCTGCAGCAACCAGCCCAGAGTATCTGTGTCAGGCAGGCCGGGAAGCCAGCCAGCTGTCTAAGTCAGACCTGTAGGAAGTCAGATACCATCTCTAGTAAAATCCAAGAAGCTAAACAATAACCCCTGTAACAATTGGCCCCAGAAGGCCAGGACTTGATTCATAACTGACAGCTTCCCCAATTTTTTCGTCCCTGCTTCCAACTTAGGACCAATTAGAGAAGGCCAGATGTACAACCCTATCCAATCACTTCAGATACCTGCCTACAGCTTCCCCCAACAGCTTCCAATCAGGCATACTTGAGGCCTTCCTTTTTCCCCCCTATAAAACTTTCCCACTCCTCTGCCAGCCTTGGAGTCCCTGCCAAAAGGCAGCGACAGTTGGCTGACTCCCTTGTTATAGCAAGCTGAATAAATAGCCTTTGCTTGTTCCCATTTGGTCGGTGTCCACTTACTACCTCCACAGTAGGGTTTCATCACTTGCTGGGTGCCTGCTACATCGTTCGTAGCCTCTCGACCTCAGTTTCCTCCATACAATGGAGTTAATATTGCTAACCTCTGCCCCTTTCACTATATTGTGAGGAAGAAAAAGTGCTTTCTAAACTAAAGTACTAAAGCAATAAAGTTCTTACTTTGGGTGTCAATGCTGTCTCCCTCCACCACTTTCTTCTGCTTTTCTCCTTCCTTCTTTCATTTCACATCTCTTGGAATTAGTTCAGCATTTTGATTTAATATATAAAGCATGTGAAAAGTCATATAAATGTCTATCAATTTAAATTTTAGAGATAGAGGCAGGTAGTATTTTTCTCCACTGCCAATGATTCTTAACCTCTCGCCCTATCCCTCCTTATCTCTTTCCTACCTTCCAACCCTCCCACTTGGGATGCTCTTCCCAAATTATGCATTCTGTCCTGTGAGCTTCTCTCATCTTCTTTCTCTCTCCTTCCTTTCCTTGTTGTTATTGGTTGTTTCTGTTCTCTGATGCTATATTCAAGGATCCTCAAAATTAAAAACTCCTGCAAGTTTTTCCTACCGTGTTTCCCCAAAAATAAGACCTAACTGGAAAATAAGCCCTAGCATGATTTTTCAGGATGACATCCCCTGAACATAAGCCCTAATGCGTCTTTTGGAGCAAACCTTAATATAAGACCCGGTCTTATTTTCGGGAAACACGGTATGTGGAACATATGTTGGTCTGGTGGGTATGAGAGCAGTTTAAAAGAAATACCGTTTCATTACTTCAAAGGACAAAAAGATAACACTAGTTGTAAAGGGAATAAGAAAGCCTTGAAGTGATCAGAGTTGTAATTGGTCTATTCATTGTTTAAATGCAAATTCAGGCTCAGAGAAAGATGAGCATTTTCCTTGTTTGTGCTCTTAAATCCATTAGCAAACCTTGTTCTCTTAGATGTATAAAATCCCTTTACAGAGTAATATTCACCACAAAAATTAATCCCAGGGTCTCCCATAATTGCAAATATGAATCATGGGATGGGCCCAGTGCTTTGTTCACATGGTTCCAACAAATTTTCCACTCATCACACCTTCATACAATAGATCCTGTCACAGGATCTGGAATATTTATATGGTCATTGTTAAAACAATGATGAAAGAATTTAAAAATGAAAGCCAGACTTCCTCAATAAACACATTCTACTCTTTCAAGTTCCTTTTTGATTCATTTGGGGGTTGAATAATAGTGAAATAAGAATATATACTATAATAGGCATCGTTTGGTCAATTATGTGGGAAGCCCTAGGGTGTGATCAGAAGAGCATAATTTCTAAGTCAAATAGCAATAATGTAATCGCCTTTATGAAGAATTATATTGAAAATGATAGGCAAGCAGATCCTAATGGTCAAGTCCAAACTGATGTGTACTTGATTTTTTGTGAATATGTGTAATTGTGAAATTGTGACAATCCTGAAATTGTGACAATTACTAATACAGAAGTGAACAGTATATTAACCACTAATGATCATATTAAACTATTCTTGGATTTATATAAAAAATAGTTGTTTAAAAATCAGCTATGCTATTCATATGTGAAAAGTAGGTTCCTCATCAATAAATTAATACATGAAAGAATAGTCATCTGGCATCTACAAAGGGTCAGTATCAGGTGACATCTTCAAACTCAAAGCACTGAATAGATAGGAAGTGAAATTCTACTTGATGCAGAAAGCATAGGATTAGGAGTGCCGCATCAACAATTCCATGTGGTCCAGGACATCCTCTTTCTTTAAAAAATGCTGAGCTCTAGACGCTGAAAGACATAGCGACTCTTCTTCATAATATTCTGAGCCTTATAATAACATAAACTCCTAGAGCAATGGTGATAAACACTAGTTGTTAGTGATTTCCTTCTGTTAGACAGTGGTGGGCTCAAATAATACGAATACCAGAAGCTGGGAGAAACAAAATGTTAAATAAGAGATGGAGTAGGTAAATAACAGTTGTTGGTCAGCATCTGCCAAATTCTGGCATAGGAATTAAGTTTGAGAAAACTCAGAAAAATCCTTCAAAGAAAAATGCTCTGACAAAATATAGAGCATGTTTTCATATCAAAGCCATTTTATACAACTGATGTGAAACAACCTTGGGAAATATACTCCTCATCAATATACACTGTCTCATCATCATTAGTATATTGTTAATATATTGGTTAATAACACTAGATTTGATAGGATTGCTGAATTGAAATGGAATCATATACTCAATCCTGAAATTTTTAATAGCTCATAGGATCAAGACTGCCCCTGCTAATGGCCAAAGACTTACGTTTCCTATATGGTAAGTATATATTTGGTGGGTCTTGATATATTTCCTGGAAAAGTAAAGACATGGGAATTAAGGCAACTGCTAACTCTAAAGCTGTGAAAGTTAATACATTCAATTGGGAGTACCAATGGGCTAATTGACAAAAGGGTTACTATTCCTCCTCTAATTAGGTGAATTAATAGATGGCCTGCTGTCAAATTTGCTATAAGCTGCATGGCAAGGGCTATTGGTTGACTACTAATACAGTACAAGGATAAGTGAAACATGTTCCCTGGGGTAGAAAATGTACAAATGAGGTTTGGGGTTCATAATGGAAACCAGTAACAATTGTCCCTGCTATTGTAGAACTGCTATTTGCACAGTTATTAAGATTTGAGGGACATCATCAAAATGGCGGCGTGAGGTGAGCCTCTGTAAAGCTCCCCTTGAATTTACAACTAATTGAACAACAATAACTCCACAAAGAACTCGCTGCACAGCAGACAGGCAAGACGAAGAGGCCCACTACTGAATTCACCTAAAGGTAGGCGAATCCCGCGAGCGGGGAGGAGTGAAGGGAGAAGTGCGGAGACGGAGCCACGCGGGCACAGGACGCAGACCTAGCTCAGTCCGCCGAGCTCGCTGCTTCCCGGAACTACCGCAGCTGCGGGAGAGAGAAGAACTCGGACTGCTAGGGCTCTGCTTATGGCCCACAGGGCTGAGGGGGCAGCATATAACACAGCTGAACCCAACGCTCACGGCAGGGACCTCAGAGCAAAGACTGAGGGAAGAAGGCTGAAAACGGTGGTTTAAGCACTCACTGCCGAGCAGAGAACGGAAGCCTTAGGCACTGAGACTAGCTGCCCCCTCCCTCCCCTCCCAGAGCTCGCCCTGCCCTCACCTGCCCAGTGCTAGAAGCAGAACAGTAGCAGTGTCAGATCAAAAGAATAGAATATTTGCTCTTCTGAGAACTGTGGACCACAGACACAGATTCACAGCCCAACTAGTTCTGACAAAGGGGAGGGAGCTGTGGAAGCAGGACGAGCTGTGGTGGTGGTTGCCGCCATTGCTCTGGGCCACCTCTCGCAACTCACCGCGTCCCTGGCCCCACCTATCTGGGCAGATCCCTGCAGGAGTAAACAGAACTGCTGAAACACACGGGCACTGAATCTGGTGCAGGAAGAGCTTTGGAACTTCAAAAGCTCTCCGCATACCCAGCAGGACACTGCGCCCTGTGACCTAGGTGAACTATTAACAGAGCAGAAGCCCATCTCCCAGGAAATCCTCCCATTGTGTGAGAAGCTGGAATAGTGCAGAGAAGACATAGCACTACCGTGTGAGAGAGAAGAAAGGCTGCAGTCGGAGAAAAAATAAAACATTCTACCAATAAGTACTGGAAAACAAAAGAAAGACCTCTTCCTATCAACCTGTTGCAGAAGCAACTCCTGTAGATGTCTAGGAAGAGAAATAGTAAATCAGTAATTGCCATGAATAACCAAGGCAACAAGACAGCTCAGAAAGAAAGTGAAAAGTCTCCAGAAAAGGAACTTAAAGATATGGAAATATGTGATTTAAATGACAGAGAATTCAAGATTGCAGTTCTGAAAAAACTAAATGAGATGCAAGAAAACACAGATAGGCAGTTAAATTAACTCAGAAACACAATCAAAGAACAGCATGAGCATTTTAAAAAACAGATTGAAATTTGAAAAAGAACCAAATAGAATTTCTGGAGATTAAGAACTCTATAGAAGAAATTAAGAATGAAATAACCAGCCTAGGTAGTAGAGTTGACCATTTGGAGGAAAGAATCAGTGACATAGAAGATAGAAACCTGGAAATTACACAGATGGAAGAAGAAAGAGACTTGAAACTTAAAAGAAATGAAAGAACTCTACAAGAACTTTCTGACTCCATCAGAAAGAGCAATATAAGAATAATGGGCATACCAGAAGGAGAAGAAAGAGAGAAGGGAACAGAGAATATATTCAAACAAATTGTCGATGAGAACTTCCCAAACTTGTGGACAGAACTGGACCCTCGAATCCAAGAAGCAAATAGAACACCTAATTACCTCAATCCCAACAGGCCTTCTCCAAGGCACATTGTATTGAAGCTGTCTAAAATCAACGACAAAGAAAGAATCCTCAAGGCAGCCAGGGAAAAGAAGACGGTAACTTACAAAGGAAAGCCCATTAGATTATCATCAGATTTTTCAGCAGAAACTCTACAAGCCAAGAGGAGTGGAACCAAATATTCAAACTATTGAAAGAGAGAAATTATGAGCCAAGAATAATATATCCAGCAAAGATATCCTTTAGATATGAAGGAGGAATAAAGACCTTTCCAGACATACAGAAGCTGAGGGAATTTTCTAATACATGACCTGCACTACAAGAAATACTAAAGGAGGCTATTCGACCACCATCAACAGGGACAATTTGTGGCAACCAAAACATAAAAAGGGGGAGAGTAAAGGCCTGAACCGGAATATGGGAATGGAGAAAGTAAGCGTGCTGAAGAAAATGGAATACTCTAAATATCAAACTTTCTTTTACATAAACTTAAGGGTAACCACTCAAAAAAAATCCAGAACTGAAATATATACTGTAATAAAAGAAGAAACAGAGGGAAACATCATAGAATACCACCACACAGAAATAATAGACAACAACAAAAAGCAAAGAAACAATGGAGACACAGCCTTACCAGAAAACTAAAGATACAGAAAATATATTCAAACAAATTGTCGATGAGAACTTGCCAAACTTGTGGACAGAACTAGACCCTCGAATCCAAGAAGCAAATAGAACACCTAATTACCTCAATCCCAACAGGCCTTCTCCAAGGCACATTGTATTGAAGCTGTCTAAAATCAACGACAAAGAAAGAATCCTCAAGGCAGCCAGGGAAAAGAAGGCGGTAACCTACAAAGGAAAGCCCATTAGATTATCATCAGATTTTTCAGCAGAAACTCTACAAGCCAGGAGGGAGTGGAACCAAATATTCAAACTATTGAAAGAGAGAAATTATGAGCCAAGAATAATATATCCAGCAAAGATATCCTTTAGATATGAAGGAGGAATAAAGACCTTTCCAGACATACAGACGACCTGCACTACAAGAAATACTAAAGGAGGCTATTCGACCACCATCAGCAGGGACAATTTGTGGCAACCAAAACATAAAAAGGGGGAGAGTAAAGGCCTGAACCGGAATATGGGAATGGAGAAAGTAAGCGTGCTGAAGAAAATGGAATACTTTAAATATCAAACTTTCTTTTACATAAAGTTAAGGGTAACCACTCAAAAAAAAAAAAAATCCAGAACTGAAATGCATACTGTAATAAAAGAAGAAACAAAGGGAAACATCATAGAATACCACCACACAGAAATAATAGACAACAACAAAAAGGCAAAGAAACATCGGAGACGCAGCCTTATCAGAAAACTAAAGATAAAATGACAAGAAATCCTCACATATCAATAATCACCATAATTGTAAATGGACTGAACTCACCAATAAAAAATCACAGAGTAGCAGATTGGATCAAAAAACTAAACCCAACCATATGCTGTCTCCAAGAGACACATCTCAGCTACAAGGACAAGCATAGACTCAAAGTGAAAGGGTGGAAATTGATACTCCAAGCAAATGGTACCCAGAGAAAATCAGGTGTAGCCATAATGATATCAGATGAAACAGACTTCAGGGTGAAAAAAACAACAGAGACAAAGATGGACATTTCATGATGGTAAAGGGGACTATACAACAAGAAGACATAACAGTCATCAATATTTATGTCCCCAATCAGGGAGCACCGAAATATACCAAGCAACTACTAACAGAACTAAAGGGAGAAATTGACCAAAACACAATTATACTAGGGGACTTAAATACATCATTGACAGCTATGGATAGATCATCCAAACAGAAAATAAATAACGAAATAGCAGCCCTAAATGACACATTAGATGAAATGGACATAATTGACATTTATAGAGCACTTCATCCTAAAACATCAGACTATACATTCTTTTCTAGTGTACATGGAACATTCTCAAGGATAGACCATATATTGGGACATAAAATCAGCCTCAGCAAATTTAAGAAGATTGAAATCATACCAAGCATATTCTCTGATCACAAGGCTTTGAAATTGGATATCAACTGCAAAAAGAAAGCAGGAAAAACACAAATACATGGAGATTAAACAACATACTTTTAAAGAACGACTGGGTCAAAGAAGAAATTAGAGGAGAGATCAAAAGATACATAGAAACAAATGACAATGAAAATACATCCTACCAAAATTTTTGGGATGCAGCGAAAGCAGTTTTAAGAGGGAAATTTATATCATTACAGGCCTATCTCAAGAAACAAGAAAATCCCAAATAAATAACCTCATGTTACACCTTAAAGAACTAGAAAAAGAAGAACAAATGAAACCCAAGGTCAGCAGAAGAAAGGAAATAACAAAAATCAGAGCAGAACTAAATGAAATAGAGAACAAAAAGACAATAGAAAAAATTAATGTGACAAAGAGCTGGTTCTTTGAAAAGATTAACAAAATTGACAAACCCTTGGCTAGACTCACTAAGATAAAAAGAGAGAAGACACTAATTAACAAAATCAGAAATGAAAAAGGGGAAGTTATCACGGACACCACAGAAATACAAAGGATCATCCAAGAATACTATGAAGGACTATATGCCACCAAATTCAATAACCTAGAAGAAATGGACAAGTTCTTAGAAACATATAGCCTTCCAAGGCTGAACCATGAAGAACTGGAAAATCTAAACAGACCGATCACCAGTAACGAAATTGAATCAGTCATCCAAAACCTTCCCAAAAGCAAAAGTCCAGGACAAGATGGCTTCTCTAGTGAATTCTACCAAACCTTCAAAGAGGATCTAATACCAATGACATTTTTTAAAGAAATAGAACAGAAAATCATCAGATTTGTTTGGAACCACCAATGACCCCGAATAGCCAAAGCAATCTTAAGAAAAAAGAACAATACTGGAGGTATCACACTCCCTGACTTTATCTTGTACCACAGGGCAACAATAATCAAAACAGCATGGTATTGTCAGAAAAACAGACACATAGACTAATGGAATAGAATTGAGAACCCAGAAATAAAACCACATAAATATGGACAGATAACTTTTGACAAAGAAGCTAAAAACATACAATGGAGGAAAGACAGCCTCTTCAATAAATGGTGCTGGGAGAAGTGGATAGCCACGTGCAAAAGAATGAAACTGGACTGCTATCTGTCACCATGTACTAAAATTAATTCAAAATGGATCAAAGACTTAAGCATAAGACCTGACACAATAAACTGCATAGAAGAAAACATAAGTACTAAACTTATGGACTTTGGGTTCAGAGCATTTTATGAATTTGACTCCAAAGGCAATGGAAGTAAAACTGAAATAAACGAATGGGACTATATGAAACTTAAAAGCTTCTGCACAGCAAAAGAAACCACCGACAAAATAAAGAGGCAACCAACTGAATGGGAGATGATTTTTGCAAACAGTGCCTCCGATAAGGGGCTAATATCCAAAATATACAAGGAACTCATGAAACTCAACAACAAAAAAACAAACAACCCAATTGAAAAATGGGCAGAGGACCTGAAGAGACATTTCTCCAAAGAGGACATACACATGGCAAATAGACATATGAAAAAATGCACAACATCACTAATCATCAGAGAAATGCAAATCAAAACCACAATGAGATATCTATCACCTCACCCCAGTCAGAGTGGCTATCATCAACAAGACAAATAGTAACAAGTGTTGGAGAGGCTGTGGAGAAAAAGGAACCCTCATACACTGTTGGTGGGAATGCAGACTGGTGCAGCCGTTATGGAAGGCAGTGTGGAGGTTCCTCAAAAAATTACGAATAGAATTACCATATGACCCAGCAATCCCTCTCCTGGGTATCTACCCAAAATATCTGAAAACATTTATCCATAAAGACACGTGTGCTCCAATGTTCATTGCAGCTTTGTTTACAGTGGCCAAGACATGGAAACAACCAAAATGTCCTTCGATAGATGAATGGATAAAGAAGTTGTGGTATATATACACAATGGAATACTATTCGGAGGTAAGAAAAGATGAAATAGGACAATTTGTGATAACATGGATGGATCCTGAGATTATAATGTTAAGCACAATAAGTCAGACAGAAAAAGCAGAGAACCATATGATTTCACTGATATGTGGTATATAAACCAAAAACAGCAAAAGAACAAGACAAACAAATGAGAAACAAAACTCATAGACACACAATAGTTTAGCGGTTACCAGAGGGTAAGGGGATGGGGGTGGTAGATGAGGTTAAGGGGGATCAAATATATGGTGATGGAAGGAGAACTGACTCTGGGTGGTGAACACACAATGGGATTTATAGATGATGTAATACAGAATTCTACACCTGAAATCTATGTAATTTTACTAACAATTGTCATCCCAATAAATTTAAAAAAAAAAAGATTTGAGTGATTGGGGTAAATATCTGGCATAGTACCCCTAACACGTTTAGAATCCCAATAAATAAAATAAGTGATATAAATATTAGAGATCAAGTTTTTTCTCAGTGGCAGTGAATTAACTTTAGTTGTTTTTGAAGTAAGTAGCCTAATCATTGCTAGACTGTAATGAATGTTGCAGTTCTTAATAAAATGGCTTGCTGAGAGGAACAGAATTGTTGGAAATATAATCAAGATTACAACAGGTAATCCTAATATTGTGGGGTAATGAAGGAGGCAAATATATTTTGTTTCATTTTTGTGTCTCAAGGGGCTGCATATTTTGGTATTTCAACTGTTTTGAGCAAGAATGACAGTGTAAAAATAGAACCAGAAATTTTAAGTTGAAAATTGCTAAGTGATGTTAGAATTACTGATAAGACAGTTATGGCTCATAGTGCTGTATCTGACTGCGCATGTCACTGAGAAGCAATTTAAACTCTCAAAGTTTAACTGCAAATGTTCATGTTATGTGAGCTCCTCAGTTAATTTATAGTATGGATCAGGATTTGAAATATACTATTGGTAATATTTCAAACACTATGGTTCAATCACAATTTCAAACCACCGTCCTTAACAAATACTAGGTATTGTGAATGTTACCATTTCTTGATTTAAAACTCCTGGAATAGCATCTGTTTTGTATTGTTTTGTTTTTAAAATCTAAGGACAGCATAGCTCATGAGTAGAGCACATCTTTTGATGAGATTTATATATGGAACAGAAGTTCTGTGGGTAGTACTATTTTATTATCAAGTTCCAGTAGATGAAGTTTTCCAGGTTTTGAGTCTGTTGTTGAAATTATATATGAATCAAAGTTAAGATTTCACTGTATAACTTCAATGTCATTGCTGTCCTGTTGTTTTTGTGGTTAAGAATAGATGATTAATTTCATCCATTAAGTACAGAATTCAGCAAAGAATTTATAAAGATGAATAAATAGAATTAAAATAATTGCAGGTAATGTAGCTCATACTGTTTCTACTTCATGAGTGTCTATTGTACTTTTGTAAGATAATTTTGCATATAATTAAATGCAATTATAAGGGCATAGTCATGAATATGTAGCTCTTTTTCAATAATAAAAGTTTCATTTTGAAACTTTAGTTGGAATCAGTACACCATTATGGTATAAGTTTAACCAATACATTACTTTGACAAATTTGTATAACAGTTTTTACTAATAATTTATCTGTTAGGAAAGTCTTAGCTGTAAGGAGACTGAAAGAAGTTTTGAGGAATTTGATTTTCCAGGGGCTGGGTGCTTTCGTATTCCAAGTGTTTTGAGTATTTAAGCTTTTATATGAGTTGATTTTTCATATGTTTGATATGATGGATGGCATACTTCTTGTTTTCAGGCAAATGCTTCTCTAATTATAAATGTTATTAGCATTACTGTTTTTAGTGAAATAAATGACCTTATAGATAAGACAGTATTTCATACTATGTAAGTACATAGAATCTAGATAGTCTGAGTATTGTTATAGTATACCAGAAAGATAAAAAATATGTTAGGGGTGGTTAAATTGATACCTAAGAATACCGTTTAAGATGGGCTTTGGGTGCATGCAACAGATGGTGTATATCCTGAAAATAATAGGAATTAGTCTAGAAAGCCACCTGCTGCTATAGACAAGACATGGTGGAATGGGAAAAAACATAATATACATCGTCGTGATGGTTAATCTTATGTGTCAACTTGGCTAGACAATGGTAACCAGATACTTGATCATATACTACTGGATGTTGCTATGAAGGTATATTTCAAATGAGACTAACATTTAAATCGTTAGAGTTTGAGTAAAGCAGATTACTCTCCATAATGTGGGTGAGCCTCTTCCAATCAGTTGAAGGCCTTAAAAAAAAAAAAAAATGACCTCCCTCAAGGAAAAGGGTATTCTGAGGAAATTCTGCCAGCCTTTGAACCCAAGCTGCAACATCAACTCTTCCCTGGGTCTCCAGCCTGTCAGCCTACCCTACAGATTTTGGACTTGTCAGCCTTCACAATTGTGTGAGTCAGTCCCTTAGGATAAATCAATCTCTCTCTCTCTCTCTCTCTCTCTCTCTCTCTCTCTCTCTCCTCCACCTGCTACCCTGCTCTCTATATTTCCATGCCTATTTCAAATTTAATGCTCAGAGAAAATCATCTCAGCCCAGCCAAAATAAAATTAAAGGGCAATTCGTTCAACGATACTAATAAACCAGAGACACTGTCATAGAAAAGTTAAATACTCTAATGATTTTTCCCTGCTTTTGGTAAAAATTCATCTTCAGAGAAAAAAGATGAACTACGGGCTTTGCAAAGTTGAAGTGCTTCATCTTATTTCTCCAAGGTGACGTGACTTATACCATTTCATCAGTTCATGTGAGGTTTCAAAATGTGAGGTTTCAAAATGAAATATGATTGCTTAAAGGTAAAAACCAAGGACACCACAATGAAAAGTCATAACATTCAACATTTTCATCCCTCTAGTTTGCATTTTCCATCCTTCAGGCTTGCCAAAATGAGACTCTCATAAACCACGTGTTTAGATGTGGAACTCTCTGCATCAGTTTCACTGTGTATGGAAGAGGGTCAGTGGGGGAAACCTCAAATATTTTCTTTGATCTCCCTGATCCTGTTTCTTAGGAATACCCAGAGTCTAAATCTTTTTTTCTCCAGAATCATAATCCCAACACTAAGAAGGAAAATGGTAAATTTGCTTACTCCAAAGTGGCATGGATCCCCAAAACATTAACCCTAATTGATTGGATTTTTCAGATTTCTTGCACAGACAATATAGAACTTTACGTAAAGTTTTTGTTCCTCTCCCTTTTTTTTTCCTGGATAAGTAAGTCATGATTTAGTTTAGATGTAACTTCTAAGCGTCTCTCCTCCCTCTAAGATGGGTGCTTCTCCTTTCTGCTCGCACAGAAAGCTCTGCACAATGACTAAAGTATCTGAAAGCCAAGATTTGAACACTAATTTTTTTCATTCATTAATATTTTTGCATCTTTTTTTTCTTATATTTATTTTTTAAGTGTGTTCTTCCAGGACCCATCAGCTCCAAGTCAAGTAGTTGTTTCAATCCAGTTGTGGAGGGTGCAGCTCACACTGGCCCATGCGGGGATGGAACCCACAACCCTGGTGTTAAGTAGCATCGCGCTCCAACCAACTAAGTTAACCAGCCGCCCCTCATTCATTAACATTTTTCTCTCTTTCATTATTCTTATTTCAGTGCTCTCTCTGTGCTGTTTAATCCCTTTGTGGGTCTGCTTCTAAAACCAACACTAGCTCTTCACCACCAGCATTAGGGTTTCTGCTGTAACCAGAGAACCTGGATGGAGATGGGCAGAGAGCTAAAGACTTTTTAGTATACTCTAGAGCTATAGTAAGGACACTTAGACAAAAACAAAAAACAAATTAAGCCCCCAAAACACCTATGTCTTTCTGGGACATAGTGAGAATGGTGAGAAAGAGCTTATATAAACTAAGAGAAGAAAGACTGGAACATTGCATGGGAATTAACAGATATTTTCAGCTTGGAACACTCCTAAATGTTTATTAGAAGAAACTGAAAACCAAGACTCTTCTATGCTTTTAAAAATGTAACACTGGCACAACCAAGTATCATGTCAACTCTTCCAGAAGAGGAGACTTTACAACATATGGACATTTATAAACCTGAGACATGAGAGAATATAAACCCTGTATTTTGGGGTAATGCATATTTTGAATAGAAATAGGTTCACTGCATGTGAATAAACATGAGGAGGCAGCTACAGACTGTTCCACATTTATTAAAGTAATTATTCCCCCTTAAGGAAAATATTTTATAATTGTAATGAGGCAGTGAGGAGAGATCAAGCAAATTAAAATATCTTCAAGTATAACCGATGGCCTGGGGACCCCAGAGAAGGAAGCCGTATGTTAAGAAACTATCCAGCGTGGCAACCCTTAGGAAATAATTTCAGGAACAGGGGTTTTCTGGCCTTTTTAACTGTTCTAACAAGGGCTTCTGCATATCATGTGATGTTGTTACCAACTCAGCACCTAACCTATAAAAATGTAGCAGATTCTAAGGAGAAACTAGATTTTATCCTTAAGACTAGAGGTAGAGTTGGCAAAGAGGTTGAGAAATGGTGAGAAATGCCTACATGGAGAAAAATATGAATAAATATAATTCTCTTGTCATTGGCTCATCGAGAACTAAAAATAATTTTCCCTCTCATAGTTTCCTGTTAGTGGGCTGCATAGCCCCTGGAATACTAATATTAATCATCTCCTCAGATTATATATTTAAAAAAATAACTGATTTGTTTCAAAATTCCTCAGAAATTTTTCTGAGTTTCATAGCTCTCAGATATTATCTACTGCATTTTTTACTTTCTGCCACAAAACAAAAGCCTGCTAAGCATTAACTGAGAAATAAGAAAAGCTCCTTCATGCATTCTTAACACAGTATTGCTACTAAGTATAACTTTGCAGGATCAGTAGATTCAGAGACTCTTACAAATCCAAAAGAATGGCGATGTCTTCACTTACATAAGTGGTCAGTGTTTACATTAAGAAAGAAGAAAAATTACTGAGAACCAGTCTAATAAATATGTTCATAAGCAGAGCATAAAATGAACAAGCAAATGAAACTGTGATCTCCTTATCAAACGGAGGCAAGAATGGCTAGACTTACTTAGACCTTTTCCTATGATGGTAAAATCTCTGAGAAGTAACATTTTCAAATGATTTTTTTTTTTTTCTTGTTACCATTGTTGACTATGGGAGATTCTGAAAAGTGCAGTCACAGAAAAAAGCTAAATGGCACAATATCAACTCCATCATCTGAAGCCATTTGGATTTCAATTTTCAGTAAAGGTTATTTCATCCAACCATACCCCTACCCCCACCATACCAGACCTGGTACTATCACCTCCAGCTCTTTCTTTGCTCTTTGATGCAATGAAATTTGTTGTTTCCAGAATAGTTTGCGTGACTAAGAAGAAAGGGATTGGATACAATATTATAATTTACAAACCTCACTTGGCAAAATATGTGCATATAAATCAACATTTCTGGTGAAAAACCCCAAATCCTTTTAGTCTCCCACTGAATTCACTCAGTGTTCCACGTATGAATACATTCAGAGAAATAATACCTTGTGAAAGTGCTTCAGTTGATAAAGATGGCTTCAAAATAATTCAACAAGACAATCCCAGATTTAACCTCATTTGAGTCTTCAGGTTAAGACATACGTATTGTCCTAAACTGCCAAGGGGAAGGCCTAAGGGAGAAAAGCCTCTAGCTCCTAGTCACATAAGTAATGCTATTCTACTCAAAAAAAGAATTCTGTACACACACACACACACACACACACACACACACACTCATATACATCCTAGGAGACAGTCTGGTATCATGAACAGAACGTGGACAGGGCTTTGGAAGAAGGCGGAACCAAATTGGAATCCATGGGCAAACCACTCTTGACCTTGGCCAAACTGTTTAATCTCATTGAGCTTCGTATCCTTCATTTGGAAAATGGAGGTCATACTATCTACCTCCTGGATCTCTGCGAACCTGGCACATAGTAGGCTCACATTCAGTGGTGTTGTCACACCTTGCATCCTTCTCATTCCCCAGCTATAACAGGCTAGCAAGGAAAAATAAAAGAACTATAACTCAAGTAACAGTTTTTAAATTATATCAGGTCTTTCAAGCTGTGTGACATCTGCCTAGGTGAAAAAGTCACAGGTTTCTGAAACCCTAGTGTTATTGGCGTCTCATGGAAAGGGAGGGGTAGTAATGTCTAGATCTAAATTGTCTTACTGCTACCCCGTCAGACACATAGAGTCCAAAAGAATATATTAAACAGTATATTTCCTTAGATTTGACTTCTTACTGGGGTAAGATCTTAGTTCTTAACTCGTAACAGAACTAAGTTAAGAACTAGCTACCACATAGCTACCACCTTAGAGACAACAGAGAAAGCTTCTCTCCTACTCCAGCTTTAGCTTCCCCAAGGTTCCTTGGACAGTCAAGAGGTTTCTCTTTGATTTTGTGCCTTTAGAATATTCTCTTCTTGTGTGCAACTAATCATGCCTTCATGCCACCAAATGCCATCAAGGTGGTTCTTGGGCAGAGCATTCTGGAAGGTAGAAGAGAGGAGGACCAGAGGACAAACCTCATTTGTAGATGTCCTCGTTTCAGATGCGATAGCTTCCCAGTGATAAGCACTTTCACACTGTCTGGAAATCCTGTGGGCATCTCCAGTGTGTTCTTACGTGTTTTTCCACCAATGAGAAAAGGAGAAGGAGAAAATGGGCCCATCCTGCTCTGCCACCCTCTGTGGAAACTTCTGAGTTCTCACAAAGGCCAGTATCCTTCCTAAACCCCAGCTGGGGATGAGAACATGCTGAGGTCTCTCCATTCATACTTTGCCTACACTGTTCAGTCTGCAGAACGTATTGTAGTTAGTCTCCCAGGGCCAACAGAGGGATTATATAGTCTATTCCTATGTTTGGTGCTGTTTTTGTTTCCAGAATAAAAGACTAAATGGGATTTTTTTTTGCTCGGTCCAGTTCCATTTGCTTTAGACTTCGTGAGTTTCTTTCCAACTTATTATAATCACCTTAAGTTTTAGCTTTTAATGGTATTGCAACCTTTTTTTCTTTTGCTGTTGTCAAAAGCAACTTAACTGGAAGCTATTAGACAATTGTCGTTTGAAACAGGAGTCTCTATTGCTATCTCTACCACTATTTAACTGTTATTAAAGTCCCAGATAATGTGTATGATTCTAAAATACATAGTAACAGGTTATTTAGTGTTGTCCATTTACCTGTCTCGAGTAGGAGAAATTGGTTCTTTGAAAAATATGCCAAGTTTAGTTTGTTTCTCAGGAGGGAAATTTTTTACAATCAAGCCCTAGTTTCCTACTCATTTGTAGTCTACTATTTTGATTATGAGTTCTGAAAATCTCCATATAGTAGAAAGTTCTTTTAAATTGCTCTGAATTATCAAACAAGAGCTATCATTTCTCATCTGATCAGCTAAGCAGACTTGTTCCCAGGAGGTTTTTGGATATTGGATCTCAGGAAATACTCAATTTTCTCAAGAGTTGGAGGTTGTGATTGAATACAACTCTGCCATTAGCAATTGTGAGTCAGAGTTCCACACTGTGGGAATTGTGCAAGTTGTGTTTCAACAGCTTGGAGATCTGGGGCAAATATTTGACACTTCTATACTTTGACATTGAGAATATCGTTGCCATATGTGGCAGACACAAGGTATTCTGTTGACTTTGAACCCAACAGCCACTCCCCTACCTCTTCTTCAAAGTTAGCACAGCCTGCCTCTCAGGAGAGGGGCTGGAAATGTCAGGTGCTTATTTTATCATCCTCCCTTGCATCTAGGGGGTCATGTGACCCAGTTCTGACTAGTGAGGTATAATGAGAAGTCTGTTTTGAGGAAAGATTTTCTTCTCAGATTAAGAGAGGGTGAGGGGTTTGGGAGAGTATGAGGCCCCACTCCACCTGATAAAAGAGGCAAAGAGACCCCACCTCACTCTTCCTGCTTTTGGATATTGATATGAGAGGATGTGACAATTGGAGCTGCTATAGTTATCTTGTGACAAAAATATGTCCCTGACACGTCAAGGAAGCCAGATTGGAAAGACCGGAAGCCCTTGAGTCTTCAGTAATTGCTGAGCCACTAAAATAACCCTGGAATTACCTACCTCCAGATTTTCTATTGGAAAGAACAAATGAGTACCCTTGGGGATACTTATTACTTCTGGTTGACGATGTCCTTTTCTTCTCTAGCTCTGAACACGCAGGAGCACAGTATTTCCCTACCATCAGAGCATGGCTGTATGACTGGAAATGAAATGAGACAGGAAGTGTCATGTGCCATGTCCAGTGACTCCCTATCGGCCTTCCCTGCAGTGGTAATCATGAGAGCATGTGCTGCCTCCCTTCCCCACTACCAATAAAACCTCCCTGGGATCAGCTCCCAAATAAACCACTTGCTCTTAAACCCTGGTCTCAGAGTCAGACTCTGGAGGAACACGAACCACGATATTATCCCTGCCCAAGTGGACCCAATGTTTTGGGAACTGTCAATCAAGGTACATTACATACTCTGTCTTTGATAGTTGGACTTTGAATGGAATCACACACACCTTCAGGGAGGTTGAGGCTCTTCAAAGAATCTACTCAGTCCTTCTTTATGGATTCCAGCAGCCCCTCTGACACCTATCTTTTTTGAGCCAGATTCCTTAGTTGTTCCCCCGCCCCCTAGTTCTATGAATTACCCTATATACTTCCAATAAATTCATTTTGGAATGAGATAGCTAAAATGGCTTTCTATAACTTGCAAAGAAACCGGTGAATGTAGATGATATGTTGTCTTTTTCCGATATGAAGATTTTGTGATAAAAATGAATGCGTTATAAAAAGTATAAAAGCACTAAATGCCATATATTTATTATTCATAAAATAAAATCAATGGAAATCACTTTAAAATGTTAATGTTTTCATGTTTCTTCACATTTTACTTGAAATGTCATCTCTAGCTGATGAGACTATCTAACATTTCAATACAATTCCCACAAAGAGTTATTGATCTGGAAGAGTAAACTAAGTTTGTGGTGGTGGGGGGAGGGGTCATTGTGGTTGCTGTTTTTTTGTTTGCTTTTATCTGGGGTGGCTGTTAAGTTCCTATTATCTAGTGCAGAATCTTTAACTAAACTGTAAAACGTTCTTAAGAGATTTCTATGTGAAGAAATCCATAATGCTATAATCATAGAGAAACTTTGTTTATTGATACTAATGTTATATATATATTACTAATGTTTATATATATATATATATATATATATATATATATATGTAATGTTATATATAACTAATGTTATATAACTAAACATGAGAATTCATGAGCAAAGCCATTTAAATATGATTTAAAGAGAAGCTCCTAATACTCAAATCCAGGACAAGTTGAGACACAAAATAAGTAATGAGAGTAATGGATGATAACCCAGAATATAAAATACATGTGCTCATGAGTCCATACTGGTATAAATAATTGAATAAAAAAAACGAGAGTGGAATTCCAATTAATAAATGCAGAAGGAATGATAGCAATAGAGGATCATCATTTGGTAACCTTACAGCCATAACTACTCCAGTCAAGAATCATTAATAGATGCTAAAATTAGCAGGTGAAAGTGTGATGAGAAACAGAATATTTAGTCTCGAATATCTCCCACTAAGAAGTTTACCAAATACAAAGAGGAAAATAATGTTACAGTGGAAAAACTTGGAAGACTCTGCTTTATCCAAGTGAGGCATGTCATGAGTAATGAGATAAAATGGCCTCATGTGCATCCGGATTTGATGTGCTGAAAGGTGTGATGGTAAATCATATGTTTCAACTTGACTGGCCCATGAAATGCCCAGATATTTGGTTAAGTATTATTTATGGGTATGTCTGTGAGGGTGTTTCTGAATGAGATTAATATTTGAATTGGTAGACTGAGTAAAGTTGATTGCCCTCCCCAACATGGGTGGGCATCATCCAATCTGTTAAAAGGCCTGAGTAGAATAAACAGGCTGAGTAAGAAAGAATTCTTTCTCTGCCTACTGTGTTCCAGCTGGGACATCAATCTTCTCCTGCCTTAGGGCTCAAACTTTGACTGAAACTATCTTATTGGCCCTCCTGTGTCTGGACTTCTCAGCCTCTATAATCACATAAGCCAATTCATAACACACACACACAGTATTGGTTTCATTTCTCTGGAGAACCCTGGCTAATACAAATATTTTGGTACTGAGAGTGACAGAATTATAAGGAAGAGTTTTTTTAATTGATTCTGTGCTCTCTGGAATTGGCTCTCTAATGATTAGATTTAAAGATCCCTGTTTCCAGTAGTAGAGATGGCACTGACAGTCCTGGCATGATCTGGTGATACAGATACCCAAATTTTCTGCACTGAATACTCCTAATCAACCAGTTATAAGAAGCAAGGAGCTGGGTGACTGTGTTTATGATCCTTTTAAACACTTTTGGAAATTTAACAAATATAATGAAGTTGGCTGGTTGTTCCTAATGTTGCTGGACAAAGAGTGAAAAAACAGGATGAGCTCAGGGATTCAAATTCCCAGCCCAAGCACCACATAAGAGACCTGAAAACTTCTATATGCGCCGTGAAAGACCCTAGCTGCACGGCTGAGATGGCTGAAAATCAAAAGCAGAATCTCATCCTGTGATTAACTGAATTACAATGTAAGTTGAACTCCCAGCCTCACAGAATATCTACTGTTTAAGTGAAGACATTGATTGGGAAAGAATGGGATACTGTAAGTTAGCATGGGGATATGTGGGAAGACCCTGTTGAAGCTGGGGACACTGAGCCCCTAAATTCTGATGAATCTTCTTTGCCAGTGAAAGAAGCTGCCCCACACCCAGTGGAAGCAGTACTGCATCAGGTATGTGTGATTGTTGCCAACAACTCATAACCTAAATTTAATCATGACAAAACATCAGACATATCAAAACAGAGGGACATTTCATGAAATAACTAGCCAGTACCCTTCAAAAAGGTGTCAAGGCCATGAAAGACAAAAGCTCGGGAATTTTCACAGATTGGAGGAGCCCAAGAAGACATGTCGACTAATTGCAATGTGGGATCCTAAATTGGAATCTGGTCCAGAAAAGGTCATTAGTGGGATAATTGATAAAATTTGAATAAAGACTATAGATTAGTTAATAGTGCTGTGTCAATACTAACTTTCTGTTTCTGATAATTGTGCTGTGGTTACATAAGAGGTTGAAGTTTGGGTAAGCTGGGTGAAGGGTATGCAGGAATTTTTGTGCTATTGTTTCACCTGTTTTATAAGTCTTAAGTTAGTTCAAAACAAGAAGTTCAGAAATGAAAAAATAAGTTCAAAACATTATTTAAACTAAACTACACAAACATGCCCTGAAATAGCAACTGGAGGTGGGGGATACACTGAAGGAGTAAATGTGAAAATATTCAGAATATGGATTACGCCCTCTGAAATTGTACTGTGTTCACAGCAAGCTGTGGTCTCACTGTGAAAAGCAAAATGGAAATAAGAAACTAGATGTGGAAAAAAGATCACAAAAAAACCTGAAGAACAATAAAAAATGACTTGTTCAATGCATAAAGGTCTAAGAAACTCAGAGTACAGAACAGATTGAAGAAAGGTTGGAAGTATTAAGAAAAAATGTGACTGGAAACAAGTGAAGAATTTTGACATATATGAGTGACTTCCTTCCTCTACTAATTTCTGATAATAAAATATAAATATGTATTTCCCTAGTTAAACATAGATATGCTATTTCTTCTAATAAGTATGTATGTGTCTATAAATTATAAATAGAAATTTCTATCTATCTCTGTAAGTAGGAAGGGTGGATACAGGGAATAGTGCATAAGTCAGAAAATTCTGTGAAAAAATTGGAATTGTACTCCAGAGAAAAAGAAACTGATGGGCCCAGCGGTGACACAATAATAGAAAGACGTCGCAATAGTACGCCATCCGATAATAATAATGTTATAGTACAACAGCAACAATTTGAGCATTTATTATATGCCAACCACTAGTAATTAAGGGCTTCTGATATTAATTAATATTTACTATTATTCTCATTTTACATGTGATGGTAAAATATAAGTAGCAAAAATGGGGTTTGACTATAAGCAGTTTGGCCCAGAGGTGAGCTTTTAAGCACAAGCCTACACTGCTTTGAATTTACAAGAAAAGACGTGACTAACCAGCCCAACTTTCCCTTCTCCTGGGAGAGGAAGCTTCTAATTTATAATAACACTATCATGCCTTAATGCAATCGGTACATCGAAATAGGACCTTCCTGTCACCAGGAGGTGATGGACTAGCGCATGGGGGGCAAGGTGAGGAGCTGCAGGGAAGGGAAATGCTGAGAAGCAACAGACCACAGGATGTAGGACACAGAGAACCCACACCCACCACCCTGTCACTGAGGCTGACTGTAGCTCCCCTAGAGGCAAGGACTCTCAAAGGGACTAGAGTGGACTACTACTGCCATACAGACTTTGCCTTGTTCCCAAGATAGTCTCCCACATGTGGAATAATTAGAAAATGGTCTTCCAAGTAGAATTTGATTTGAACTGGCAGAGTCAAACCTTATCACAGGAACCATTTGGCACCAAATTGGCAGCTAGGAGGAGAATCAGCAGATAAACGAGGACAAATGCTCCTAAGTGTGAATTTAGATTTGAAAAACAACCTGCGTCAGTTCATATATGCTGTGTTTAGAAAATATGGATACCAACCGTCAGGACTCACTGAGGTTAATTGAGTTGGAAAAATAACATGATGAAACCATTTGAGAAATATTTGTTCTGGAAACCGAATTTGCAAATGAATTATAGAGTAGGATCAACTCAAAAGCCTACAGAAGCCAAGGAGGTAATGAATTATAATGGAGTAAAACAGGCAGAGCTGGTTTCTTTAGAAGAGGGTTCATTTCCTTATTAAAACCCATACACTATTATTTACTTCCACAAAGAAATACGCTATCTCCTATTTTGTTTCTCAACACATGGCTCTTTCAGGCTGTCTTTTGTTTTCCTGGCTTTGATGGAGAGAATTATGCACAGAGAAATAGTTCTCTCCTGCGGACATTCAATGATGCAAGCATGATGATAAATGAGGACTGACAAGCCCTAGTAATCAAGGAGACAAGAGGAAGTTGATGGGAGGATGGAAGGCTGGAGAGCGCACGCCCCCTGATGAGTGCAGGCTCTGCGTGCCAGCAACTGGTTTGCACCACACAGAATGTGGACCCAGTGTTGTCAGACCTGCCAATTGTTCAAGAAAAGCGGACAATCTACATTTTTATGTGAAATAGCTTTGAGACAGGTTAGTCAGTATGACATCAGGCAGTTAGGAATTCCCTGGTAGACTGAGCAGAAACTGAACTGACCATATCTTCCAAGCCCCAAGATAACCTGCTCCTGCAGGGCAAAAACCTTAATCATACTCTGCAGCAACTGGAACATTTCAAACATCTCCCTTAGGCTGGAGCAACAGAGTGGATCTGATAAACACCATACTGGTGGGCACCATCATTCCAATATTCCCATCCCGGGTAGAAATAAAAATATAAAAGTAAGAGCCTTTTGCCTTAGCTAGTGGGCTTCCCAGTGTCAGATACACCCTCCCATTCAGGAGCTGTAAACTTTTCTCCTGCTTTTCATAAACTATCTTTCTTTACAACGCTTTGCCTCTCTCTGGTCCATGTGTCCATTCTTCGGCTTCACGGGACACGATCCCTGCTTATCCCCAAAATTGCCGGTAATCCTACATCAGCTTGACCTTCCACTATTTACTTAAAACGTTTTAATTCATAGGCAGACCTCTTCTTAAAACCTTTTACTCCTATTTGTTTCTCCCATGACACTCTCCCATGTTTCTTCCTTCTTACTGCTTCTCATCTCCTTTTCTGGATCTTCCTTTCTGCTCTCACTATATCCTCTACCTGGTCCCATGACTTTAAGCTGAGAACCCCTCCTGGGGAGGCAGGACAAGGTGAGACAGCACTGAGCTGAGGCCCCAAGCCCCTGGCATATACTCCATTATCCCATTGGATTTAAACTACAAAACATATATTCAAAGATAAGACTATTAAGAATTCCAAAAGGGGGCCACAGGCATTAAACCCCAAGCACGGACACTTCTGAGCATGGGGCCCTAAGCTACTAGTTGCATGCTGACAAAGCGGGTCCTGCCTCCAAGAAATTGTCTCTGACCAGCCCGTCACCAGACTGAGCTAGCTGCCCCTTTCTGTGCTCCCTGCTTACCCCATATTGCACTTACCACATTATGTGACTACTATCTATTTCTGTGTATGTTTCACAAAGCATACTGTAGACTTCATAAGGTCAAGGAATTTGGCTAAATAGTTTTTTCTTTTTGATTTCTAGATCTCAGGATTGAAACTGCTTCTCAGTGGGCCTTTGGGAAGGTGTTAAATAACCTCACAAATATACTAACTGGCTGAACTGGACCCCACTTATACACTGTTGCTGCTCGGCCCTACCAGCACCACCATAATGACAGCTGTCGCCCTCGCCTCCCAGCCAGAGCAGCCCCAGCAGTGGGTCACACCTGACCCACAGTATTACAACCCAACACCTATGGCCACTGTCACCACCACTGACTGGGGAGTCCTCATGCACAGCTCTGACTGACAACAGATCACCATGTCTGAACACTTGCCAGACAGGACCCATGGAGGCTCTGGCTTCCTCGGGATAGCTGGGAAAGGCTGGGTAACACAGCTGGAAAGATGGAAAAGTGAACACCACAAGGAAGCAGATTTCAATAATGAAAGACAGGTGATAGACAGATGTCAGCAGATATTTGTCTGTCATTCCTTCTCCTACTGGATTGTTCTGAAATGCAGTCATTTCATTTGGCCTCTCTGGAAATGTCTCACAAGACTGGGCAACCAGCTATGTTAGTTCTGAAGCCATGATCAGCTTGGTAACTCCTTGACACTTCTCTCCCTCCTTCCTTGCCTTTCTTTCCATTTCCCCTTACTCTTGCTTTCCTGAGATTGGATGTCAATAAAACATTAGCACAAAAGCTATCCCCTCAGACTGTCTTCTCTAAAAAAGCCAGCCTGTAGGAATTGGTAGTGGAAGTGGAGTAGTGATAACGGCGCACATGCTGTGGTATCAGAATCACTAATGCTCGTAGTTGTGGTTGATTGGGACAACGTGGAGGTTGAGGATAAGCCTGGGGATGTCACGTTGCCACTGCAATTGATCAATATGAGGGTAATGATAATTGTAGGACTATGGCTGTGGTTGGCTACTGATGATGGTATTGAATCCTTGTTAGGTTCGGGCAGCTAATTGTCATTTTAAGTCACCATGTGAAAGCCATAGGTGACTCTACGGCAGGTGGTAAGACCAGATCATAAATACATCAAGCAAGAACCAGAGAAACATCAATAGGGTGTTAGATCAGATGACTGAGACTTAAGACTGAACAGGAGAGAATTCACTAAAATGGACAAGTTATCTGTAATATGGAATTTAATGTCTAGCAAGTCTTAATAATGTCCCAATAAAATGTAACATCTATCAGTCCTAAGTTATCTGGGATGCCTCCTGTAATGCAGGGTCTCAGCTTCCCCTCCTCACATAAGAACACAGGATACGGTGAAGGCAAAAAGGAACCACAACAGAGCCATAGGTAGCAGAGTCATACCACTATATTCTCGATGGTGGCTGGTCGAGACACAAACACAAACACGCACCAGTACCCCAATGAGGGGTCTTCCTGCACCCCAGTCTTGCTGGAGGCCGGGGGAGACACAGGAAGTAGAATCAACACGATCCACAATGTAATCCACTTGCTAACCGCACTTATTAGCAACAATCAGTGCTTCCTAACGTAGACACAGCAGTTATTTAGTGACTAATGGCTCACTGGTTACAACTGATGGCCAACTAGTCACAGCTGACGGCCATCTACTACCCGAGCCAGCACCTTTCCACGTGAGGCCGAGAGCCTGGAAACTGCTCTCTGGGACTCCGCCCCTACACCTCCTTAAAGACTGGATTCTCACCTGCTCAGTAAGTTGAGGTGGATTTGTTGGAATTTACTTGGCAGAATAATGACAAGGAAGGGGGTGTCGCGTCCAGTGCAACACGGGCAGTGAGGGAACAAGAAGGGGAGGCGTTAAGTTTTTAAGAAAGAAAGAAACAGAGATTTAATGCAGTTAAATCATGGAGGCCAAGAGGTCTCACAGCCTGGCAAGAGACTGGAGCCCCGAATCGGGCCAACTGGTGGCTTTTATTGATAAACATACAAGGAAGTAGCATTGATTTTCCATGGTCTGTGAGTCTCATACATCATATCAGAAAACTGAGTCAAACCAATCACCATTGTCTGCAAACAGCCGGAATAGAAAGTCCCATGATGTCTGTCGTGCAGGGAGGCCTGCGGGGTCTCTGCTCCCGCTCCCCACATAAGAACGCAGGATATGGTGAGGCCAAAAAGGAACACCCACGGAGCCATAGGTAGGGGAGTCATACCACTACACTCTCACTGGTGGCTGGGTTGTAGAAACAAGAAACAGGAGCCACACAATTCTCAACCCTCACTGCGCCGCTTGCAGGCTCAGCCACCATCTTCTTGCTAGCCCCCATTCTTTGCTAGCGTAGCCACAGCAGTTATATTGGTGGCCAATGGCTCACTGGTTACAGCTGACAGCCAACTAGCCACAGCTGATGGCCATGCAATCACAGTTGATGGCCATTTACTACCTGAGCCAGCACCTGTCTATGTGAGGCCGAGAGCCTGGAAACTACTTTCTGGGGCTCTGCCCCCACAATGTCTTAACAATTACGATATGTGCCTCCCCAGGAAAAAATTCTTTATGCTGAAACTAACTGATGAATAAGGAGGGAGAGCTGATGTAATCACTTCACTGACTCACTTCCCAAGCAGGTTGTGGGAAGGAATGTAGCCACATAGCCAGAAGCTCTCCTATGCCGGGGGAAGGTAGGGGCTGTGCCCACCTCTATTGACACTGTGAGTTCTACTGGTGGTCCCCACATGGTTCCACCTGGCTTGAGTTGTCCCCCCTCCCCCCATGGGGAATCTTACTCGTTGTTGGCTGACAAACCACCTTTTGGGGGGCAAACAGAGAGACATAAAGCATAAGCATAAAGATGAAGCAAGGTCCCAAGAAGGCACAGTCTCGCAGACTCTTCTTTCCTTAGGGAAAGGCACGAGGGGACAGTCGGTTAGGCTGCTGTGTGACAACAAGGGGGTCAAAAGGCTCAGGAAAAAGATAATATAAGAAGATATGCAAATCCACCACCTGAGTATATTCTCCAGGAGGGACCAGGGGAGGATCCCTTCACTAGTTGTTACTCCTTACCCTTCCTCCAAGTTCTATAAGTAAATAACCTTTTAAAATAAAATATTGCAGCACTCTTGCAAACAAACAAACAAAAAGAACGAACGAACGAAATATACTAATGAATGGGTACTAACATCATTGAGAAACTGTTAGCTGTCCTCTTCAGGCCAAGGTTGACGTGGAAGATCCTGGTAGAGCACCGGGCTTCTTAATATCAATTTAAATATTGGGATTCTGGAAAAGCAGAGGCCAGGTGGATATAATTACCATGCTGAGCAGCGTGGATAGAATAGCAATCAAGGTGCCTTGGCCCAAAATGCCAAGTGATCCATTATTACAGCTAATTGATGCTGGCTTTCCCAGAGATAGCATTGACAGACAACCATCTAAAGCAGTGGTTGTCAACGTGTGGTCCTGAGATCAGCAGCTTTAGCATCACTCAGGAACTTGTTTGAAATGAAAATTCTCAAGCCCCACCCCAGACCTACTAAGACAAATTCTGGGGATGTGGGCCAGCAATCTGTTTTAACCAGCTCTCTAGGTGCTGGATGCTACAATTTGAGAACCATGGAACTAGGCTTTGGCTTCATTTGCACAACCAAAATGAATTGAAAACTGATGAGTGTAAGGCTGATGTTAGATACTACGACACAAAATTGCAGTTTCCAGTTACTATATCTAAGTCACTTCACAGATCCAGATGGACTGAAGGGAAATCCGTATCCCCACGATGACACTAAAAGTATGGCAAATATTTCTCTAACTCTTCGTCAAATTTGCCAGAGTGATGGTGCACTGGAGAAAAGGGAATGCCCAGACTTCCTGAGAATGGTTAGAATGAGGTCACAGCTGACACTGAGATCAAGGAATGCAAAACACCACCATGGTTCTCCAGGTGAAATGGAGCCTTATAGGTACCAGACTGTAGATAGTGTTTGGGCTCAAGTCCATCTCACAATAGATTCAATACCTCCAAGGACTCACTCTGTTGCTATGTCTCTAGTCTCTGGATGGCTAATGGAATAGACATAATTAGAAGTTGGCCTTTGGTTTCCTGACCAATGAATTAAAGAACATTATGATAAAAAGGTGCAATGTATCTTCCCTCCAGTCCAAGATAGTAAATCAGAGGCAATATTAGCTCCCAGCAGGCATTGCAGAAACTTGGACCAACAAACACTTAAAAGCTTCAGGGAAGGTGATTCCCACAATATACCGAGTCATTTCACCTATCTGGCCTCTGCAAAACATCACATGGGTCATGGTGGGTTCCAGTGGACTATCACAAACGTAAAGTAGTATTTCCAAATAGTTCCTGTGCTTAAATATTAATTTTATTGGAGTGTCTGTCACCTCATTTGAGCTTGTTTTATTGAATGCTTTATTCTCGATTCTCGTCAATAGAGAGGATCAAAAGCAGCTCCCCTTTGTATTGCAAGGGCAGCAGTAAATCTTCACTCTCTTCCCCGAGGTCTGTGTTATTTTTCCCGCTGTCTATCACGGTCTGTTCTATAGTGATCGCAATCGTCTTGATATTCCACAGTGCAGCACGATAGCCTTCTATGCTGATTAGCATTTTATTAATTGGACCTAACAAGGAGAATGGGTCAAATAATTGGAATGCCCTCATAAAACATGTATGTGTCAGAGGGTCGGGGGTTAAGTCCTTGATCATCAAGGGGACTGTAACATCAGTAAAATTTTTAAGGATCCACTGGACTGGAACGTGAAGGGACACATCCCCTGAAGTAAAGCCCGGGAGTCTGATTATGGTACACCAAGAAACTGTGCAGTTGGAGCTGCCCATCATGAGATTGGTGTTAACACAAACTCCCAGAGAAAGATCTGGAGGCTTAGAAACAAATGATTGTATTAAGGAAATGATATAAGAAAAGACTCAAGTAGTCCAGAAGATGCAAAACATATGACTTGTTGACCTCCACCTCCATATCACCTGACCCTTTTGTACTGTTGCTACTCCCGCAGCTCACATCTATGGCTTCATGGGCCTATAACCAACTGATGGAGAAGGAAAAATCTTGAACCTAATTCAAAGACAGTTTGGTATGCTATACTGGGTTCTATAGAAATGAATCACTGTCACAGTACAGTCCTTCTTGGGGATGACCCTGAAAATATAGCCATAGCTACAGAATGTTCTCAACAACCAGGTAAATAGGATGACCTATTTTCTGGGTGTCAGGCAACTTCTCTCTTTGGTCAATCCACTGCTTACACAATGGGCTAATGAACAAAGTGGCCATGGTAGCAGGTTCAAATCCTATACATGGATCCAGAAGCAGGGGTCCTTACAACCTCCTTCCTTGAGGAAGTAGAGAAAGCATCTTGTGCTTATACAAGATTCAGGATATTAGAACAGGATGCGAGTAAATCTGATTGGTAGAGGGACGTAGTATAGGAAACCCAGTTTATGGATCACCCTAAACCCATTATTCCCCGTCTACCTTTGTTCCCACTAGGCAGCAACCACTATATATTTCACTATATATATCACTAAAGGCCTATATATTTCAGTTTCTTTTACCCAGTATATCATGTTCACTTTTCAACCAAAAATTACACGGCATACTAAAAGTCAAAAAATATTGTTTAAAGAGACATGAACTAGCAAGAGTCAGATAGATATGGCATGAATGTCGTCCGAATTATCAAAACAGGAATTTGAAAAAATATGATTAATATGCTAAGAGCTTTAATGGAAAAAGTAGACCACATGCAAAAACAGAACACGTAAGAAGAGATATGAAAATTCTAAGAAAGGATCAAAAAGAAATACTAAAAATTTTAAAAAGGCCTTTAATGGGGCCATCAGAAGACTGGACTCAACTGAGGAAATAATCTCTGATCTTAGATAGACACTTCCAATTAGTAAGTTCCAAAACTGAAAAGCAAAGAGAACAAAAAATGAAAAAAGCACAGAATATTCAAGAACTGTAGGACAACTATAAAAGATGTAACACATATATAATAGAAATACCAGGAGGAAAAGAAACAGAAGAAATATTTGAAACAAAAATGACTGAGAATTTTCCCTAAATTAAATGTCCGACACCAGATCCAGGAAGCCCAGAGAACATCAAGGATAAATGCCAATAAAAACCAACCAGCAGCAACAAGACCCAGCAACAAGAACAAAAGAAAATCCTTGGCACTGGCATTCAAACTTCAAAAACCAAAGATAAAGGAAAAGTCTTGAAAGAAGCAGGGGCGTGGGTAGGCAACTCATCTATAGAAGTGCAAAGATAAGAATTACTTCCCAGAAACCACATAAGCCAAAACGGAGAATGAAAGTGTTAAGCAAGCAAACAAACAAAAAACACTACCGACCTAAAATTCTTACTCTGTGAAATTATCCTTCAAAAGTGAAGGAGAAACAGATTTTCCCAAGTGAAAATTGATGGTTCACCACCCAGAGTCAGTTCTCTTTCCATCACCATATATTTGATACCCTTTGCCCTCATCTACCATCCCCTGCCCCCTTTACCCTCTGGTAATCACTAAACTATTGTCTGTGTCTATGAGTTTTGGTTCTTCATTTGTTTTTCTTATTCTTTTGTTGTTTTCAGTTTCATATACCACATATCAGTGAAATCATATGATTCTCTACTTTTTCTGTGTGACTTATTTTGCTTAGCATCATACTCTCAAGATCCATCACGTTGTCACAAATGGCACTAATTATGTATATATACCACTTAAATCTATCTAACTTTGTAAACAACTGTCATACCAATAAACTTGAATAAAAAAAATTGATGAAATTTCTTATCAATAGACGTTAAATTCTTCAGAAAGAAGAAAAATGATATAGGTCAGAAATTCAGAACTACATAAAGAAAAGAGAGTATCAGAAATGAATAACTGAAAGCAATATAAAAACTTCTTTTTCTTATTCTTAATTCATCTAAGAGATAACAGTTTGTCAAAATAATACTAGCAATGTTTTCAATTACGTATGCTTGTGTATATATGTGTACATGTATACATACGTATATGTGCTTATGTATGCTTATATATAAGTGAAATGAATAACAGCAGTAGAAGGGATGAGAAGGTAGAATTAAAATTGTTTTGCTTTTATACAGTCCTCATACTACCTGTGAAGTGGCCTAGTGTTATCTGAAAGTGGACTTGAATTAAGTGTAAATGTATATTGCAAACTCTAGGGCAACCACTAAAACTAAATTATGTTCAAACAGAGCAGACTCAAAGCAAGGAAACTTATCAGGAACAAAGATGGACATTGCAAAATGATAAAGGAGTTGATACTCCAAGAAGACATAACAATCCTTAATGTTTATGCACCTAACAACAGTGTCAAAATACACAAGGCAAAAACTGAAATAGATGAATACACCATTGGAGTTGGGATTATTAACATGCCTCTATCAGTAATGGATAGATCTAATAGGAAGAAAATCAGTAAGGACATAGTTGGACACAACACCATGAATTAACTGGATATAACTGACATTTATTGATTACTTCGTCTAACCACAGATTCCACACTCCACTCAAGCTCACATGGTCACTCACCAAGCTAGACCACACTCTGAGCCATAGAACACACCCAAATAAACTTAAAAGAATATATACCATACTATGTCTGCTCTCAAATCACAATGGAATTAAACTAGAAATCAATAACAGAGACAACTAGAAAATCCCAATATTTTGGAGGTTAAACACCACACTTCTAAATAACCTATGGATCAAAGAAGAAATCTATATTCAGTTAAGAAACTGAATAATTAATAACCTTCCAAGACAGAAAGAACCAGACCCAGATGGGTTCACTGGTGAGTTCTACCAAAGATTTTGAGAAAAAAATTATACCAATATTCTACAATGTCTTCCAGAAGACAGAAGTAGAGAACACTTCATAGTTTATCCTATGAAGCCAGTCTCACCTTAATACCAAACCAAAGACATTATTAGAAAGCAACAGGCTAATACCTCTCATGAATATTTATGTAAAATACTCGACAAAATATTCGCAAATCAAATCCAACACTGTTTAAGAAGAATTGTACACTATGACCATTTGGAATTTATCCCAGGTATGTGATCCTTGTTCAACATTCAAAAACCAAGTAATGTAATCCATCACATCAACAGGCCATAGAAGAAAAATCACATGGTCATATTAATAGATGCAGAAAAAGCATTGTCAAAATCCAGCACCATTCATGACAAAACCTCTCAGGAAAGTAGGAATACAGCAAAACATCTTCAACTTGATAAAGAACATTTCCAAAAAAAAAAAAGAAAAAAGAAAAAGAAAAAGAAAAAAAAAAAGCTTACATCACTCAAAGCTTTCCTGCTAAGATCAGGAATTAGGCAAGGATGCCCACTCTCGCCACTGCTTTTCAATATTGTACTGGAAGTGCTAGCTAATGCAGTAAGACAAGGAAATAATAAAAAGAATAAAAGTTACTCAGATTGGCAAGAAAAAACATAAAACTAGCTTTGTTTGCAGATAACATAGCTGTCTATGTAGGAAATTTAAAAGAAATGAAAAGGAAAAAGAAAAACTCTCCTGGGACTAAAGTGATTATAGCAGGGTTGCAGGATACAAGGTTAACAAACAGAAGTCAATTGCTTTCCTTATACCAGGAACTTACATGTGGAATTTGAAATTAAAAACACACAATCATTTACATTAGCACCCCCCAAAACAGAAATACTTAGGTATAAATCTAACAAAATATATACAAGATCTATATGAAGAAAACAAAATTGTGATGAAAGGTATCTAAGAAGAATGAAATAAATGGAGAACTATTATAAGTCCATGGATAGACTCAATATTGTCAAGATGTCAGTTCTTCCCAACTTCATCTATAGATTCAACACAATCTCAATCAAAATCCCAGCAATTTATTTTGTGGTCACTGACAGACTGATTCTAAAGTTTATACAAAGATCAAAAGACCCAGAATTGCCAACTCAATAGAGAGGATGTGGAGCCACAGAACTCTCATTCATCGCTGGTGGGAATGAAAAATGGTACAGCCGCTCTGCAAGAAACCATTGGCAGGTTTCTTAGAACACTATGCATACTCGTACCGTATAATCCAGTTATTGTGCTGCTTGTATTTACCCAAATGAGCTGAAAACATGTCTATGCACAAATCTGCACATGGATATTTATAGCAGTTTTATTCATAATTACCAAAGCTTGGAAGCAACCAAGGTGTCCTGCAGTAGGTGAGTGAATAAACTATGGTACATCCAGACTATAGAATATCATTCAGCACCAAAATGAGCTATCATGCTGGGAAAGACATGAAGGAAATTTAAATGCATATTATTACATGAAGAAGGCCAATATGAAAAGGCTGTATAATTCAAGAATAAGACTTTAAGGAAAAGGCAAAACTAGAAAGTCAGTAAAAATATCAGTGGTTTCCAGGAATTTGGGGGTGGGGAGTAAAGATGAATAGACAGAGCACAAAGGATTTTTAGGGCAGTAAAACTATTGTGTATGACACTACAATGGTGGAAACAATATATATTCATCAAAACCCACAGAATATATAACACCAAGAGTGAACCGTAACGTAAACTATGGACTTTGGGTGATAATAATGTCAGTAAGTTCATCAGTTGTAATAAATGTATCCACTATAGTGGGTGATGTGGACAGTGGAAAAGTTGTGTATGTGGGTGGCGAAGGGGGTTTCAGGGACAGAGGTAGTATATGCAAAATCTTTGTACCTCCTGCTCAATTTTGCTATAAACATAAAACTGCTCTAAAAAATAAAGTTTATTAATTTTTTTAAAGGGGGCTATTTATGGATGTCATATATATATAGTAATGTTTCTAATTCTCTTTTCTTCTATTTTCAACTACGATATGTAATATGTTCTAATTGTTTAGACATTTGGAACACCAACACATTATATCTCAGCATCTCTACCAGCTGTTGGCAGCCAAAAGACAAGTCCCTATTGTCATAATCTAAGCACCCAGCTAAGTGCCTAGCCCAGAGTGGATGCTAACTAAATGTTTATTGCAGTCTCCAGGGAAGGCAATGGTGTATAGGGGAAACAGGACCAAAGGAGGAGTTCAATTAACATTGCTTGGCTATTTCCTAGCCCCCATGACCTTGGGCAAATCACAGGTTCAGAGGTTCATTTTCGAAATTATGAAATGGAGATAACCTCATCTTTTCACAAAATTGTTGTAAGGACCAAAGGTGATGCACTAGATATAAAAGATTTTAAGTTGCAGAATGCTTTACAAAAATCAGCTACTGTTGCTCATGGTTCAATGACTAAATAGATACTAAGTTAAAGGGAAGAGAAAGGGATGGGCTGGATAGAAACAGAGAAATGAGAGAATTAAAGGAAACAAAGATAAACTCAGTCATCACCATACAAACTACTTGGCACAAGAGTCTGTGCCTCTTCCTCCTTCCACGCACACAACAAACAGACATCAGACAAATGTTTTCTCTCACATTTTGCCCAAGTTCCCTTAGTCATCAATTTATCAAGTGTTTCCTGAATGCAAACAGGTACCAAGCCTTGAGTCTGGGAAAGGGCACAAGGTATAATTACTGCCTTCAAAGAGGTCAAACTCTAGTGGAGGAGACAGACACGTGAACAGATTGATACAATGGAGTGGAATTGGAGGCCCCCAAATGGAATTGGGTAATTCTTGAAGGATTCGATACAATCAGGGAAAAAGAGATCAAAATCAGAGAAAGCTCCCTAGAGGAAAGGATCTTCCAGGATACATCTTGGAAAAGGTAGTTGGCAGAGAAGGAGAGAGCATTCTAAGACAGAGAAGACCAGGTTGTAGAAACAGACAAGGGCATCAAATCAAAGAGACCTTGTATGCAAGGCTCTGAAATCTTATTCCATGAGGGATGAGGAGCCACTAAAGGCTTTTAAATGGGAAAGATGGCTTGACCAGATTTATGTTAAGAAGCTTTACTCTGTCCTCTGTGGATATCGCTACTGCTGCAGGCAACTCTCTCAGTCACCTGTTGCTGCTCAGCCTTGCAATATTCCATCCAGTCTCTAAAAGGAGTCAAATTAGAAAACTATGAAACCACTGGTCCACAGGGCTTGCTCTACTCAGACTTTGCAGAGACTGGGGCCTTCCTGGACTCTCTAAAGTTCTCAAAAGTTTAAAAAAAAAAAAGCCCTGTTAGTTAATTTCTTACTTGAGATCTCACTTGCTACATGATTTCCTTATGACTGAATGAGTTCCTGATCCTTTCTCCCAACAAGTGGAAGAAACCCTGATTGGGGAGTCTAATCTGAGCACTGAAAGTTTGTGGTAGAATTTAAGATTTATTGCCTCCGTTTCCTTATTATACAATCTCCAAATCGTAATTATGAAGTTGCTTTCTCTTCTCAAGTCCTATCAGTAGAATACTGAATGTATGAGTGACAGACACACATGGGCACCTGGGGGTTTGGTCTGATAACACATCACTTGGCACCAATCATTTATGTTACTACTAAATCACTTTGAGACAGGGTTGACACCCAAATGTAAACTCATGGATTTCTACAATACAGATTTTGTCAACGTGCAGAAGGCAGCTAAGCTCTATTCCTTTGGAAATGAATTTCAACAACTTTACATTACGTCAATCTCTTTTAAGACAAGTATACTTTAAAAACAAGCCAAGGTCTAAGGATAAAACTTTGTGGGTTCAGAACTCGCAAGAAACAAAAATGTCTTGGGTTCACTAAGGGGATGAAAATGGGTAACTCTCCCTTTCACCATTACATTCCTACCCCAAACAGCATCCCAGGGCTTGTCCAAAGACAGAAGACCCTCATCATGGGGGGAAGTTCAGAGGTGGGGACTGAGGGTAACCAGGGTCTGACTGTATTCCTCCCCCCTCTCCCCCCACACAACAAAGCTTCAGGTGGTCTGATATGCCAAACATACCACCTTACCTGCCTTTCCCTGTTCCCCCTCCCCTCCAGGGCAAGATTTGGGAAGGAATATTTTTAAACTGGCAATATCAACACCAAACGCAAAGAAACTCATTATGTTTGATTTCTTTTCAAGTCACCTTACAAATTTGTCTTTATAGCATAATGAAAACATTCAGAGACATAAATTGTTGCTTAAAACTGTCCCCTGTAGAACTTATCTCTTCCGCGGTGAAGAGATGAAAAGGAAAAATATTTCCAAGTCCTCTGCATTCCTTACTCAATAGTCATCATATGAACTTCAATTGAAAAACAATTCACCAAGTGTTTAAAAATCTGTTTTAATTATATTTTCATGAATTCCAAGAACATCATTGCAGTCAATGTTACAAAAAGCAGAGGGACATCACAACATGCGATAAAAAAAATGGATTCACCATGAAAATAATGTGTGTTGGTGCTAAAATATAGTTACTTGTCTCCCTGAAGGAAAAAAGTTTCTTCTAATTGACTATTCACCTGGATTTTATTATAAGAAAGGTGTTGTTGGGTGTTTTTTCTTGAAAGTTTGAGGGGAAGTTTTCGATTTCTGCTATTGTTAGTGTTAGTGTCTGATGAAAATCCCTCATTCTGAAAGCCGTTATTTGCAGTCTATAAATTAATCAGAAAATGCGAAAGTACAACAAATAGCTTGGCAACTGTGCTGTGTTACATAGAAAGCCATTAGCAAAAATATGTAACAAAATTTATGTAAAACAAACAATTTTCTGTCCTTATATACAGAAGTTTGCTTTATTCCTCCCACCCTCACAGCTTACTCTAAAAAGGAGAGGGTCTGGGGGAAGCAGCTACTAATCTCCTTTGAACTCCCATTCTGGATGGGGTAAAGAAATCTTAAAAGGTAATCACTTAAATCTTCTTTTAACTGAGTTATAAAAATGCATTGGGACTTCTCAACAAAGGGAAAAAGAGGAAAGATGATCATGGCTTTAAAATAAAGAATTCATCCCTTTGTCCTTTGCAAAGTTATCTTAATTAACTCACGAGTTAGAGAGTAAAAATACCTACGTGTGTGGCTGTGATCTGAGGACACAGAGTAAAGGACATGTAGGTGAAGCATACGGATGTTATACCCCAGGCTGCTGAGAAGTTTCACACGTAGGACATGCACACATTTCATACCGGGAGAGTTCACAGGGAAGAAAGATCCTAGGTACGTGGGAAATGGGACCCGAATCTATATACAAATGCATAAACAGGAAGAACACATGGAGTCCAAGGGAGCCCAAAATACAAGTTTAAAAATGCATTTTCAAATCATTTCAAAGCCAAGGACCATTTTTACCGAAAACTGACAATTCTACAGACTACCTTGTAAACATGGGAAATGCAGCTTTACGGAATTCACAGTCTCAGAAGAAAGTAAATTTCTGGTTTGTCCTCACTGCTTGGCTCTGTCTGCAAAGCAGAGTGATCCGGACAGAACCGGTCGGCGTGGCCCGCGCGCAGGGCTGTGCACGCGCCCTCGGGGATGCCGCGGCCCTCCACGCCGCCGCCCGTGGCGTCCCTCAGGTAGCCCGCGATGTAGGAGCCAGTGGAGTGCCGGTTCCCCACGGGCGGGGGCCCGGAGGCTTTGTTTCGAAGAATCACGCCTCCCACATTGCTGGGGTTCACACCTTTCTGCTTGTTGGCTTCCTGCTTTTCCCTGGCACGACTGGCAATGTTGCGCACTCTGCTCTGACTTCTGGATGACAACTTCCTGACCAATGCCCTGGGGAACGGATTGGCATCCTGCTTTGCATACAGCATTTGGCAGCCATCTTCCTGGTCAAAGGACACGAGCTTCCGCAGCTGCTCAGTCAGGGCATCTATCGGCTCTATGGACTTTGTCTTTATAGGTACAGCCTTCCTGTCTCTGATGCCAGTTGTAACGAAACTCTTACTAATACACTGGTACTTGCTTTCAAAATTGCAGGCGATGTCCTCTGATGTTAAGTCTCCCAGACTTTTGGATTTGCAAGGACTGGGCAGTTTCAGAGCAGGCAGAGGAGGGTGCCGGGCAGGGTTGGATGCAGGGGCATGCAACTCTTGAGCACCAGATGGGGGCTCGCAGGTCTGGTTCATTTTTGCATCTGAATTTGAGAAGTGCTTATGCATAAAACCAGCACCCTGATAGGTTAGACAAGAAATACTTTGATTTTTGACACCTTGGATATTGTTGACTATTTCAGACACAGAAGGGTGGAGAGTCTCTTTACAGTAACCATTTCTCAAGCCTCTTTGAAAATGTTGCACCACACCCTGACTGTACTTCAGCTTTAAAGGAGAAGCGAAGTGACTTGTGTCTTCTCTCCTGTAGTCACACGTTGTTATGGACAGATTTTCTGAGTCTCCATCCATTTCCACGAGACTGCTCTCCCCAGAATTTAAACAAACAGTGGGATCAGCTATGACATCTCCCAGTGTCAAGTCAGCGGAAGAGGCAGGGCTGCGGTTCCTCAGTATTTCCCAGTCTTTCCCTTTGGTGGGACTTTTTGATAACGGGTAGTGAGACGTATTAGAGGAAAGAGGCAGGTTACTTTCCATGGCCCCTGTCTTGGCCTTACCAGAAAGGTCATCATCTGGTTTGGTTTTAGAGACAGTAAGAGTGCAGGCGGTCTCACAAATGACTGTGTGCGTTGAGCGTTCAGAGGCCTCAGGACTAGAGAATGCAATTGGCTCAGGAGACGAGCAGAGTAAGGATGACTTGGGGTTTCCCTTGGAAAAGCCATGCTTGGAGGGCATTTTTAGGTTCATAGTGGGTGAGAGAGGATGGCCTGACATCACACTGGTGCTGTGAAGATGAGAAACAACTGTGAGGTTCGCCTGATCGCTGGTATCACCAACCTGGCCAATCAGTGCTGAGATGGAACTACCCGCCTCATTCTCGTTCGTTAAAGTGACATTGTCAATAAGATGAGAAATTTCACTCTCCTGCAGAATCGCTGTAGACTGTAACTCAGGTACGTCAGAACAGAGTATAGAGACGTCTGACAAAGAAAAGGAGGTTGCAGGTCTGCCCTTACCCCAATTGCCTTCCAAGCTCTTAATCTCCAGGTTGCTTTGAGAAAAGATGCTTCCAGACAATGTGCTTTTTCCTTCCGCAAAGCCGCCAGCATTGCCATTTTCCTTGGTTTGCACACCACACAGATCTTGTGTTGGGTTAACTGCAGGATTAAGAGCCAAATGCTTTGGGGAGAGGGATTTGTTGGGGCCGTGGTCTTCCTGGCAGTCAACTGACATATTTGATTTGGTTCTCCCACCTGTAGGACCTGGCATGTCCACCTGTTCTGTGATTGACATGTTAGCAGTAGAAATAGCAGAGTGCCCTTGGCTGATGTCTTTGTTGAGGAGCGCGCTGGAGGAAGAGGATAACTTTTTGTTGAAATTTGGAAAATGTTGGTCTTTTATACTTGCCTTCCCTTTTCTGCTGCCATCCTTAACGTCTGCTGAATGAAACAAACAACATTTTAGGTGACATGTAGCACTTTATGTAAGAGCTGCGAACACTCATGTTTGTCTTCAGACAGACAAATGGAGAATGTAAATCTGTTACATCGTGACAAAATATAATCATGGAGTGCATAGATTTGCAACAAAGTGTCTGTGTGATGAATAAATGGTAAAATATATTCAGAGGAATTTCACTGAAGCTTCCCTTTGAAAATCTATTACATCAGTTAAGGATGTAATATTCATTACCAAAAAAATGTCAATGAGTTACCATACTTTTACAGTGAGGATTACCTTAAGTTGTTTCCTATTCAGATTTGTACTACACAGAAGCATGCCAATAAAAACAGAACAAGACAGCTCTGTTAAACAAAGTATTGTGGTACCTGTAAGCAAGATACTATAAGCTTTCAAAGTTAAGCATGTATTAATAAAAAACACAAGTCATATCATTAAAAAAAAACATTTTAGCAAAAGATCTAATATAATTAATTTCTAAAACAAATTGGAAAGTGCAATAAATGTATTAAAATATCAATATCTGTTGAATTTAAATGTAAAAATCAAGAATTGGTCATAAATTCAATGCCACTGCTAATAGCTAGTTTTCTGTTAACCATATTTTTGTTTTTAATACATACATTTCATGTCACATTCTCCCCTTAAAAGGGGCAGTAAAATATTAAGCACAGTAAGGAAAACTATAAAAACACACAATTCACAGTAAGTTGGATGTATCCCATCCTGTTTAGTATAATGCTAAGACAATACTAAGTGTTCAAGCACTCTTGATCACATTATTTAATAATGTTTAAAAGCTTTTAATCATGATATACAAGAAGAATTTGTTTATTATTTTCCTAATTAAAAATTTCACCTTCAACGTTTGATAAACCCAAAAATTATAAGGAAAAAAAATTAAATATCCTTTCATGTTCCACTCAGAGAAAGCCACTGCAAGCTTTTGTAGAGAAACAGAACTATGTATAGAATTTTGTATTTAGCATTTTCTTCACTTACTATTGTTTTCTACATTATAATTTGAATCATTCCATGCCTGTGTATTGCTCCATATTTACCACAGGTTTTTATCTATCTATCTACCTGAATGACTAACTTATATTAATTGTTTTTTAATGGGAGGAAAGAAACATCACCTCAATATTGCTTCCTAACTCACCTTGCTGAATTAACATCTTAATTTTGGCATTAATAGATTTATTACTGATTTCTATTAAATACGGCTTTATTTCCCCCCAAATGGAGCTTTGAAATAAATTTTAAAGCACACATTTCATCTCTTCTGACATTGTTCTTAGCAAAATTTCAAACTTTTAAACTCCCTTTTTCTCCTTCAAAGAGGTCATTCAAAAATCAGTTTGTCTCCCTAAAAAAGCTTACAATAAAAATCAATACAAATAAGATGGTTTTTGTGAGAGAGTAGATCATTGAAATTAGATTGTATGATAAAAGGAGAATTTTGCTAAAAGAAAAAGGTATCACGTTCTACTTGTCTGGGATGCTTCTGATTTAATTCAAACATATTTGTTGCAGAGACATCGAATAGACACAGTTGTAGTGCTTCAATCATTTAAAATCAGGCAGGAGAAGGAGTCACCGACCGAAGTCAAGAGCTCTTTGGGACACTGTAAAGCAGGCATCGCTCTTTACCAAGTTCTTGATATGAGTGAAGCATTACGCTCAGATTAGGGGGAAAGATGGGTAATGCCTGGTCCCTAGGCTTGAGGAGCCTGTAACTGGAAGGAGGGATAGACGTGTTTCCTTCCCTGCCAACATCCAGGCATCAGGGAAGTGAGGCCACAGGAAAACATGGCCTGAGCTACCTCTCGAAGAAGCAAAGATTTCTCAAGTGAAGACAGTGGCTTGCTTTTAACATCTGCCCTTTCCTCTTTCTCCATAAACATTTCCAATCATGGAAATGTATTATAAACATTTCCAATCACGGAAATGTATTATATGGCAGGGAGAGAAACACAACTATATACAACTTAAAAAAAAAAATCAACATAATTCTATTTGAGTTCAGAACACTCAGTAAATATGGTACCCACATAGAAAACCATGATGTCTGCTCATATTTTGCAGGTTTCACCTCCCTCTCTCATACCTAGGCTCTATGCCATCAGACCTGATGGTTCCTCTTATCCCTCACTGTCAACTTCACATGTAATTTTAAGGCCTTAGGAACTAGGAAACAGCTCTTCTACCCCCCTGCCCTCTCCCAAAGTTTAAAATCTGGTCTAAAAGATAACGTTAAAATTATTATTATTTTTTTAGTATATTTTATACTGACTACAAAATGTCAACCTCGTCATAATGATAATCAGAGATCAAAATGCAGGGGTTTATCTTTAGAGAAACTTAACGTATCTTACCCAGAGAGTTTTCTTTGCCTTCGGTGTCTCTTCCTGTTTCGGATATAGGCAGTGACAAAGCCCCGAAAAAACTTTTGTCAACAGGCATAGAGATTGGGCGCACTTGCAGACTCCGTGTGGTCCTCCTCAGGACACCGTCTTGATCTCTGGCAGGCTCAGACACAGAATCCTTTATCTCTACCATTTCCTGGAGGCCCATTTTGTTCTTCTTTCTGCCTTTGGCTGGAGCGCTAGCTGTGCGCCGCAGAATTCTATCTCCAATTGATCGCTTCCGAACATAATGGGAACTGTTTTCTGAAGAACTGTGCCTGGGATTCTTGTTGAACAGTCCTTTCAGACCTTGGAGCTGTCTGTTCTGAAGATACAAGAGGACCAACCACAAGTCAAACGAATGCCACTGTGGCAACAATTTGCCTTTTAAATGACAGTTCCATGAAAAATGGATACAAAATGAAATTTTACAGCCATTGGTAGTATAGACTCAGACCAAGAAAACAGCAGCTCACAGCATGTTTGCACAGTGCCATGCACGTCTTCTCAACCTTACTGTGTGGGGAAGGCAGCCTTCCATTTGCATAACCAAGCTTTCCCAGAAGTTTCCTACCCAGAGATGATAAGGTGGTAGGAAATGTTTCTGCAGTTAATAGACTGCTAAGAACTCCAGTCGCCCTAAAGCAACAGATGCACATTTCGAAGTGGTAAGCAGGAAAATGGAGTGACATGAAAAAGCATGCTGCCAGAACCATTTGAAAAGAAATATGCCAGTGAGAAGAAAGCACCATGCTGAGAAACTACCTTTGTAGCTCCTAGAAAGTGCAATATAGTATAACTGGGGTTGAGTATTAAAGGGCTCCACTGCAAGGGAAAAAACAAAACACAATTGGGGTTCCTTCAAGAAGGTCGCACACAAGTCAAAACAAAATTGAAAAATGCATATGCTTCTGTAAACCCTTTCTTCCAGTTTGCAGGGGTTTTTCACCACAGGTTCATTCATTGTTCAACTCACCACTGCCACATTACGGCTTGGGAATCCCAACCCAAACAGACTTTGAAAGTGATAAACAATATGACTTATAAGTGGACACTTATTCAGGAGACAGAAGTCCTATGGCACACTTTCTTTTTCATATTTGAATTTATTTCTGGCTCACGTTTTAAACAAAATCTGAATTTTATTGTGTCCCTCAAGCATGAGAAATGCTAAGAAACGACTTAGTCAACCTGGGATTCCTAGAACTCAAGAATCATTCTTTGATCATTCACATTTGTATGTATTTAGGCTGAAGAAAGGGTCTCAACAAGCAGCACAAACAGAAACTCAGGACTAAACATAGAAAGTTGTGAAATAAAACTTCATCATTCTTAGAAATTAGGATCCCTAGTGTCCCCCCACCCAGACTGATGTCAGATAAACATGTACCCCTAATTTAGGCTCAATTGGTCCATTGCTTAGCAATTAGCTTATAGTCATAATAATATTAATATTAGCCAACATTTTTGAGCATTTACTACGGGCCAGGCAGATGTCTAAGGATAACACATATTTATTAATGAGGTAGGTACTATGTTACCCTCATTTTACAGATGAAGAAGCTGAGGCACAGAAATGGTAAATGCTTCTGAAGGAGAAGCCCCAGGCTAGAACAGAATTTCGGCAAAAGAGCACTGAACATTCCTGGGCTTTATTCAATGCTCTTACAGTCCCTCTAAATCACATCTGGTCCAAAAAATTCATTCCAGTGGCCAAGTCCCCAGTTACTTGGCATGACCAGAGGACAGCCTATTGATTTATAAACCTCAAGTGAATTCTAGAATGATGAGAGCAGCATCAGGTGGAATACATTTTCGTGGTCTCTTTTAAGTCTTTTTGTGGTGGATGGCTTGGAATTCATTCATGAGTTTTAGGTTTTCAGTTAAATACAATGGCATCAAATGAATGCATCCTGCTTAGCACTGGCTGGAATCACAACTTGGTTAGTACAAGTAATTCATCAAACATCTGTGACACTACATTTCCCACTGCAGCCAGCTGGGACTTTTTAAGAAGTAAAATTCAATTTTCAACTATATCTTCACTGTTTTAGCCAAGCAGATAATCATCTAAGAGAATCGTAGTTTTCTCATAAGCCCAGAAAGGACCCCCGGGTGGAAGGAATGAGGACACACCTCTAAGGACTAGAAGGAGCACAGGTGGATTGGGACCTGAGGGCAGGAGAGCACACTGGGCTCAATGGGCTTCCCCATAGTTTCCTGATAAAGAACAGCTCATTATGATGTGCTCTCCTTTGATGCAATTCGTCAGTAAATAACTTTGTTCAGGACCATATGATGGCTGCCTGTGGCTTTAAGCCATAGAATCTTTCTCACCTTTCCGTAGATTTCATTGATTGTTATGTGGACAAATATGGACGCTTCTGTCAGTCCTTCCAAATAGACATGCCGGTAGCCTGATAAAAGGGGAGAAAGTCGTTTTCTTTCAGTTGAACTTGCATTTGGCTTTCCCATGGATGTTAGTGAATTAAGTATCTGACTTTACCACAGTTCTTTACATTTCACAATGCCTGTTAACACTCACATTATCATTTAACACATTTTATATATCATGTTATATATTGTGTATATCGTATATGTTATATATTAAATCTTCCAAAGAAAATGGAATGGTCAGTCTAGAGAGAAACGGCCAACCCATACCTACCAGGCACTAAGCTGCTGAAGGTCACAGTTCTTTGCCCAACAAAGTCTCGTCCAATAGGATCATGATCCCACACGAGGAACCGAACCAAAGCTATTTCTGGCATGTGTACTGTAAATGTCAGGGTTTCTTCCCACACAGGGTTAAATCCTCAGAAAAATAGGAAAAGAAAAATCAGAAAAGCAAAGGGTTGCCTCAAAATGAATTGGCCATAACATTTGCAAAGCAGACAGTGACAATTGCTTACAATTTTATGAAACTGATGCAGACGACCAAGCCATTCCAGGATGCCTTACTGAAATAAAGCCTTGGAATTTACCCAATTGCTAGAAAATAATTGCTAAGAAACTTGCCTGTAAATGATTACATCAATGCTAATAATCTTTGATGCCAAATTGCATTGTAGAGAATGTTCTTTTAGACAATATTCAGGATGCTTCAATACCGTCACAAAGCATCTATAGAAGCGATCTAAGAATGTTTTAGCAAAAATCATAAAGAATGATTCCCACCCCATCCCATCAACAGAATTATGCTTCTCGCCCACCGAAGACTGTGCTGCTGTAATAATCACCAGCAATCATTTTATAAGGTTCTGTACTGATTTCAATGCTACCATATATCATCCTACTTAATTCTTATAGCAATCCTCTAAGGGTAGCAGAGCAGGCTTTGGTTTTGTTTTTATCCAATTAAGAAAAAAATGCATATTACTGACTTTCAAAAATACATTAGCTTTTAAAAATTACACAATGCATGCTCATTTTTTAAAAAGTAGGAAACATAAGTATTTGTAACTCATTTTAGTTGACAAAATTGATGTTCAAAGAAAATAATGAGCTTAGGATCATATAATTAACAACAATGCCTAATTAGACTATGCATTATTGATTTCCAATGGCATCTCATGAAGCAAAACCTTAATACATGAAAGATGATATATTTTCATAGCTACTGAAAATAAACAGAAAGGTACATAATTCAATTCAAATTCTAAAACCAAAATATATTTATTTGCTGGTAAAACTCTCTCAGGTAAAAAATTATTTAAACTGATAAAAACTTAAGTATTCTATAAGTTTTTCCTTTTAAAACTGAAAATAAGTTTTATTAAATATATGCACTCAGGGAGCATCAGCATTTAACCCTGATAAACTCCTCAGCTAATGAAATAATTACAGACTGAAAATCATTGAAATGCCCCTCCTGAGCAAAAGAAGAAATTATCTTTTTGTTGACTTAGTGATAACCTCTCAATTGCTTCTAAGAAAAAATTAAATCTATTGACACTGGTAGGAAAATGCAATAAAGGACGTTGATTGTCTTTAAGCATGTTATTTTCTAAGTAACTGGTTTGTGCCACTCTCAGACCCCCAAATTCCTTTCCGTAAACTAGCATTTAGAAAAACTCCTCTTAAGGTCTGTCTATGAATCTCTAATTTCTCAAACATTTTGAGAATTGTGGTTTAGATTTATTTTAGAGTATTAATGGCCAGAGATTGAGAGAAATAGGTATGCAATAATGTTTGTCAAATGTGTGAACAAACGCAAAGTTAAAAGATTACCAAGAAAAAGACATGAAGGCTGGGTAAAGAAAGTTTTCTTTACATCATGGCCCAAACACAAGAATGCTCTAGCCCGAGCATATTGCACTTAGCTTTAGTGTTTTACATGCTCCAGGAAAAACGAGAAATCACCCAGACGTAGGCTTCACAAATGAAAACTTTGAGGCAACTCATGTAATGAAAACACAATATAAAAATATAAAATTTCATTCATTCTTTTCACTAGAAAAAAATTTTGCTTCAAAAGCAAAAGCCTTGAGAGACGATGTCCATCAAAACATTCCACGCATCAATCTCGCATTTACTTAGTTTTCTGTGTTCAAGAGCTCTGAACATAAGCTCAGATGGCAGTTGCGGACTTAAAGGGTTTCTCTTCTATGTAGACACATTTTTCTTTTCCAGTGAAAATTCTCTTTCTAAAGCATACCAGTTAAAAGTGAGCACAGATCATCGTCTTACCATTGTCATCCACCACACGGGTTTGATCTTTACAACAATCTACTGGCAATCCAATAATTTCAACTTCAACGAAAGGATCAATGATCTATATATAAATAAAGAAAGTGTGTTATCACAACTAATACACTTCTGCACATGTGTTCATTAATATAAGAATATTGGCCAAAATGTTCACATTTCAACAGCAACTCATTTTACTAGGTGCTTATTAAAAAAGAGAAACTCTATCAGGTACAACAAATTCAGACTATGAGACTGAAATAAAAGATTAAATATCTGTTTGCCAGTATCTACTAATGCTACACAACCTTTACCCAGTGACCTACAACTTCAGTTCAGGGTATGTACCCAACAAAAATGAAGAGTTTTGTCCATACACAAATGCTCAGAGCAGCTATATTCTTAATAGTCACACAGTGAAAACACCTAAATGTCTATCATGAATAGGATGGAGAAATTGCGAAGTATTCATTAATTAATACTATACAACAATGAAAAAGAACAAAGTTTTGCCACATAGACATAGCATTGAGCAAATGAGACATAAAAGAGTAAATACTGCAGAAGTCCATTTACATAAAGTTTGAGCAGACAAAATTAATCTATTATGATAGGGGATGGTGTTTGATGGGGAGGCAGTATTAACTGGCAGGTTAGACAGAAGCTTTCTAGGGGTTCTGTCTTTACATTGGGTTATATAATAATTAATCAAGCTATCCACATTTTATTTGTGAATTTTAATGCAGTTAAACCAATTGTATATTACAATGTAAATTTTAAAATATTAAAAAATAGAACAATTATATAGATCTATATAGATATAGATATAGATATATAGATATCTGGTCAAGATGGCAGAGTAGGTAAATGCTTTGCTTACTTCCTCTCACAACTTCCTCAAAATTACAACTAAACTACAGAACAACCAATATTGAGAATTTACTGAAGTCTAGATGAACTGAAGTCCTACAACTAAGAACATACAGAAGAACCCAGCTTGAGACTCGTAGGAAGGGCCGAGATGCAAAACATGCTGGTCCCAAACCTGTGAGTGATCATCAAAAATTGGGAGGTATATCTCCACTATAGAGGTCCCCCCTACAGGAGCGAGAGGTCCCAGCCCCATACCTGGATCCCTAGCCCAGGGTTCCAGTGCCAGGGAGAGAAGTCCCCGTAACTTCTGGATGTCAAAATCAGCGGAGATTGTGGCTGTGTGAGCCAGCAGGTGGCTGAAATCCTAAACACTCCTCTTAAAGAAGACACACACAGACTTACTCCCTCAGCTCTCTCTGAGCTGCTGCGCTGGGGCAGCAGCTCAAAAGGCACCAGAGACATTCGGGGAGAAACTGAATTGTCTGGCTTCTAGGCAAGGGCTGAAGGGTCAGCTTTCTCTAGGAAGAGATGGCGGAAGACATTATTTCTTTGTTGAGCTGTTCCAACTTCTGGCATGCAGACACAGGCAGCCACCATATCTGAGTCTCCATCAAACTGGCTAACACCTTTTGTTTGCCATGGCCTGGTGATTCTGAGATCCCAAGCACCACCCAACTTTCGGACACACCCAAACTACTTCCAGTGGCTTTCCCATACAATCGCCCTGCCTTGGCTCATGCTGAAGATTTTCCTGAAATTGCTCAAGGGTCACAAAAACCAAACAAGCATCATCTGGCTTCAGTGTGTCCTGTACCTCTGGCTGAGCAACTCTAAGCCCAGCACTAGTGACAAACTGGCCTTGGTTTGCAGCTTGGCCTCTCGGGGCACCTCCAAGCACAGCACGGGCAGAATTGTGGCTCATGCCAGGTGGACTTTGGCAGGGCATAGGCTGTGGCTGAATGTGGCCTGCAGTGCGCCCCCACCCCGGAGGCCCTCGGGCTGGTACACCCAGTTGTCAGCTTCAGACTGAGCCAGAGCATCACCCTGCTGCCTCCAGGATGATACACCCAAAGGGAAGAATGGCAGGCACCAGAGCCCCACTAAAGCGAATCCTGTTCTGTAGGGTCAGCCCCTGCACCACAGCTCCTCCACTGTAGTCATGGCTAGTCCTTACAACCAATGAGCCCAAGGATCAATCCCTCCAATTGACCGGCAGAAAGCAACCAAGCTCAACTACAACAGGAGGGCACACGCAACCCACACAAGGGAAACACCTGGAAAACCTGGCTCTGGTGACCAGGAAGGTTGTGCCACTGGGCTCCACAGGACACCCACTAAATAAGACCACTCTACTAAGACTGGGAGACCTAGCAGCCCTACCTAATACATAGAAAAAACACAGGGGGGCAGCCAAAATAGAGAGACAAAGAAACATGTCCCAAATGAAAGAACAGAACAAAGCTCCAGGAAAAGAACTAAACAAAATGGAGATAAGCAATCTACCAGATGCAGAATTCAAAACACTGGTAATAATATTAATAATAATGATCTCAGGGAGAACTTCAACAAAGAGACTAAAAATGGAGATAGAAAACATAAAAAAGAACCAGTCAGAAATAAAGACTACAATAACTGAAATGAAGAATACATTACAGAGAATCAACAGTAGATTAGATGAAGCAGAAGATCAAATCAGTGATTTAGAAGATAAGATAGCAGAAAATAATCAGAACAACAAAAAGAAAAAGAATCCAAGAAAAAAATGAGGAGAGTTTAAGGGGCCTCTGGGACAACAACAAGTGTACAAAATTTACATCTTAGGGGTACCAAGAGGGGAAAAGAGACACTAAGGAATTGAAAGCCTATTTGAAGAAATAATGACAGAAAACTTCCCTAACCTGGCAAAGGAAATGGATATAAAGCCCCAGAAGTGCAGAGTCCCAAACAAGATGAACTCAAAGAAGCCCCCACTAAGACACATCATAACTAAAATGCCAAAGGTTAAAGACAAAGAAAGGATCTTAAAAGCAGCAAGAGAAAAACAGAGAAAAAAGGGAACTCCCAATAGACATCACCTGATTACTCAACAGACACTTTGTGAACAAAATATTCAAAGTGATGAAAATCAAAGACCTACAACCAAGATTATTCTACCAGCAAAGCTATCATTTAGAATTCAAGGACAGACGAAAAGCTTCCCAGACAAAAAAATGATACAGGAGTTCATTGCCACCAAACCAGTATTCAAGGTATGTTAGAATATATATAAATATTTGTTGATAGATATGTAGTTATTGCCATTTTATTATATGTGTATATTTTATTATATATATGTTCATACACACACACACACACACACACACACACACACACACACATATATATATATATATATATATATATATATATATATATATATATATATATATATAAAATGGCAATAACTACATATCTATCAACAATTACTTTCAATGTAAATGGACTAAATGCTCCAAACAAAAGACAGAGGATGGCTGAATGGACAAGAAAACAAGACCCATACATATGCTGCTTACAAGACACTCACTTCATATCAAAAGATACACACAGACTGAAAGTAAAGGGATAGAAAAAGACATTTCATGAAAATGGAAACAAAAAACAAAACAAACAAACAAAAAAAAGCTGGGGTAGCAATACTTATACAAGATACTACAGACTTTAAACCAAAAGCTATAACACGAGACAAAGAAGGACCTAGTAATCCCACTTCTGGGTATTCATCTGAAGAAACACAAAACACTACTTCAAAGGGATGTACTCATCCATGTTCATTGCAGCATTATTTACAATAGCCAAGAAGGCAAACTGGGTGTCCTGGAAAGGATGAAAGGATAAAGAAGAGGTGGTATATATATACAATGGAATATTACTCAGCCCTAAAATAAGAATGAAATCTTGCCATCTGCGACAATATGGAGGTACCTAGAGGGTATTGTTCTAAGTGTAGTAAGTCAGACAGAGAAACACAAATGCCATATGATTTCACCTATAAGTGGAATCTAAGCAAAACAAACAAAGGAAACAGAAACAAAGTCATAGATACAGAGAACGTTTTGATGATTACCAAATGGGAGGGGTATTGAGGGAATAGGTGAAAAAGGTGAAGGGATTAAGAAGTACAAATTGGTTGTTACACAGTAGTCATGGGGATGTAGGGTATAGCATAAGGAATATAGTCAGTAATATCGTAATGACTATGTATGGTCAGATGGATACTAGATTAATTGGGGTGATAGATGGGAGGGGGTTTGGGGGTAGGGTGGAAAAGGTGAAGCGATTAAGAAATACAAGTTGGTGGTGATGGAAGGAGAACTGACTCTGGGTGATGAACACACAATGGGATTTATAGATGATGTAATACAGAATTGTACACCTGATATCTATGTAATTTTACTAACAATTGTCACCCCAATAAATTTAATGGGAAAAAAGAAATACAAGTTGGTAGTTACCAAATAGTCATGCGGATGTAAAGTAAAGCATAGGGAATATGGTAATAACTATGTATAGTGCCAGGTGGGTACTAGACTAGTCAGGGGGATCACTTCCAAAATTATATAAATGTCTAATCAGTATTCTGCACACCTGAAGTTAGTTAAAATAATACTGAATATCAACTGTAATTGAAAAATTCAAAAAGGGAGGTAAAAGGTGAAGGGAAATAAGAGGTCCAAATTTTCAGTTATAAAACAAATAGGTCATGGGAATGTAATATATAGCATGGGGAATATAGTCAAGAATAGTGTGACAGCATAGTATGGTGTCAGATGGTTGATGGATTTATCATGGTGATCACTTCTTTAGGTATGTGAACACTGAATAACTACAGTGTACCCCTGAATCTAATATAATACTGTATGGTAGCTATATATTAGTAAAAATCTTTTTTTAATAAAATAAATAAAAGGATTAAAAAGCAATCAAAAGAAAAAATATGAATGTTTCGTCTTCCTCACATTTTCTGCCCATCACCCCTCCTCTGGGGGAAGAGATCCTGCTTTATTGGACATCTGTAATCTCTCCTTAGTGGTGCAAGTTCTGGATAATGAGCAATAAAGGACTAAAACTCTAAAAAAAAAAGAAAAGAAAAGAAAAAACACAGAAATGAGAGAGTTATGAAGTGTCAGAAAACATATTTTTAGGATCATGGAGAGTAAAGAGAGTATACAGCTTTGTGGGGGACTTCAGGGGATAAGAGCTAGTGGTATGACGGAAGGACATGGTAAGACAATCAGGTGGAGGGAGGGAGGAAGATAGATAGATAGATAGATAGATAGATAGATAGATATAAAATAAATCATAGTTAAAATTCACTCATTTTCAATTATTTATCTTCTGCTAAAAGTTCTTACTTTAAATAGAACCCTGTGGTACAACTGGACCAATGGGGATCTTGGGTTTTGCGGCAGCTAATGAATATGATTTCTGTTTTTAAGGAAGTCAAGACCACCAGCTTTAAAAGCAACTTCCTGTTTCAAAGTTTCATTCTTGTGTTGGCCTTCAGCAAGTTCAGTAAGTGTCTGTGCTTCAGATTCCTCATCTGTGAACGTGAGATATCAGTGTGTGCTTCGTGGTACTATAACCCAGGTGAGATACTAGAATAATAGAATCAGATAGTGGCAGCAAGACTGGCGAGAGATTTCGGAGGTAGAACACCTAAGAGAAGGTAATAATTAGGTGTAAGGAGCAAAGGGGGGAAAAAGGCGAAAATTAAAGAAGACAATTTTCAGATTGGGAACAAGAAAAATTGTGATTTCATTCTCAGAAATATGGATAATGTGAGACATCATGCACTGAGATTTCAGGGAGCCTGGATGGGAAGAAAAAACTCTACCTTTATTTACATTAGCCTCTGACTAAAGAACAGCATAGGAATGTTAGTACTGCAATTTTGTACCTGATAGAAATCATAGATGTTTTCATGTCATGTTACAGTTGTTACAGAAATCTCCCTGTATCACCAATACTCATCACAGACTATGTATTGATTACAAAGGTAAAGAGATACCCATACAATGAAAAACATCTGGAAGAACCCCTTATCCATGTAACAGTATCATTACTGTTTTTGGATAAATGACATCATGTGGCCCCTGATGTGACATGGAGAAGGACACACATTGCACAAGTAATAGTCCAGCCGAATATATTTATTCTAATTCTATTCATGAAGAAAAAATCAGGTAAATCCAAATTGCAGGACATTCTGGAAATAACTGGCTTGAACCTTTTTTTTAATGTCAATATCATGAAAATAAAACAAAAACGCTGGAAAACTGTTCTGGATATTTAAAGACCAAAGAGAAATGACAACTAAAACAATGTATGACCCTTGATTGGATCCTGAATTCAAAAAGAAAAAGAAAAAAAAGAAGAAGATATAAGGACAATTTTGGAACGACTGGGGAAAATCAAATATAAATTTTATACTGGATAACATACAATTGGTATATTAAATGTCATGAGTGTCATGATTATATTTGGTTTTACAGGAGAATGTCCTTCTTTGTTCTTAAGAGATAAACGCTGACATATTTATAGCCAAGGGTCATTATGTTAACAATTTACTATCAAATGACTCTGCAAAGAAAAGCAAATGCATAAATACATATATATGTATGTGAGTATATATAACTAAATTTTGACATTTGCTGTGTCTCTTTCATGTGTATATGTATGTGTGTGTACACATATAAACACAAATATATACACATATACATATACACACATATACAAAAAAAGAAAGAAAATGTCACAAAATTTAATAATTTAATTGGTGAATCTAGGTGTTGGAGATATGGTGTTCATTTTACTATTCTTTCAACTTTTCCGAGGTTTAAAATATTTCAAAATAAAAAGTTTGGGATAAAATTCAGAAAGTATATTCTTTTGCATAGACAATAAAGGAAGAAAGAAGCGGTAAGGATAAACTTTCTGATACTGCAAAAACAAGTATTCTTGTTGTTAAGAGGAGAACAGAATGGAAGCAGGGTGACCAGTCAGCTGGGAAGCTACTGCAGCAGAACTGACAAGAGATGATGGTGGCTTGGCTTAGCCTGGAGGCCATAGAGATAGAAGAAATGGTCCCATCTGAAGTTCCTGCTTTCTGAGGAGTAGGCTATGGTGCCATCTGTTAAAAATGAGAAAGAAAGTGATGAGAACAACTGTTTGAGGAGAATGAAGGTTGGAAACAGCCACTGTAGAGAGTAGGACAGTGGGCTGATACGGTGCAGCTGGGATGGCAGCCCGGCACTGTGGGTCAGTTGAGAGTTGAGACAAAGGGTTTATGGTGGTGCCACGCCGCAGAGCTGGAAGATCCGGAAGTGATGGTTTGACAGGTGGGAGTGGCAAAGAGTCTAAAGAAATGGGCCACTTCTGAGAGGGAGGACACGAACAATGGAGAAGCTGAGAGGTAGGGAGAAACTTGAAGCCAAGAAGGCCAAGACCAGGTGTCATGAGAGTGATGGAATAAAAGTTCTGAAAAGATCGGAGTCTGTGGTCACAGAGGAAGCCATTTTAAAATCATGCGACAGAGGTGCAGCAAGTGAGGACAAGAGTCAGCATGTGGCCAGGAACACGTGGCTGCCATGCAGCAGAGATGAGGGTCTGAGCAGATAAAGAATGTGGATGGAGAGTTAAGACATATCCTTATGCAGTGTCTGTATTAATAAAACTGTTTTTTGCACCTCAATGTTAGCACTGCCCATGTCAATCTTAAATAATGAATTGAATTACACGCACTCATGCCTCCCACATAGACGATGCACTGCAATCCAGAAGGAAGTGTGTGCTTTGCCAATAAGCTGGTTAATATCTGGTGAGCTGACGTCAGTGCTCATTTATGAATGTGCGCACGCACACACGCACACACACACACACACACACACACACACACACACAGCTGACATTTTGGATGAAATGTGTAAACACAAAAAATTATCACATAATTAACCGTTAGGTCATACATGGCTTACCTCTCCTCGGTCTCCAAACATGGAGTCTGGAGGTTTGGGGAGTTGTTGTCCACTGATAACCTTCAAGATGAGCTGCTTTTTGGGGTTGGCAGGAAGTGGATCACCAGAGAAAGGGTTGAAAGTACCTAAGCCAAGTAAAGCAGGTGTAAAAATCTAAGGTTAGTAGCATGGGAAAACACACACATACATATGCAGCTTAAGTTTGTAGAACACAGAAACAACAAATGCTGAGTTACCACAGTGTTTGTTAGAGCAAAGAAATTATCACATAACTATCAGTGTGGCTTCTGCCCGAAGCCAATGCCAGCTGGCATTTCCATTACTATGGTTTTTCTTAGAATCCATGCTCCAAAAGTCAGGGGAAGGAGCCAATTTAAAGCAAGAGTCTGCAATTGCAATTATCAGTCCTGGCATGGGGGAGGAGGAGCATTTTACGTGAATGCCGCTTGTACAGAGAAGAGGAGCAGGTATGTCAGATCCAAATAATTTTGTAACCTAAACTATCTCAGGCAGAGAGTGAATATAACAAGCAGAAAGAAGATCTGAAATTAAGTAAATAGCAGAACAAGAAAACATGCATAGCATAAAATCTTGAAAACACGTCTGTCAATACATTTTTACCTCAACTGTTAAAAATCCAATTTGGGATTTTTTTTTTTTTTAAAGGAGGGCACAGCTCACAGTGGGACATGCGGGGATTGAACCGGCAACCTTGGTGCAGCCTACCTGCACCATGCTCTGACCAACTCAGCTAACCTGCCACCCCAATTTGGCAAATTTTAAAAGAATTTTAATGAGCAAAACCAAAAAAATTTGTTGTTTTGATACAACACTACATTATCTTTCCTTTTTTATTAGCACTTTTGTAGTTGGACCATATTGACTAAAGGCTTGATAAAATTGTTTCAGGTGGTATTTTTATTTTGCCAACATGTTTCTGACTCACACCCCCTAAGAGAGTTTATGAAAAATATGGCTCAGACCTTAGAACACTGTCCAATTTATAAGTAATGCCCAGTGAATATCATGCTAGGGCACTGGATTTCAGATGACAAGCCATTGCTACCTAAGTCCCTCTTCACATGCATAACCTCAGGGGAGAACATTCTAAATATTATAGTGTGACAAGAGTTTTAATTTATATTCCAACACCTTAAACTATCTTTAAAAAAAAAAATCATGTTGCAAAACACTGCAGAATCACACTTTCCAGAGAGTTCCTTCAATATAGGTCATCTGCATTCAGATATATGACTAGGAAATAACACACACCTTTGCACATTTGCTGAGGTTTGAGGACATAGCCACAATTGCCATTTGTCTTGAATTTGGCTCGATTTAATTGCATCATTCGCCCTTCAGACTGGTAGTTCAGTGCCACTGTACAAGTTCAAAGTTTGAAAGAATTAGGCAAAATGTTAGCATAGACTCAAGACATACAGAGAACTGCTCCTACCCGAGGCATACACACCTAGCTGGCAACCTGCGTTCCAGTAGGGCAGAGGGTTGAAATTACTGGAATCAATGCGGTAGGCGGAGGGGTAAATCCTCGTGAGTTGCTTTTGGTTATAAATCATGAACTGCTCTGATTTCTGCTGAACCACCTGATGTGCTCTTGTTTCACTGAATGATAACACATTTCCTGTGGTTCCTGGCAGTTTTTAACAAAGAAGAAAAGAAAACTGAGTACAGTAAGGAAAACACTACTCACAAAAGAACTTACAATATGTCAGTTTATACCCGTAGTAAAAGGCAGAGCAAAAGAGAAAATCCAACCAGAGAAGATGCAGCCCCTGACCAAGAACGACCCATATAATTCCATTCTTGGGACTCTTTTGCCATTTTGAGGCCAAATCAGAACTATGCTAAGATAACTTTCTATTTCAGGGTCCCATGTTTCCCAAGAGTTCAACCATCTCACTAATTCATGTCTATCTGGCTAGTATGAACAGGGCAAGTAGCAAAATTATTTTTCAGGTGCATAATTCAAATAGAATTTCTTTACTAAAGATATAGACAGTCATGAATAAATGAAAGTATCTACTGTGTTTCCCTGAAAATAAGACCAGGTCTTATAGTAATTTTTGCTCCAAAAGATGCATTAGGGCTTATGTTCAGAGGATGTCAGTCTGAAAAAGTCGTGCTAGGGCTTGTTTTCTGGTTAAGTCTTATTTTCAGGGAAACGTGGTATGTGACTTCGACATGAAAACGGAGACATTCATTGAAGGTATTCACCTAAAAAGCTCACATGTGAAACACGTTATTAACTAATAGCATTCAGGGTCCAAGAACAAAGACCAATTCCGAAAAAGAAAAATTTATTTTTAAAGTTAATTTGAATAGAATTATGGAACCAGTCAAAACCTGTTTAGGAAAAAGGGATAATAATAAAGAGTTCAAAAGAGCACTATACAGAAAAGTTTCAGAAACCAAAACAATCATCCACCTACCCAGGTTTATAAACAATGGAAAAAATAAAGGGAGGTAAGAGAACAAGAAGTCTATACTAAAATTTCTGTTTGGATCATCATCTGGAGGGGTCGACGCAGGGCCAAGGAAGCTGCAAGTTTGGGGGCCATGATACAGTAAACCCCCAAATATTCAACATCAATACCCTTTTCTCCCAATCTCTTCTTTTGCATTGTGTCTACAATAACCCCACCACTTTCACCCCTTCACCAAAGATCCATTCCCCACCCCCAAACAACCACCCGTATGTCTTCTGGACCTGCTGGAAGAGGTCAGTCTAGACAAAGATCCAAACTTGCCCAGAGCATCATTTCCATTCCAATGTGCACTGTGACAAGCTGAGTGTGTCTGAACCCAGACTGAGGGACTCGGCCCATGCAACCGAGGAGTAGAAGCATGGGCTAGCTGGGCCAACTGTCCTGAATTACATCCAGACTGTGCATGTTTATTAGAGCACACAGTCTCCCAGGGCCCCTGTTGTCCTCGGGGATGTACAGCCTTAGATATTAAATGCTGGCCAAATGTCTAACAATTATACTCTAGAGCTGGAACTTGGAACAGTCATAAATACAAGTGGGAGGCAAAGAAATTAGAAAATTCTTTTTTAATTTGATGATTTGCTTCATGTAAGTTCTTTCCTTATATATTTTATTGACATAGCTTATTAATGTAGTTTACATATATCAAGTATACTAATAACAATCCTTTTTGAAGATTTTGATCAGGAATACTTTGAACATAACAAGAGAAAACACACAGTCTTTTTGACAAGCCACATTCAAATGGAGTAGCAATGTAATCGGTACCACTGTTTGTTCTGTCGCTCCATGTAAATATGCATCCCACATCACATTAAGATGACCTTGTTAATTAGGTACATATCAATTAATATATTAATAGACTAGAGTTGCTTTACATTAGGATAAGCCATGTATTCATTATCTATTGTTAATTTTAAGGCTAAAAAAAACCCTACAAAAGACACACACACACAGCGGAAGTTCAAAAGCTAAGTAGTACTCAATTTTTCCATTAAGCTAATAGGATTATGATTTCCTAACATATTTATTAGAAAATATATTTCTCTAATCCAAATATACCTTCAACTCCATTTAACTACTCCCTGAGTTCATTTTCTAGTTGTAAGCAATTATTCTAAGAATGTGTTGTTCACTTGCTGACACTTCTATAGTTTATCATGTTCTCACATGTGAAATTAATTTAAAATTTTTATAGTTGTCACCATTTGAAGAAGAAATCAACATCAAAGGGAAGAAAATCTGCAGATAGAAAAAGATACACTTGTGAAAGAGGGGGTGAAAAAGACCTGAGGAAAAATCCTGGAGGCTTGTGAGGACATAAGGCTCACACCACAATGTTATTTTCCTTTCAACAAGACTTGCTGAGAAAATGGGAGATTGATATACATTTAACTTTTACTAAAATTTACAGTAGATAGAAAGCCACATAACTATAATTTCTATAAACATTCACTAACTGAACAACATTAAAAAATGAGCAGGGAAGAGGATAAAGGGAAAAAGAGCAACTAGTAGGAAAGCTCAGGGTAAGAAGAGTTGTGAGTAGAATTTCTCAACTCAATATATGGCAACTGATGGGTGAAAATCAGTGAAAAAGCCAACACTTCTGAAATTTCTACTCTTTTTGTTAAATTTCAATCTGTGGATTTAATTATTTTCATCAAAGTCAAAATTTCCAAAGAGAAAATATGGGGCATTCCAAGGTATTATTTAAGCCAATGCATTTCTTCTTTCTTCTGGTTACTCACACTGGTAATGGCAATCTGTTACCTGACCATCAAACCAGGTCAGGTCTCCATAGTTCAAGCTGTGGGGAAGAACTTGCTCTGATCTATTTTTCTTTTTTACAAAATGAAGTCCTCCTCTGCCCTGTAGGAAATTTCCAAAAATATTTCTGTTTTGGAATTGGTGTTGTTTTTTGGACCCCGAATGCTATTAGTTAATCGGGCAATTATAATAACCAATAGAGCCCTCCTTGGGAGCTAAAAGCATTCTACTGACAGTCAGCTTCCTGGCAACTCAAGTTGGATTGTACCCAGTCCCAGAAATGTGTGCTGATGATCTGATTAACAAGAGATTAATTAACAATTGACAAAGAGGGTCAAGAATGTTTATCCAGAAGCAAAAACAGTCAGTCCTTACCATCATCCACAATGTCCTGGGCTGCCACAGAGTTTGTATACACCACCAAATCTGAGAGCTCTCGGCAGAGCTTCATGGTTTTCCTTCGGCGACCCAGTCTGTGAAATACACACCCAGAACTCATGACATTTTAGAGCTGGAAGAAGTTTGCGCTTCTGTTTACTCCTACCTGCTCCTAATACGGCCAGGAGTAAAACCCAAGTGTGGTTCCTAGTTTGGCACTCTTTCCACCACAGCACCCTACTCACGAGGTTTTATTCACCTCTCAGCCAGAATCACCATCTATTCCTCATGTATTTGTGAGCTCTACTGTGAAGGGCTTCATTCCTGGCTAGGGAGTAACAATAGATGTCACCGGGGATCTGCTCCACTTTGGCTAAATGAGAACCTAACCTAAAGGATCAGAAACATTACCTTGCGGGTCACAAGAGTTATATATCTAAAGGGAAATACATCAAAACTTCCATAGTGATTCTCTTTTAGAGGTGTAATTACAAGTGATTTTTATTTTCTTCTTTATGTTTTTTTTTTCTATACAGGATTCTTCAACTTACTTAAAACAAACATCCCTTACTTTGTTCTCTCTCTCCCATATAAACCACTCCTAGGATCTCCTCTACAACTTTACAAATTTTACCACTACTCTTTACACAGTAGAGTCCTCCACGGACTATTACATTCTCCTCACATCCACACTTTTCTCCTCTTTGGGGACATCTAACAATCAAAATATCTAATCCTCAACAAAGAAGATACAACAAATGGCCAGGAAGAACATGAAAAGATGCTCAACATCACTAGTCACTAGGAAAATGCAAATCAAAACGACAATGAGATACCACTTTACACATACTAGGATGGTGATAACCAAAAAGGCAGGCAAGAACGTGTGTTGGCAAGGATGAGAGAAATTGGACCCCTCTTACATTGCTGGGGAATATAAAATGGTACAAATGCTGTGCCAAAATTGTTTGGCAGTTCTTCAAAATGTTAAACAGAGCTACCATAAGACCCCATGATTCCACTTCTAAGTATATACCCAAGAGAAATAAAAACATATATCCACATAAAATCTTATACATGAATGTTCATAACAGCATTCTTATACCAGCCAAAAACTAAAATCAACCTAAATGTCTTTCAACTAACGGATAAAATGCAGTATACACACACAACCAAATATTAAACTTAATTGAACATTACATGCCATCCATTCCTACAGGACCTCCACGCTTCTAATGTCATTTAATTTCAGTCTTTCAATAAAGGCATAGGGAGATGGGGTGGGGTTGTGTACATGCATGGACACTTGTGTACACGTGCATGTGTGTGTTCATCTATGATATAATTTACATCCCTTTGTGAGACTTACTGTATACATAACCTGCCAGAAAATCCTACATCAGATCATGTGTCACAATTTGGGTTCTAAAACCATGGTCATTTTACTCATCCCAAATTCTATTGGCAATGACAAAGAAAACAAACAGCAGCTGATATTTTTCAGCACTGCGTTCATTGGGGGAGGGCTTATCAAGGTAAGCCATTTAAATCCTTTCATCCTTACAATCACCCTAAGTAACAGATTCAAGTGAGGAGCCTAACCTGCCCATGTTCAAGTTGGAGGAGCAAACGTTTGAAGCCGGGCTGATTTCAGATCCTTGGTGCTTAACATGTGCTTATCATCTGTCTTCATGGTTAGTCTCCTGTGAGTGGGAGAGCCCTCTGTACTAGGTCACGTGTCCACCCTCTCTTTTCTCTGCAGACACCTTCTATTTGACAACTGCTACAGCTAGCATTGCAGAGCTCCCTGTGCACAGGGAAAGTGTAAGTCCCCCATGCGTATTATCGTCTCTTACCCGTTGATCTTCACAGATCCCACTGCAATGAGCACTTTATCTCCCAACTGTCTAGACCCATGTAACTAAAACAGCCAAGCCAATGGGGATGGAGAGGCTCAGGGATTCTGAGCGAGAATCATGGAGATGCCTTCTTACCTGTAGAGCGGGCTGATCTCCTTGCCAGGATTCTGCTGTGCATCCTCCTCATCGTCAGTACTGTAGGATTTACACCGCGATTTTGTGGTTTTCTGCCAGGAAAATCACAGTAAGCTTAACAAACTCACTGCATCAGGTATATCTAACACACACACACACACACACACACACACACACGGAAAATAGCTCAGAGGGGGAAAAAATGATTAAATATTGCAACTTGCCTCACCATTAATAAGAAGCATATCTATGGCCTAATTATAAGATTAAAGCAAAACTGAGGATTTTATGTTTAAACTGACTTCTACACCACATAAAATATAGGTTTTAGAAAGACCTTATTAGTCATGCATCGAAGGTCTCTCTATGAGGAATAGGGTCAAAGTTGTAACATCTATTTAAATAATTATAAGGAATAAAATGTCCTCTTTATAGGAAGGTCACTATTCTAATTGACTTGTAAGAGGCAGATTTGATTTAAAAAGTATTGTTACTTTTTTTAATGAATAACTACCTTTCCTGCTTTTGATCAGTATGCACTGAAATGACCTCTATATCAAACTGCTCTTTTCAGGTTTTGACCCTTTCTAATTTCTAGCAGCAGAATGAAAACTGTTACCCATAGGATTCAGGCTTAAAGGCTGTAGGACTAATCTGGTGTCTTCTGGGCAGCTTAGCTCCTAGACATAAAACCTTTTTGGAATAATGAGGTTTCATTCCCCACCACATCGGAGATAACCCCAATATTTGGCAACACATACGCTCAACAATACCAGTGAAGGGGAGGGACCCCAGTAATTGCAGAAAACCTTGCCACTAAAAATACAGCTTCCATAAACAAAGGAGAGACCTTCAGACAGAGTACCCTGAACATCTGGAGAATGTAGCTTAAAAAAAGGAAAGGGATTCCATCCCTGCATTACCGCAAGACCGTGTTACCTTACAGATTTTCTCACACTCAACAAATAAAAACCAAGCCACACTGTTGGCATACACACACTCACCTCTATTGTACTCACAGCAAGGCGCCAATTTAGTCTGAAATGTTCTCAGGTGTTATTTATGCCTCACAAACCTCAATGTGTGTGGTGTGGAAACCCCAGCATCTAACGACCTCATGTTCCAGCTTGGCTTCTCACCAAGCTGGTAAGCGGGCCACCTCTCTAGCTTCCTATTGTGTCTTTTAAAGGGTAGGACAACAACATCTATTTTAAAGGACTATTATTGTTGTGATGATTAAATGAGATGGCACGGAATGTCATTTGGTGAGCTACATAATATTAACTTTCAATTTAAAATATGATTCATATTTATTAAAATAATCTATAAATACTCCTGTGGACATTCATTCTTATGACTTGAGGCATAACAATTCTAATTCTATAGTAGCTAAAGTACAGCCTGAAAGGTTTACTTTGGAAAATAATTTTAACTTAACTCAGTGGGTGTAATCCAGAAATGAAACATTCTCTAATTCTACATATAATTAGTAATTTGAAGTGTTACAAGAGCAAATCTGTCTTTTTAAAGTTCATTTATTAACATAAATGCAAAAAAAAAAAAGAAATGAATCACCAATGGCAGATATTTGGATAAATAATGTCATATTTTCTTTACATAGAGTTTTGACACATCTTATCATGGTTAACGTACCATATAATCAATTTTTCATCTTACTTTTTTACTGAATGTTTTGCATGTTGAGCTATTTCGAGTGATCATCTTTTAGTGGCTGCATAACTGTCCATTATGTGAATGAATTACGGCTCACTTAAGCAGTCTTTACGGGTGAACGTTTTGGTTACTGTCAGTTTTTTATTATGACTACGTTTCGAGCCTTTTAATAAATTATGCTACTAATGGGGCAGGAAATTCCAGATACAACATTCCTTAAAGTACAAGTAATGGCCTTACAAAAAACTCACACATAAAATTCACCATCCGATAACTGATTGCTTATAAAACATGTTTTACCTTTTAACTGAAGAGTAACATGCATTTTGAAAAGTACGACAATGACAAGTGTATACACAGCGTGATGACTTTCCACAGACGAAACCACCCAATTGAGGAGATGGAATATTATCTGCCCCCAAAAACCTGATTCTCCCATTCAGTAATCACCTTCTCCCCAAAGGATTATTTTTTGGGGGTAGGGGCTCTTTTTGAACTTCACATAAAAGGAATCAAACTGTATGTACTCTCTTGGGTCTAGCTTCTTTTCCTCAGACTATATTATTGTGTGTAATCATAATTTTGTCAATTTCATTGCTAATAAATATTCCCTTATGTGAATATACCACCATCTTTATTCATTCTGTTGTTGAAGGACATTTAAGCTATTTCCTGTTTGTACTATTACAAATGTATGTTCTCATTATGAGGGCATGAGAGTTCCAGTTGCTCAACATCCTCACTAACACTTGGAAGTGTCAGTCTTTCTGCGTTTGCTCTTGTGGTAGGTACGTACGGAATCTCATTGTCATTTTAATTTGCATTTCACAAAGGACTCATACGGGTGAGAACCTTTTCCATATTAGTCACTTGGTTTTCTTCTTTTGTGAAGTACCATTTCATTCTATTATCCTTTTTTTTTTCAATTTAGGATATCTGTCTTTTTACTGATTTGTAGGAATCATTATATATTCAGGATACAAGTCCTTTGTTGGATATATGTATTGAAAATGTACTTTCCCAGTGTGCTACTTATTTTTCATCATTTTGATGAATAGAAATTCCTAAATTTCAAAGTAGTTTAATTATCAACTTTTCCTGTTCTGGAGTCCTATTTAAGAAATCTTCAGTTATTCCGAGGTTATTGTGATACTCTCCTATTACCTTCCAGATGTAATTTAAATTAGTTTCACACATTTATTACTGTTAATTCATACCTTATGTTTTCCGAAATTGGTCATGAGGGATCGCCCATGTGATTTCTTTCCACTCTCCTTCACATCTGAATGCTGAGTAAATAAAGCACAACAAAACTATTTTTCTTCTTTGCTTTTGTTTTTCTTTTTTTTCCTTAGCTCTGGTAGAGTGACAGGGGCCCCTCTCTCCCTCTGCCTCTAGGTGGGAAGCAAGAGGGCCTGCTCACTTCCTCCACCCCTCCAGTACCTCAAAGGTGGCTGAGTCTGCCTCAATTGAGGGGGACACTAACATGGAGAAGCCCGGGCACCGGCTAGAAGACAGGAACTGCCAACAGCTTCCCACAGCTGCGCTCAAGTGCCTCTCAGCAACACCCCGCTTTGCAGGCCTGGCCACTGCCTGCTCACAAGGCTCTCCACAGCGCAGATGTCTTTCTTTAGCAGTGAATGGGAATAAAATCATCTTCAGTAAAAAGTACATTTAATTTTGAAAAACGGCCAGAAGTCATTAAGAGCTAATTCTGTTGAATAAAAACAGTAACCACATTGATAAAATACTGTTATTTGGGAATTTAAAAGATTAAAATTCAATAAAACTCAAGTATATCTATAAGGTAGGTAATAACACTTTTTATTTAAGTAAACCATGGGAAGAGCTTACTTGTTCATGGAAATAATATGGTAAGCATTGGAAAGAAGTATGACAGCCTCCGCATTTTTCCTCATGTGGGTGCATTTGCTAGCCTAGAGCTCTCCTTGCTTAAGCCTAGCTCTCATTAGGGAACAGAAAGGCCACCATGTGAAAGGGGTTTAGATGCTTATTCAATTATCACCCCTAAAAACAGACACTAGGTGTTTCAGTACTAATGACATGGTTTAAGGAGAGACCAGCAGGCCACACTCTCCCAGGACTTCCAGCTAAACTGAGAAGAACCAGAAATAACCACATAAATGGAATAAATGTGGGTAAGTAGTAATACCACTTAAAATCAAAAAGCCAGGGAGGGCACCTACATATATCCATAGAGACTAATCAAAGATGCAATTCGGGTTGGAGAGTGGGGAAGACTGAGAATTGGTTGGGGTAAGGGATAGTTCAGAAAATACTAGAAGGGTAGAGGAGTTACAGGGTAATTTCAGTTGACTGTTTATATATGACTGCCTTTGTAGATCTATTAAAGCTGATCATTAACTGTTTAAAGACCCTGGAATTAAGAAGTTAGCCAGATGTTGTTATAGAAGTAACACTGTTCTCCAGGTTTGGAGAACCAGTTCTGCCACCAAGTAGCTATACGTCCCTTCTTGGTAAACCCCTTCTCTTGACCTCAGTTTTCTTATCTGTGAAATGAGGGAGGAATGGACCAATTAACTTCTGAGCTCCTTTCTACTTCTAATAGCCCATCTATTGGTAGGGAGATCATGTCATTTATTGTTCCAACAGGGGAGTGAAATGGGCTACTTTTAATAATTACACTGGGATAATAAATACAAAGCAGAGCTGCTCCATGCAAGTTGAGGACTATGGTCATCCTATTTAGTAGGCACATACTATGTCCCAAGGATTATGCTACATAGATTCTCATTTGATATGTACAACCATCCTTGGTGATAAGTATGATTCAAATCCCAAATTTACAAATGAAAAACCTGAAATATAATGAAGTTAAATTAAATGCCCAAAGTTACAAAGCTAGTTGGTGAGCAAACAGGGATTCTGTGTAGCTCTAAGTCTCCTTGCTGGCTTATCCTCCCTTCCTCTCCCCACCCTCTCTTTATATAGAAGGGCACTATAAAATCTCCCTCCAACTTGAGCATCAGCACCATGTCTTTCGTGGAATTCATGAATCAGACATTGTGCTAGGAACCTGGCATATACCGGGGGTGCCAAAAAAATGTATACACATTTTAAGACATGTTATCTATATATTCCTTTTTGAAGTTGAATTGAATTACAGTAGCAATATGTAGTATGACGTTTGCTCAAAAGATGGTGTTAATCAAATGAATGGTAGCATCACCATGCGACAGGCAGGACAGTCAAAGAAAATGGCGGAAGTACAGGTGTCGTTTGAGGAGCGCAAGACCAATTTGAAGTGGTATTTGAAATTCCGAGAACATTGTGGAAGTACAACAATAGAGGTGTGAGTATGCACCAGAACCTCCAACACGCCTAACAACTGCACGCATCCGTGGTAAGTTTGAGACGCATGGCACTGGGTGTGATGTGCACAAGGGAAGATCCGGGAGGCCTCGCACAGCAACAAGTGCTGCTGCTTCTGCTGTGGTGTTGGAACAGTTCATACGCTCGCCACAGAAGTCTACCAAACAGTGTTCCCCATAACCAGAAGTGTCTGGGTGCTGATGGTAACCACTTTGAGCACCTCTTGTAATTGCAGAAGTCAAACATGACTTGTAGTCATCTTTTGTTATCGGGATATATTGAGTATTACAATTTTAATCGTTTTTTCCTTTCTTAAATAAAATGTGTATAAATTTTTTGGCACCCCCGATATATACAGGGTGACAGCAAACAAGAGAAATGCAGACTCTGTCCCCATAGGGCTTGCAGTCTACCAGTGGAGACAAATGATGACAACACACTGCAGTAAGAGTCCGATGGGGAAAGTTAAGAGCACTGTGCGATGGCACAGGAAGGCCATCTCCCCACACGGGAGGATCAAGAAAGACTTTCAAGGGGATGTGATTCAACAGCTGAAGTGGAAAGATGAGTAGATACTATCTATGTGAAATGAGGAAGAGGAAGTGTGCCGTGGCCAAAGAAACAATAAACTCAAAGGCCTATTGCTAAGAACACAATAAAGTGGGGTGTGCATGCATGAACTTGTACATATGTGCACTGATGGACAAGTCAGAGCTAGGGCCAGAATATGGAAAAAGGATCTTTTGAGCTACATCTTAAAATTTGAACTTCGTCCTCCAAACTATGAAGAGACTTTGAATGGTTTAAAATAGGAGAATGACATGATCAGATGCACATTTCTGAAATATGACTATGGTAGTAGTGTAAATGAGAGACTGGATGGGGCAGGACAGTAAGAAACCTGGAAAAGTCCAGTTTGGGGATAATTATGGCTATCCAGACAGCCACCGCTGATATGTAAAGAAAGGAGTAGATTCAAGAACTCTAAAGAAGGCAGGCATCTTTGTGTCTACTAAGTTCTTCCAGCTTGAAGGATAAGAACTTGATTTTTTATTTTATTTCAGGGCTCGCCAGGGAAAAGACAGCACAAATAGAACACAGTACGGCATTGCTGAATGATGACCCAGGAAGAAGGAAGCCAGAGGGATGTGTGCCCTGAACCACACAGCAAATTCTCACCCTTGGATCTAAATATGCATATGTATCTGACACAGAGGTACTTGTCTCAGTGGTAACTTGTCTTAGCTTGCCCATTGAACCAAAACCATATTGTAAGACTAATACTACAGCTGTGTTAAAAACCTCAGCACTGTACAGCTCGGTTTTTTAAAGTCACAGGCTCCACTTACTATATACAAGTCTAATGCATTCTTGTAGTCATCTGGATTTAAGGGAAAGTGAAAAATAAGAAGGGGGCTGAGCTTTGCTCCACTACATCTCTGAAAGTTGTGGTCCCTTACCATCTTACTTGATGGAGAAATTATCATTAGGAACTCTTCCATGAATAGCAAAAGAAAGATGGACATAATTTATTTCTTCCAAAATCTCTAAGACTTACTATTGCCCACACAATTGGAATGATCTAGGATGGAGCAAAGACTTCTCCAAAAGCATAAGGGAAAGTGATTGGCGCAGATTAGCCAATGAGAGTTCACTAAGCACAAGCAGCTGAAATGAAGCTGGGCTAAACAAATTTGATTTTACAGATACTTGTGTAGTTGTAAGTGGCTGAAGGGAGAAGGAGGGGAGGAAGAAGCTTACTGCTATTTACGTGTATATAAATTTCTAAGAACATCCAAAATTGTATGATATATTATAAGGACAGTAATTCTGTGATTGGTAATTTGGTTGCCTCCCCAATATTCCATTCGATCTCCCATAACATGCAGTTCCAGAGGCGTTGACCTTGGCAGTTCCAGGGGCTAAGTTTTGACACTTAAACCCTGAAGGTCACTCTGCAAATGAACTTGCTACTTACCTAACCAAAAATTTTTCTTCATTATCTAAGCCATTTTGAATTAGGTTTCCTATGTTTGGAAACTAAACAGACCTGAGGACCAGCCTAGTGCTTAAATACCTAAACTTCTGTAGAGTCTAGAGAGTAACCAGTAATGCTAAGTGGTCGCTTAGATCCAAGGATGGTCACCCCATGTGATCTTCCTTCTGCCTGTGGAGCCCTAAGCACTGAAGGACAGGTGGTGACAGCAGGGAAGGCTGCTATCACTTGAGGCAATAATTGCATAGAGCTCCTCTGGGCCAGAAAATAATGCCCTCAATGCCCTGCAATGATGCCATCAATAAACCCACTGTCCCTTTTCCTAGCCCACTTAGGATATTTTTTATTAGGAAGCAGCGTAAGAGTCTCAACCAGAGTGCAAAGCATTTATTCATTCAACAATTACTGATGAAGATCTTGCTAAATTCTTAGCACTAGACAAGCCAGAACACAATAACAGTTATCAAGAATAACATGGTTCCTATCTTCATGGAATCTATAGCCTAGTTGGGTAGTTAGACTTTGAACAAGTAATTGCACATGTGTTTCAAAACGCTTCACAAAAGAGAAGATATAACAGGCTACTGAAGGCAATACAAAGGAGATAGCTAACCTAACCCACAGGTCAAGGTAGCACTGATTTAGAACATCACACTGGAGCTGGAATTTAAAAGACTAAGTAGGACTTAGCTGGAACAGATGTAGAAATGGAGTGTTCCAGGCAAAGGAACCATAATGTAAGGAAGACCATGCATATAGACAATTGTGGCAGGTGTGACAATTGTGGAAGGCAGTGTCACAGGGAAAATGAGGAGATCTGAGACTGGAGAGGCGGGCAAGGATGCAATGATGCACATCCTTGAAAGGCTGATTAAAGAGTTTATAATTTATCCCAAGCAAAATGGGAAGCCAGCAAAGAATTTTGAGCAGTACAGTGATGTGATCAGATCTGCATTTTTAAAGAATCCTGCTGATTTCAGAGTGGAGATTAGACTGAAGAAGGGCAAGAGAAGTCTAGGCGAGAGTTGACATTGGCCTAGATAGGGACACGGCCTTAGAGGAGAAGAGAAGTGGACAGATGGGAGATTCATTCAGGGAGTGTCCCCACGGGGCATGGAGGCTGACGGAACGTGGAGAGGTGGGGGTGCAGTGCATGGTGGGCTCAAGCCTCCGCTCACTTAAGACACACGCATGGGGAGGATGAGTCCAGGGGCGCTGGGCTTTCTCCTGCTGTTCTCACCCCCACTGATCAGACGTGAACCATTTTTCACATCATTTTGCAATAGATTTTCATTTCTCAGGCATTAGGAGGACAGAAATGGAAGAAACTGGAGAAGCATTTCACAAATGACACGTGATCAGAAACAAAGTATGACATGCTTTCTCTTTCCTGTCAAAGGACAAGTACAAGAGGGAATCATGTACCTGCTTCAGGTGTACATTTAAGCCTTCGTGCGTGGCCTTCAGCAGTGCCCTCACCGTGAAACTATCAGGGTCTTCTTTGTCCCGAATTTGAGATTCTTTTAACAGTGACTCCAGTTTTTTCTTTATGAAAGATTCCACCTGATGTTCAGTGGTCCCATTATTCTGCAAAGAATTAAGCAATGGAAATTATTTCCCTTCAGAAAACACAGAATTAAAACACACCCTTCACTCATGCCAACGTTGTCTTTATAATTTGATCCTCTCTTGGTTAACTATAATAAGTTAAGCTCATTGCACAATTTCGGTCCTTTCCCCCGCCACACGCACATCAATCCCATAAATAATGATTACTACGACTGCATTCCACCCTCAGGAACATTATAAAGTCTGATTGTCATTTCTACTTCACAGATGCAGAATCCGAGGCTTAGAGAAATTAAATACGTTGTTCAAGGTTACAAAGTTAGCAAAGTAATTGATGCAGGATTCAAACTAAGGGCTGGAAAGCCCTTCCCACTATGCCACTTTATGTTTTCAATAGAGGGAAGGCCAGAGAGGGTTTCTGGAGACCAAGTTTCCTATGTCCACACAGGTAAGTTTGAGCAAAAATCTGCTATTTAAAACATATCCACTTCCTTCACCGAGGGGAAAAGAATGCCATGGAAATCTCTGCATGGTAATTAAGACTTCGACAGTGATGGGCTTTCCTGTCATCCATAGATCTAGCCAAGGTTTTACATTCAGAAAGCATGTTCTGTAAACACAGCAATAGATTTGTGTTCCTAGAGCAGAAGTTCATAGAGGAGGGTAGTGGTGGATAAAGCTGGAAACACACTTTGGAACCAGGTGGTGGAGGCACTTGAAAGAGCTTTGGGGTCACTGAGAGTCTCTAGGTAGACAAGTGCCTGAATAGTATTTTAGAAATATTATTAACAGGGAAGCATGTGCCGAAAGAGGAAAGGCCTACAGATGAAAAGCCAGACGCATGGCTTCTCTATAGAAGCACAAAGAGCCTAGGCCAATGTGCTGACATGGGATTTAATAAAGAAGAAAACGAGTTTGAGAGCAAAATTCATTTTGCATATAACAAACACGTAGTGAGCTGCTGTGTGCCAGGGGGGAAACGTTAATAAGACACAACCCCAGTCACAGAATCCTTGGTGTCATGGAGACACACAGCCACATCAATGGGTAATTATACAACGGGGCAACTGCAGAGACAGATGTAAGGGATATGGTGGGCACACAGAGGAGGGGCAGCCCTCCCAGCCCTGGGAAGGTAGGAGACTTCCAGGAAAGAGGACACCTGAGCCAAGCCATAAAAGATGAGGGTATTACCGGTAGTTTCCTAAGGCTGCTGTAACAAACAGCCACAAACTTGGTCTCTTAAGACAAAAGAAATTTATTCTCTTACAGTTCTAAAGGCCAGAAGTATGAAATCAAGGTGTCAGCAGGACTACACCACCGCCCAAAGGCTCTAGGGAAAGGTCCTTCCTTGCTTCCTTCACTTTATGGTAGCTCCCAGCACTGCGTGGCTTGTGGCAGAATAACTCCAGTCTCCCTGGGTTTCCACATGGCCTTCTCCTGTGTGTCCCCCTCTGACTATGTCACCTCCTCCTATGAGGACACTTGTTGCCAGATTTTTAAGGCCCACCCAGTCAATCCAGGATGATCTCATCTCCAGATCTTTAATCACATCTGCAAAGACCCTTTTCCAAATAAGGTCACCTTCACAGGTACCAGGGGAGTAGGGACTAATCTTTCAGTGGCAACAAACCAACCTACTACAATGAGTAAGAGTTGATAATCCGGCAAAGAGTAGGGTTACAGCATTGCAACATGAGCAAAAGCATGAAGAAAACAAATTATCAAAGAGAACAAGTAACCATATGAACATGGAGAAAAAAAACACACAGGGAAATCTAGAAAAAGCAACTAAGACTATATTGTGCAAAGGCTCATAAAACACTATCATATATAAAGCTATAACGACACTTCACTGGACCTGCCCAACACCCTTTAAAGTCACACTAGGGTTAGACAAATCTCACACGTAATGATACAGAGGCAGAAAGATTCAACAAAGATTCAATAACTTGTCCAAATATACATGCCTATGAAGTGGCTTACTTGGGACTTGAACCTACGACTTCTGATACAAAATTCTGTGTCTACTTCACCATACAATGCTACAGCCATCTCTTTTATACTGCTACAGAAAAAGATAAATTCTTGGGCCAAGCAGGCTCATATTTTACACACCATTATTTCTATATGACACCTGGGAACTAGATAGCCACAATCCCTCTGTGGAAAATAGTAGGTTTCACAGAAGGTCAGAAGGAAATCCAAAAAAAGGACTCCAGGTCTAGAACGCCCAGTGCATTTGATCAAATGACCAGGAGCCTGGCAGGGAGCACATTTGTTGGAAGGACACAAAGAGAAAACGTGTCAGAGCACTTAGTGTGCCCAGGTCACACAGATTATCCCACACGCACATCAGTTTTCTTCCGTGCCTAAGGGCACATGGAGTCAGAGACAGTGAGGAGATGAACTGTGGCCCTTATGTCCAGATACTGTCAGTGTCGGCACAGCAAGGCTAAACATACAAAGCCGGGCCAACTGGTGCTGGTGAAATATGAATGTTTAATACAAAGGCTATAATTATTCACTTCACAGCCTCTAAACACGGGGAGTTATTGCCGAAGGAATGACATTTCTGCCTGGTGATCTTTTTCTTCCCTGTGATTTACAGCACAAGGATATTAGCAGCCACAGAGAAACAAACAAACGTGTGGCTGAGGTTTCATTAATATATTAGCATTCAGTCCTGGAACCCAATAGCACTACTGAAAGAAAGTTGAGACAGGCACTTGACCTCACCACCTGTCAGCCACCGTGCAGCTGCAGGAGGGACCACAGCTGAAAGCCATGGGCATCTTGCTCTTTTGTTCCCTGAGCCAGTGGGAGAGGAGGGGGCCCAGGGGAATGGCAGCCCTTTAATATCATCCAGAGTAGTTTCCACCAGAGAAGTCATCACCGTGCCCAATTCCCTTTTCTGTGAGGTACACATGATCTAGGAATACCTACTACAAATAAATAAATAAAACACACAAATACATTTTTGTTTTGTAATCAGGGGGAAATGAAAGGATTACTGGAAAAGCAGAGGGTTGCCCAGAACCATGGCCACCACTCCAGGCTGGGGAGCAGCAGGAAAGGGGAGGGCCTGGGATGGGGGGGCCTAACCCATAAAGGGGGATCAGCTCAGATGGGTGCTCTACCTGCCTGCACACTGGAATCACCAGGGGTGGGGTCCAAAATCCCAGGCCACACCCAGCCCGTTTACACATGAATCTCTGCGCTGGGATTGGCCTTTGGGAATTTTGAAAGTGCCTGTCATTCCAATGTGCAGCCAAAGTTGAGAACCTTTACTTTACACAAACAAACAGATAAGTAAAACACAGGAATAGCTCACCCTCCCCAAATGTCTTTTTTCTGCCCAGGCCAGAGTCCGGAGTAGGAAGGATAATATACCAGGGGTGTCAAAAAATGTATACACATGACTTGTGTTCATCTTTTGTTATTAGTATATATTATTACAATTTTAATACAACTTTTTTTCCTTTCTTAAAATGTGTATAGATTTGTTGGCACCCTCTGCATGTTAGCTGCGCTTTATGAGCACAGTAGAGCTTTCCAAACCCATCACCTGAAGGTCTTGGGCTGAAGAGTGCTCAGCCATTACTCCAGTCCTCTTTCTCTCTTGCCTGCTCCTTTTCCTCCCTTAAAACACCTTCCCCTGTTCAAGGGCCAGCTCGGGACTTACATTAGGGATAGTCATGCTGCTTCTGCTATTCTTGTTACTGATGAAATTGAACATTTATTGAGCACAAATCATGTGCCAGGTATTATTCTGAGTTCTTTATAGGGTATGAACTGTCTTAGCTCTCATGATAACCTTTTTCCTTTTTTTTTAAAGTTAAATAATTATTTCATTCTCTTACAACATAAAGAGTTAAACTTATGCAACCATGCAGAAGATGAGAATGACTTGTGTTTCCAGCTGGGAGAAATCACTTATTCTTATAATAATAGAGCCTATTGGTTTGATTGGTTCTCAGTAAGAATCAGACAGAATTTAGAATCTTTGTTTTTTTCTGTTTGTCTCAAGATGCTTTCAAATAGCAACAGCTCTTTTACTTAACTAGTAGTGATCCTCAGGAAGATCAAGAGAGAATTTGGACATCAGGATTCTCAAGACTGTATTGCTTGTGTCACAGTGTGCTTGTGCAATGTCATGAGAGAGACCTAGGACTGTAGATCAGCCCCTTCTCCAGGTCAGATGTCAGTTTTGGCCAGGAGAGGACAATACTACTACAGGTCAAAGCCAGTGGGGACAGCCCCTTCTCAGGAGTTTGAACGCAACTTATGAAGGTGGCAGTTAGACAGAGAGAAAGCTGCAATAACATTGTGAAGTGTTAGTATGATGTCCATTTAGAGAAAGAGGATATAGAAACTCCAGTATAGAGAGGTCAGTGAGCTCCTCAAGGTCACAAAGTTAGCAAGTGGCAAAGCCAGCTTTGAACCCAGGCAGTCTGATTCCACAGATGGGATGTTTAATGAATGCTGCAGTCTCTCTCTGTACCATTCTGGATAGGCCAGCCCACCTTGAGCTCTCTTTCCTCTGAATTCACATTCTACCTACTCAATACCATATGATACAACAGTTTAAGCTTATCAGTCATTATTGGCTTCCAGTGTAATTGTGTTTCTACAGCTAGATGAAGTTCCCCAAACAACACAAATTGGAGGGGTCATACACAACTATTATCACCCCTGAAATCAAGCATGGTCCATGTATTTTTCCTTATCTGAATTAATTACATTGACGAGAAAGATTATGGTAGTTCTTGGAATCTTCCTGTGACCCTAACTTACGTAATATGAAACGAGATTTTTTTTACCAAAAAAAAAAAAAATAAGATTTCCTTAATTAAATCAAACTCTAATAAATTATATAGTTAACTCTAGAAAGTTCATGTAGCCATGATCTTGAACAAGTCACTTCATCCTTCAAACTGCATCTTCCTAATCTGTAATATAATGGAGGTGATGGTTTCCACCCTATCCCCACAGTTATGGGAATAAAATGAAATACTGTAAGTAAAGTTGTTAGCATACTGCTGGTGCTGAGAGCTCAATAAATGTTAGGTATTTAAACACTGGTTTAGCTAAGGTGTGAAAAAATAACAGTACAATGTCAGAAACGTAGCAAAAGGTAATGTTGCTTTAGAACTGTTAAGCATACATTTTAAAATCTTATTAGAGCAAACATTCTTTATAGACCTTAAGAAAAAGAAAAATGCAGTCCAAAATGAATGTAAGTCTGGGTACGTGCATCTGTACATACATGTGGGTTTATACATGGCACTGTACATTCATGTTTTGAAGTTCCCTAGTTCTTCAATGAAAGAAGAAATAAAAAGGAGAGAAAAGTCATAATCTGCGTCAAAAATAAACAAAATCACTGCAGATCATAAATGTAGCTGAGCTCCACATTCAAAGCAGGTAGAGGTAGCCAAGGATTCATATCTTATGGTGTAATAGAAATGAAAGGTGCCCTACATACTGTGGGAGATTCGAGGTGGTCTCACGATATGACACCAAGGTGGTGGGGTAATATCCTTGCTTTTAACAGGAAGCATTGAAATGTTATTGTGTAGAAGATATAAAATTTAATACAAGAAGAGTAAAAACATCAAATTGTCAGTTTGCTTGATGGTTAGATCAGTGATGTCTTCAGTATCTCCAGGGGCAGAGAGACCCAAACCATCAATAAAAGATCTGGTTAGGAATGTGGGGCATGGGTGGGAGGTGCTCAGAGTTCAGCAATCCTAAAACTACTAGATAAGAAGGGTAAATACAAAAAGGAAGAGAATGGAAGGGAAAAAGCATTCCATTCAAAATTGAACCTTCAATCTCAAATTGTAAAACCTATGAGGAAAAATAATGCCAAGACAGAGTGACCAAAACATCAATGCATGGAATGGGAATTCACTCTTTCGCTTTAAAACTAGTATTTTAGATGCACAAAGATATGACAAAATAGCCCCATTAAAAAAAAACAAAGAAAGGTAGAAAGAAAGAAAAGCTAAGAAGACAAATAATGAAGTAAGAACAAGTGTCGATGAAAAAGAACCAAGATTAAATTTTGTAAATAAAGAGTATGGTATTAAAATTAAAAGAACAATCGCTGAAATAAACTCTTGACCAGACACAAAGAGATAATTAATGAACTGAAAAATAACACTGTAAATGGTACCCAGAAGTCAGCACTGCGATAAATAAAATATTAAAGAATAATTAAGAGATACAGATAACACACTGGGAGATTCCCACCTAATCTAATAGGACTTCCAGAAAAAGAAGACTGAAGAAGTGGCATAGAAACAATATTCAAAGAAAAAAAATGGCTAAGGATTTTCTAGAATGGAAGAAAATATGAGCTCTCTAATATGAGTGTTAAGAAAACTAAATATATCCACTCCTAGTCAGCTAATAGTGAAAGTACAGAACAAAGACAGAAAGACAGATTACCAACAAGGGAAGAAAACTTTGACTGATAGATTCTCTTCAGCAATTGTAGCTCCCAGAAGAGCATAACTTTGAAATACAAGGGAAAATATATATATACATATGTATATAGAGTCATGTGCCGAATAACAATGGGGACAAATTTTGAAAATGTGTTAGGTGATTTTGTCATTGTGTAAACATCACAGAGTGTACTCACACAAATCTAGATGGTGGAACCTACTATACCCTGGGTTATACAGTATAGTCTATTGCCCCTAGGCTACAAGCCTGTATAGCATCTTACTGTACAAAAGGACATGAGATTAAGTCAAGCACAAGAGAAAAAGAGACAATCAAGAGCTGCAGTAAACAGGAGGTGTATGAGGCTGCTGCCAGCATAACACACAGCATACTCTTTTACAATAAACTTTTTTTCGTAAGTAGAAAGAGTACACTCTAAAATAATGACAAAAAGTATAGCACATATATAAACCAGGCACATATTCATTCATTGTCCTTGTCAAGTATTACGTGCTGTACTTAATGGTATGTGCTATACTTTTATAAGACGGGCACTACATTAGGTTTTTATACACCAGCATCGCCACAAACACATGAGTAATGCATTGTACTCTGATGTTACTACGACTACATCACTAGGTGATAGAAAATTTTCAGCTCCATTGTAATCTTATGGGATCACCTTCGTATATACAGTCCATGGTTGACAGAAACATCGTTATGTGGTACATGACTGTAACATATACACTATGCTAGACCTTAAATGTTCATCACCTTAACTGTTTGGCAGGGTGGCAAAAGTGTATCAGGTACTAGAAACTACTGGAATCTCCCAGGGATTTTCCAGGTCATCTGTGCACTCCCCACCCCTTGTTGCCAGGATGCAACAGCACGCCCAATATGTGGGTGAACACTTTCAGTAGCAAAACCTCACAACTTCATGAGGTAACTCATCCCTTCTGTGGGTGCTGACAACTCTTAAACCAACAAGAGCCATAATCCTTCTTAAAATGGTTCAAATCATAAAACAAATCACTTAGGAGAGAAGATGAATTTGTGGTGAAGGGAGTGGGAAAAGAGGAAAACAATGAATATTTAGTGTGAGATATACATACACATTGAATAATAGTTTTAGGGTATTAGTATAATAAAGTTGTTACATGCTACTGTACTAGGGCTCATTTAAAAATTGTTAGAAGGAATGAGCTTCAAATAGGAGAGAGAGCAAGCTGATATTTGTGCCAAAGAGACTGGCTAAACAGATTCAGAAAGCGCAAGAAAAAAGATTCTGAATACTCAGAAGAGGAAATAATCAGTGAAGTTGAAATATGGGGGTGGAAAGTCTGTAAGTTATGCTGACATTAGAAGACCCCATAAAGATAAATAATCGTAAGTTGGTTTCACTGAGTCAAATCTGTTAGATAATTGTACTGTGGTTGAAAAGGAAATTGTCCCCTGTGTCTTTGAGCTGTATGATTCCTGGGTCACTGAACACACAAGCTTTACCCTGTGGCTGATACATCATGGGCCAGATTTTCTCTATGGCTGACGCCACAAAATAGTATGAGGCAGAAGCCTGAGGGATTCAATGAACTCAACAATAAGAAAGCATTTATTACACGTGTAAAAAACTTTCAGGGTGGTTGGAATCCCTTAGTTAGAAATAACAGTAGACTAGAAAGAGTAAGAAAACATGTGTGAGGGTCCTGTCTCCCACTTTACTTCTAACAGGGCAATGCTGGGCGAGCCACAAATCCTGCTTCTGACCTTTGCAATTACTATTCCCTGTGCCTGAACATTCTTCCCCAGATCCCAGCAGGGCTAACTCTTCACTTCTTCCAGGTCTTTGCTCACATGTTAACTTCTCTGCGAGAACTTTTCTGGCTGGCCATCCCATATGAAACTCCAATAGACCCTTCACATACACACACTTTCTACACATCTTCCCTCTTTTTTCTCCTTTAGTACTTATCACTGTCTAGTACATTACAGATGTTATTTATTTACGTCTTGTCTGTCCTCCCCTTCTCCCATTAATATACAAACTCCATGAAGGCAAGGATTTTTCTCTGTGCTGTTTACTGATAGATGCCCGACACCTACGACGTGATGGCCACATCTCCAATAGGAGATGCTGAATAAAAATTTGTTGACTGTGCCATGAATCTTCCATAAGCCTCATGAGTTAGTATTCCTGTATTCATACATGCTAAACTAAAAATCTTTATTTATTGCAATAATTCAGATATAGCTTATAAATTTAATCACATCCTGTTGCGTTAAAACTGAGGTTAAGCACTTCGTCTAAGGTAATTATTGGTTTCGCGTAAGGATACACAGTACGTTCTCTTTTGCACAAATATGATCAAGCATTAGGTTTAGAGCAGGCAATTTACATCTGACACTCAAATAATGCATTTGAGCCCTCTGCTGACAATAAGACTATAAATGACTGATTACAGGATAACACTTTGGCTTCCTAAATACAGCGTGCCCTTTTCTTAGAAAAGCTCAAAAATAGAGGAAAAAGATTTGAAAAAAATAGAGTGAAAACTTTATAGATTTCCACTGGAATGTTGATTTCTCTATGTATGTTCTCTCCGAAAATCTAAAAGACACGTGTAAAATTTCACAATTAAGGTGCTCTCCACTTTCACTTTGGCCCAAATCAAAGAATCAAAATGAAATATCATGACTATCTTTATGGAACCATGTTCAAAACTATCTACTTGTTTGGGTTCCTAGAAACCAACAAAGAGACTTTGAGGATGAAAAGAACTCAGTTGGATATTTTCACAGTGAAATTACTGATTTGTTTCTATAAAACTATAGCTAATTCTACTTTATAATGATAGACATTTAACTTCGAAAGTTAGAAGATTCAGTAACATTAGAGAAAAAATTATAATTAAGTGGGTGGATTTGGAAAACAGAACAACTTGGGTTTTACTCAGAGCAATACATGACTACATAGTGATAGTAGTTAAATTTCCACCACTCATTTTCACTAAAAATAGCATCTCCTAAACACATAACTTAGTCAAACCTCTCTGTTCCCTGTTTTCAAATGATAGGCTACTCTGAGGCTAGCAACCAAGAGATATGGGAAACAAGATGGAAAGGTAATGAAAATCAGAAACAAAAATCTGGTTTATAAAATAAAGCTGAGAAATGTGAGCTAAATTACCCATAATTGCAAGTATTTAATTAAAAAAAAATAGTAAATTCCTAGAAGAGCAAAGAAACTATTTAAAATATTAACTGTCTTTTCACTTATGTAAATCTGTTGAGATTAATTTTCTAAAACTATAGCCCTATTAGTTAGTGGTAGTTAATTGAGCTAAGATAAATTATTAAAGGAAAGAGATTAATACAGATGGTAATTTTTCTTTTTCATTTCAAGCTGAATCTTCTCCACTTCATCCCTTTTAAAGTGCATTAAAGCCAACAACGAAGTGTCTGTCTACTGAGACTTCAGCTGTCGCTATGCTCTTGCCCCCTTTGAAAATGATGCCAGCCCCTTTTGGTACCTACAGGAAAGTACCACAGTTACCATAATCTAGAAGAGAGCAGATTGTTTTTAACAATGTTATCATTGAAATCTGGACAATGATGTAAATTAAAAGAATTTATACATTTTTTTCTGTTTTTTAGATCGCAGAATAATAGTTCTGATATTTAGAGGAATACCCCTTTTCTACATAAATAAAATTGTAAACCCTGTAACAAACTAACATGAGCAAATGTTAATTTCAGATTGTCATGGGATCCTGGTGATCACCTGAGTTGTAGAAGTGGGGGTGGGGAGTAGGAGGTCAAGAAATCCTAGCCACCCATGGTGGGTCAGAGGGGGTATCTCTTTAAGCCTTACATCTTTCCTAGGCTTTCATTTCCCTTGGACTACCTGGTTAAATGGAACTTTTCTAGAACGGCAGCTCCTTGATCTAGGGCAGGGGTCTGAAGTACCATGCAGATAACAAATTATTCTAGGCCGTTTTATTTAAGATGTGGCAAATTAAAGAGTAAGGAAGAATTCCACATCTGAGAGAGCTTGGAAATCCTCTGGCCCAAGGTACATTTTCTTAGGGTGGGTGTGGGCATCCTGGACAGGTAGACCCACATGCAGTGGCGTCTGTGAGCCAGCCTTGATAGGCAGTACGGTGGGGCTACTAGCAGGAGGAGGGAGACAATGCTAAAGCCAGAGTATTTCCAAGACAGTGACATTTCTAACCATAATTTGAGTTTTGCCCAAGTTGTAATAGGAGGGGATTTGTCCCTGGAGAAAGGGTCAGATGGGTTAATCACTAACATTCCTTCCAGCTCAAAGACACAAGACTCCTTGTTTCATTCAATAAGCATTTGAGTGTCTGTGTGGTGGCACACAAAGCAACTTTCAACAAATATCCTTTTTACACTAGAGCCACCATATTTGTAAGGATTCCAACCTGGCAGCAATTTTTTACCACAGCACATTGAGGGTAAAAATTAGGACCAAGCCTGTAACTTACATAATGGAGCTTGAACTTGCACTCATCTTCAATTTCATCTGCACTGTCTTCATCAGAAACTTCCCCTTCCTCTGCATCATCTCCAAGGTGATAAGGCAATTTCTTACCCTGAAATGGAACATTATTTAAAAATGAAAATAAACTCACAATAGCCAAGGTGGAAGCAACCCAAGTGTCCACCGAAAGATGAATAAACAAAATGTGGTATATGCATATGACAGCATATTATTGAGCCATAAAAAGCAAGGAAATTGTGACACATGCTTCAGCATGGATAAACCTTCAGGACATTATGCTAAGTGAAATAACCTAGTCACAAAAAAGACAAATACTGTATGGTTTCACCTATATGAGGTACCCAGAGTAGTCAAATTCATAAAAACCGAAAGTAGAACAGCGGTTACCATGGCTGTGAGGAGGGGAGAATAGGGAATTGACAATGAGTATGGAGTTAGTTTCACAAGATGAAGAGTTCTGGGGATTGGTTACATGGCAATGTGAATGTACTTAACACGGCTGGCCATAGATCTGGGGAATCTTAAAGTCTGAAGAACGTTACTCCTGCAAATGGACCTCAGTTGCCTTGAAATCTCCTAGTTAACTTGCTGCCACTCCTTCCAGTGCTGCCTCCAAGCTACTGGCTCCGACTCATCCTGGTGCCCATCAGCCCAAGGACAATCCACGTCAAATGACCAAGTCCAGTTATGTGAAAGGGATTCAATTAGTTCATATCAATATCTACCTTAAATTCTACCATCCAAAATGGAAAGATTTCAGTCAAATAGATTTATTCTGAATTTAACCTTCAACTGCTGGCTAAAGACAATTCGGGAAACACAGAAACATTTACAAGCTGATAAAGGTAACAGCTTTCTAGCCCAGCAATCAGTATTCACAAGAGTGTATTTTAGCAAAACTTCAAGGAAATTGACTGTTCTCTCTTGCATTATTTGGAGCTTTTATTCAAAATGCTTTCACACATACAAATTCCCAACAAAACCCCTTTGATGGATTCAGTCCATAATTTTCATTTAACTAACGAAAAAACAGGTTTTGACCAATTCCAGAGATGACTACATCTATCCCATTTACTGCCCCCTCGCCTTCATGCCTCGCTATGAAATGAAATGGTTTCTTTGACTTTTCTGTGCCTATCTGACATTTGAATTTTCATACACATCTCTTTCAGGTAAAAATATAACCCAATTTGAGTGTTGATACTGCTCTTCCTTAGGTTTTTAGTCTCAAAACAATATAACTATCCAAGATGCTTTTAGTCCAAACACACAACATTCACTGAAATTAAGTCAAATTACAAAGTCAGTGATCTGAAGTCTTTCTGTCTATTCCTTGCATTAATAATATTCATTGCAGGTAGTAAGTTACCCCTCCCCTCCAGAAAATCTGTTGATAAAATGTCAGGCTAGTCACTGACTTCTCCTTTGCATACACGCAAGCCCTGTGGGGCCTTATGTCTGCACCTAAGCTTCTCTTTGAAGAGAGCTCTTCTCACTTACATAACCCAGGCTGATGAACCGTGAAGACTTTTTTTCTTTGACAGTTATTGGAGCTTGAAATGGGAGAGAAGAATATGAAAGAAACGCTTTCAGATATGGACACCGGAGCCTTCTCCTCCCCTGTACCCCGCACTCCTATACACATAATTCTCCAGTGTGAACTATTACAGACTTAAATAGTAAACATTTGGCTTACAGTACTGACGTTCTCCCTTCATGAAAACAAGTCCTAGAATATGTGATCAGTCAATAACGAGCTGTTTCTGAAGGTATGACGATAAATACATTGGAGCAAGGTTCCAACACAAATCTAGACAACCCTTCATATGTGGACTCCATTTATTACTCTCTTGAAAAACCAGTTTTCAGTTCTTAAGGAAGGGAGGGCTTAGTTGACCATCAATGCCTTTTATCTTGTTCCCTCAGGTAATTACCTTCACGAGGATTTTGCCTTTCAAACTTTGAGGGCTTGGAAGCTGCTTGGTCTCTCCCGTGTCTATAGATGACAGGTCCAGCTTGTCCTGGAATATTCCCTTCAGATACTGAGCAATCTTCCTTTGCTGTTGGACACTGCAGTGATTTTCAATAGACAGTATAACTGGGAACCTACAAGAACAGCACCACAATTTAAAGGTGTCGAGTATAGGCAACTCACAGGGAGTTTTGGAAATCATTCTGTATTCATTATGTTATTGCAATCATAGACAGTACTTGTAAGAGTGGTGATGATTAAAATGCTTCAAAGTGAGAAAAATGGCATATGCATTAAAAAAAAAAGAACAACAACAACAAAAATACCCTCTTCTGAGCAAATATACTTTGCCAGGCGTAATGGCTGAACAATACACCAATTCACATGGGATGACTTAGTTTGCTATTTCGTACCACGAAAAACAAATGGGACATACGTCTTTTTTAAAAAAGAGAAAATTTTATGAGCAATAAGAAGCCTAAAGAAACAAAACTCATAATGTAACTTTGTCTTATTTTTATTCAAAAGTCTAGAAACATCTAAGAGACCACTGAATACTATTAAATGCAGATATTTACTTGAAAATATACAATCAGCCCTAACTTGGAAATTACTATTAAGTATAAAATACCATAATGGAATTTTTTGTTTCATAGCATCTTATATCAGGCCTTTTAAAATCATTTGTATAGAATTATATATTAGTCTTTTGTTTCAAAGAAAAGAAAAAAAGTCAAGTATTCACTCTCCACCAGCACTCAGATTTTTGCGTAGAGAATGCGAGACCTGCGTAATGCGATCACCAAAGACAGCCTGAGGAGGCGGTGGCCAAGCCAGAAAAGGAATCAGGACTGACGACATGATGTTACGCCTCTTCTGACTTTGTTTTTTCCTCAGAATGAGAAATTACTTCAAATTCAGGTTTATTTTTATTTGTTTTCTAGTTTTCCATCAATATTTTCCAAAGTAATAGGCAATATATTTTCTTCCAGAGTTACAAATCAATATTTAAAATGCCTAAAATATCATGGAGGAAATAAAATTTATTTCTGGGCTTGTATAACATGCATAAGCTCCACAATACAGGCTGTGACCTCCTAAAATTATATTCTGTCCTCATTCGTAAAACCTGACGCCAGAAGTAATATAAGAGATGAAACTTCGTGACTGACGTTGGTTTAGTTATCTGACTATAATCTGTTTGCACTTATGTCTTCACATGGGCTTTATCCAGAAAGAGAAAAACAACATCAAACTAGCAACGCTTAGTTGTCTATGCAATCATATCAGGGAGTTCTAACAATGACTTTTTAAATTATTGATCTGCTTATGAAAAATCTATTAGTGTCGAATGTGCTTAGTGTAAAGCGGTGCGTCTCAACAGGGGATGGGCCAACTGTGCTCCACACTCCACCCTCCCACCTCAACCCCTGTCACAAAGGGACATTCGTCAATGCCTGAAGACATTTTGGTGGTCACAATATGGGGGCCGCTACTGGCACTTAGTAGGTAGAAGTTGGGGACACTCCTAACCATCCTACATGCACAAGGCAGTTCCCCACAACCAAGAGTTACCTGACTCAAAACGTCAGTAGTGCCAAGGTTGAAAATTCCTGGTGTAAAGATGCAACTGAAGTTTCAGAAAGAACAGAAAAAGACTTAATGTTTAAAATGTGTTAAAGCAGTTGATTAACTGTTTTAATTTGAAATGCTTTTCTCCTAAGGATTCCCAAACTTGAAAGTAAGGGCTATCAAGTCACCAGAGGCTCCTCAGACGTACATAGGGAGTAGGTCTTCTCAGCACTTTACTTCACGTATTGGGAAAGACAGGGCAAAATCAATCCTTCAACTTGGCTGAGACTAGTAGCAATCAGGGTAGCAAAGGTACATCAGAAATCAGTACTTGCCATTCTTCCACATACAAGACATCATAAACTCAACCTGCTATGCAGCGAGTGTCTCTCATTAGAGGAGCATTTTAACCTCATGGTTTATTAATGACAAGACGAAATATTAAAAATTTCAAAGGCTGCTAACTTTTATAAGGTTAATTTCATGCAGCTGTAATTTTAATTTGCTTCCTTTGTTTCAAAAATCATTTCCTGACTGTCTGGTATATTGCAGGCACACGCTCTGCAATAAAGAATGAATAAGACATAGCCCCATATCTTCAATGAGTTCCTGGTCTAAAAAACTTAAAGGAAGGCAAGTAACCAACAATTGTCATAGAGACCTATACGATATGATAGAAATATGCTCAGGGTGCTAGGAACAGAATAAAGGAGGCTTTAAATCAACTGGTGGTATCAGTAAGTTTGCCAAAGGAACAATGCTTAAGTAGTCTTGTAGAATAAACAAGAATCAGGCCACGTGCATAACGGAGAAGGGTGTTCCAGGCAGAGAGAAGAGCATATGCGAGGGTAGTGAGCTGTGAAAAATCTGGGATCACTGGGAAATCTGAAAGACAGTCAATGAAGGCAGAAGCCAAAGTGTGTGTGGAGCAATGGTGGGACAAGACACTGGAAGAGAAAAAAGAAGCCAGGCCCCAGAAGGCAGGGAAGATATGACTGAGAACCACAGGGAGCTTCTGAAGGACTTAAAAACAAGACTTACAACATCATGCTCATATTTTCAGAAAGAAATATCACGCCGGTGTGGAGGATGAACCGAAGGGAAGGTGAAAATGAAGAGAAGGCAACTGAGTCAAAAGATAGTTTAGGGTAGAACTGACAAGAATTGGCTGAATCTAGAATGCCTCCCAGGTTCGGGCTGAAGCCACTAGCATGCAGTGCTACACCCAACTATTTTTGAAAACTGAAAAATAAAAAGCAGAGCAAGAGGTGATTTGGCAGAACGAGATGATGGTGAGTTCAGTTTGGGATATAAGCTCCATGATGGCAGGAGTCTTATTTTTTGTTCAGTGTTGTGGCTCCCTGCACCTATTACAGTATGCCTGGCTTAGAGTAGGCACCATCAAATACCTGAATAAATAATAACATTTGTAGATTTTGAGGTTCCTATGAGATACTCCGATGAGTTTTTACTAAGAATTTTTCTAGATAGCTCTGAAACTTAAGGGAAATGATCTGGACATATAATTAGACAAGTAACCAAAAAAAGGTAGACCAAATAGGAAATAATGACTATTTAAGGCGTGAGGAAATGGAATAGAAGATCACAGGCCACAAAATGAGAGTGAAGCAATGACAGCAATGGAGGAGAGAATGTTATAATGGAAACAAAAAAGAAGAGCAAGTATTGGGGAGAAAATAGTCAACATTATCAAATACCAAGTAACATAAGGAGTCAAGTAACATAAGGATGCTAGACACTTTAGCATATATAGGACATCCAGCAAGTTTGGAAACCTAGATATTATTTTCCTGTATGGTAATATATGAGGTAGGATCAGAAAATATGGTGAATGTTTAACTAAAATAAAATTTGTTACAGTAAAAGACTCATTACCATTAATCCCCCTCAATTACTCCCCCTTGCTTCAAACATGTTTATCCCATCTTTCTTGCCACTTTCTGAAAGAGTTCTGGAAGTCTTCTTTTGTGAGTGTCTTTATTTCATCTTCCATCATAACTACGTTCCATGTCACACAGCACTTCTGGTACATGGCAATTTCTGTCAGATAGAAAGATTACGGTGTGTCCTCATCCGCCTTATTCACCAGGTCTGGCACCGTGTAACTTCTGGCTCTTCCCCAAAGTCAAAATGATTCAGGACATTGAGGCAGGCACGACAGCGCAACTAAAGACACTCACAAAAGAGGACTTCCAGAATTGCTTCAGAAAGTAGCAAGAATGATGGGATAGTGTGTTAGAAGTGAGGGGGAGTATTTTGAGGGGGGTTAACGGCAATGTGTCTTACTGCAATAAATTCTTTTTTATTTACACATTCACTGTATTTTTTTAATCACACCTCATAATATCAATAAACTACTATAGATACTCTGTGCACCTTGGGCTTAGAAATTTTCAGGTCACTCTTTGCAAGACCATGCTTTGTGGAGGCAACATCTAGAGAAGGAATAAATGAAGCACAAGAAAGTGTGTACATGGCGTCCATATTATTTGTTCACACTGTTTTGTTGAGAAGGAAGGAGAGAACTAGGGTAGGAGAAAGGAGATGCTGTGTGCTTTTGTAGCCATGTTACTTCAGGCAAGGCTCTGTGTGCTGGGTTAGCTTAGCTTCCAGGTGTTGCTATACTTACTCGTTCTTCACAAAGGCGTGCTTGTTGATGGTCTCCACAACATCTCTGAAGAGAATTTTTGAAGTGAGAGTGTAACCGTGGTGTACAACCGGCTCTCCATCTGGGCCATCCCAACAGTCAACTGCCAAAAACAGAACTTCACATCAACAACCCAAAGTTTCTGGTGTTTAGTATTTCTGGAAACATCAGACAAGTATTATTTTGTTATTTGAGATTATATCTATTATAATCATGATAAAGAAGTCAAACAGAGAAATGGGTATTCTGGCATATTTATCAGAGTAAGGACTCAAAAGATTATAAATAATTTGGGGATTTTTGTGCTTCAAGTTAACAAAGATGTCATACTCACAAGCAGCTTAGCATTTACCAAGAACTCTCATTAGTAAGTGTTCTAAACCCAATCAAGTGTGCCAAGGACAGTGATATTTCTTAACAGGTTGTTTCTTTAGTTTCACTTTTTCCTCAGTTTACTACAGCCTTTTAATAGTCGCAGTGACCCTCTTAAATCAGTAACAGGGTTTTTCACTATTGTTCACTTAAACTCATGAGGTTCCCCTGAGATTTATTTCCACTTTATTAATTGTACAGTAGTTATAAAATAACATTGACTTCCTAAGTTCAAATCCTCAAGCCATGTCAAGATTGATGTGCATATGGGCAAATGACTGAATGACTTCAAGTCTTGCTTTCCCCATCTATAAAAGGAAGATAATAATAGCACTTTCATCATAAGTTTGAGTGATAATTCACTACATGTAAAGTTGCTTAAAGCACTGCATGGCACATAGTAACTGATATTGTTATTGATGATATTGATATTGATATGTGTGTAGACAACTTCATTGGCTCCCAGCTAGAGAAAGACACCTACTTCTTCACCATTCTCCCTGACTTACGAGTTTGCCTTCTCTTGTTTTACACTCTGCCATCACTTCTCAAAATACTGCTTTCACCACGTTACTCCTTTGCTCAAAAGCCTAACTGATGCATAACACAGCATCCAACACAAGTACTTAGTAGATATGTGCTAAATTTATTAATAAATATCCTACAGCAGCTCCAAGGTCCCTACTTCTGGTGCTAGAGCCTGGCTAACCATTCACTCAACCCGTTTTCTCTTTCACTCTGGCACACAGCTGGGCTACATTGGCCAGGCTTCTCCCGCAGTAGGACGGGCCATTGGGATGTGGGCAGAAATGATGTGCACCACTTCCATCCAGGTCTGTCTACAAAACCTTCCCTACCATCCTCCATGTTTGCTCTTCTGCTGTGACTTTAGAAGTCATGTGTTGAAAATGGCACAGCCACCAGATGGAATGAGCCTGGACCCCAGATCACTGTTGGAAAGATTCATCCATTAGGAATAACTATTTTGAACATCACATAAGCAAGAAATAAACTTTAGTTGTTTTAAGGCATGCGATATTAGGTTTGACTGCTAAAGGAACTAGTATTGCATTAATTAATATCTTAGCTCCTGTATGACAAGTCAACCTTATTTTCTCCTACACCCAAACTCACAGGCTTGTTCTCTCAATTAGGGAAGTTTCCTCAAGTACAATACTACCTTATGCCTTAGTTTCTTTCATTGAAGGTCAACTGAAATGCCCCCTTTCTCTTTCACTTTGCTTGTCTAAGTCCCAATCCAGGCTTAGGTAGGCCCTCCCCACAGAATCTTCCCAGGTCTCGTGACACTGTCTTTCCTTATGGTAAGATGTCACAAACTCAAATACCAACAAGAGCGCAGCAGGTAACATAACTGAGAGCATCAGGCCAACAGCAAATGTGTGTCTCCGTGAGATAACTACTTCACACTGTCAGTCAATCATTGCTGAGTAGGAATAAGAACTCTGGTTGCCAGATCTGAGGAAAACCAAAAATCTAGATCTTCTTATAATGAATTTCCCCAATGTGTAGTTACTGGAAATTAATCCACTTTTAAGAGTACAATATGGGCCAAACATAAATAATTCTGTAGACTGGGTTTGGCTAATGGCATACCAATTAAAACTCTGCCTTTTAATCAGGGCCACACAATTCGGGACCACATCTATTCTCTGTTTTAGTAGCACCTTTCCTATATGTGTGTTTTGTATATTACTTCAAGAGATAGTATCTCTATTTCCTTCTAAAACTTTCAAATTGTTCACCACAACCATAATGTGGTTTGAAATTATGTGTCAACTTGGCTGGGCTATGATGCCAAGTTTTGGGGTCAAATACCAGTCTAGGTATTGCTGTAAAGATATTTAATAATAACAAGAAGAAGAGAATCCAGTAAAGCTGATTCCATAATATAAAGGATGGGTCTCACCCAATCAGTTAAAGGCCTCTAACAGCAAAGACTGATGTTTCCTAAAAAAATGTTTTATGTTATATATGTATCTCCCCTATATCTCTATCTCTATCTCTAATAGTTATGTAGGTAGGTAGGTAGGTAGGTAGGTAGGTAGGTAGGTAGGTAGGTAGACAGATCTCCTATTAGTTCTGCTCCCTAATATTGTTACCTCTTTAATCAATTAAGCATTAGCTATTTAAATAGCCTTAGGGGGAAAATTAGAGAAGGTAAAAGGAGAAAGCAGTTTCAAGGTTAATACCATAGGAATACTGGACACAAAGTTTAAGAATAAAGATGCTGTTGAGAAAACCAAAGGTTTTGGTCTACTATTATGCAGTGTCATACTGTTCCTTTGGGCCTGCAAATGAGGTCAAATATATCAAAGACATCTTCTCAAAAGAAAGGCTCTGTCTATCTTTTGACATACACTTGACATTCTTTGTCTGGATGTAGGTGTGGAAAGAATAAACAGATGTTTTAAAAATATATACTGTTAACAATTTATACCCTAATCCAAACCCATCTTGCAGGAGAAAGGACAAAAGAGGGTTCCTCATAAATGAGCTAATCTTTCCCCAAAAATGTAAAGTAGACAAGGCAATGCCACATCTGACCTAATTATCATAAACACAAAAAATAGTGCTTAAAACTACACTGGTCATAAAAGAAGGTACTTTTTGCTAATGTTTATAACACAGGCAGAATATCCATAGTTAAGGATGGTTCTTCTAATGTTTGCTTTTTAGGTCTGATTTCATAACTTGTCTGCTACATGAAGATAACAACATTCCCAGATAGTGCTGGCATCCTAACAGGCAGCATAGGTAGCCATGTTCAAATAGCAGTGACGTTTCTTATAAGATCTCACGCTGTAATGAGAATGTTGGCAAGGTCAAAATCCTCTAACCAATCCTTCTAGCCACAAAACAGCCAGTGCCCATTTCTCAATCAGGTCATAACAGTAGAGGCCTCCAAAAGCACCCTGACAGAGTTGGTCAGTTCTGAAGGCAGGCTGAGCAGCTAACATGACAGCTTTTCATAACGTAACTTAAAAACATCCCACTCTGTTAGCACAACCTTTTCGTTACAACAGGAAAGGTTGTAAACAATTATAACAGCAATGCAACAGCGTCACTTCCATCATGAGAGTGAAAATCCCCTGGACAGAACATCCATATTTATTAAGTAACTCAGGCTGAAAATGAAGAGAATAAAAGGTCATGTAAAAAAATGGTATCGATTTGATTTTCTGAGAAGCCCACATCACCAAACAAGACGTACTCGTCTTCCTCAAGACACCGTACATCTCCTGACCTAGGACATTACTGCAGCTGAACCAATGCAAATGGAAAACACAACATTATCAAAATAGAAGCCTGAAAGTGGAGAGACACTTTGGGTCCCAACGCCATGAAGAAACTGTCTACAATCACTACTCTTCATCTCTAAGTGTTCTATTCAGAAAAATATCGGGGGTACCTGAATTTTCAATTCATGACCTGCTACATTCTATAAATCAGGTTCTTTAAATCCTAGCTGCAGGTGTTGGAGAATTAAAAACTTCCTCTGGACCCAAGGTAGATAAAGGACCACTGAGCATATACACATTGGTGTCTTCCAGGCCCGAGCTTCAAATGTGAACTAAGGTCTTCAAATTGCACGGCTGACAGAAATTGTTAGAACACAAAAGATCACGCCATCGCATTTTAAGTCTTCAGGAACATCTAAATATTTAGATGTCAGGCCTACTCATACGACAACCAAATTCCTCCACGTAAAGCCAACTTGCCCTCTGTGTTGTACACTTTGCTTTCTCTAGCTTTCCTTACATGACCTGATGTCCCTCATTTGATCCCCCGTAGGGCCAGTCATGCCTTTCAATGCTTGTTCCTCCAAAAAACACACAGACTTCCTGGAAAATAGTGCAGTGGGGGTAGTCAGACAACTGCCCAGCTTCCAAACCTCCCAGCTATGGGAACTTGAGCCACTGAACTCCACTCCAAGTTGGGGTGTTTTCTTAATAAAATTAATCCATCTCCCTTAGTGTTGTAAGAATTCAAGGACAATGTGTTGAAAACACTTCATCAGAAACTAGCACACAAACGGGGCTGAAATCATGGAAGTCTGCCTGTTCCTTCCTACAGTATTTGCAAAGCCAAGGTGACAACCACAATTTCAAACAGTAAATAGATCAAGCATAAACCTGACCAAGTCTCCCAGATAAATAGTCTTCTTCTCCTCAACAAAAACCTTGCAAAACTCGTAGCTTGACTTGCAATGTCCAGGCATAGATTATTCCAATAGTAAGAACTTCAAGCCAAATAATAAAGGAGGGATTTGCTGATAAAAGCTGGTGAGGGTGATAGTTGAGCGATTCCATGCCCTTTAAAATCACACCCCAGCTGTGCATGTTCTCAGTTTGTGTCACTATCTAAAGCAGGTAACCTTTTAGACAAGGAGGGCAAAGTAGCGTCTTTCTATTGTAGGACTTTGGTGACTGGCAGACAGGAAGAAAAGCAGGTAGCACAAAAGCCTCATGTTCAATATCATCTACTACACACAATTCCTAAAAGCTCTCATGTTAAAATTAAAAGACCCCTGAAAAATCTAAGACTAAAAATCATGTGTGCCTTACTATAAATTCTCTTAATCAGATAACTTACTAATATTCCTCCTTAATATCCCAAACAGAGCTGGAGGATTAAAGTTTTGACTCAATATAAGGAGTTGATGATGGGAACACGGTTAAGCTTGGGTTGGATACTGATTTTGGACAGCGAAACCAAAAAAGAGCAAATTGGGTACCTGAAGGACATGGAAAGCAAAAGAACTAGAGTACAGGACACAGAAGTAACACAGTTGCACAATTGCCTAGAGTTGACTTCACTTCTTGGAGTCACTAAAAGTTACTTTCCATATTTGGCCTCCACAAAAATGTCACCATCTAAAATGATAGGCAACTATCACTATGAATCCTATGACAGGGTGTGCCCTGGGTATCGCTATGCATGGCAGACATGTAAAACCTGTGGAGTGTTGAGTGAACAAAGGCTTGAATAATGCCTGAGAGCAGAATGTCATCTCAAGACCATTAACTGCTCGAAGCTTTTTTAGTTAATATTTTATAAGCATCTTCATTACTTAGTTGCTTCAGCTACACAATTGTCACTCACTGTTGTCAATAGGTGTTCTCTGCATCCACAGCAAAAATGCCATGTCTTAGAGCATTAATTTCCAGAGTTCTACACTGGTAGTGATCTCAATGGTTCTGTATGCAGACTGTTATGAGAGTCCACCTTTAAAATAAGTTAATTTACTTTTATAACATTATTACTACTATTACCACTACTGTTGCCATAATATTACATCTTATACTTCTGTAGCAGAAAAAATTCAAGCCAGAAAAAATCTGGCAAAGAAAGGTCCATCCAGTTGTTGGTTTTACCTTACCAGCTGACTGCTTTATTTATTTCTCTGTATTATTCCGTTCCACCACTTCAAGAACAGCCCATGATCCACTGGGAATCCCAGTATACCCCCATCAAAAAGCAATTCCGCTTTGGGCTCCATTCCATCATAAACAAACTCCCTTTATATCAGACTCTTTTTGGAACTCTCCCTCAACCTCCTTCTCTCCGTTACCAGCTGACCTTGGAGGATGCTGCTTCCTTTCTCCACAGATGCTTCTTTGTATAAATCACAGAACCAGGAGGCATTCTCTAGGCCTTCATTGCTACTTTTCAACAACTGTTCTTCTATACTCATAAAAAATCCTCCACACTTTATCCAACACATCTTTCTGGCATGTTCCAATTGACTTTTCTATAGCATTCTTTTTGTACTTAAATATCTGGTGTATAGTTTTTAATCTCCAGCTTTCCATGTTTAAGTTTTTTAACTTTTAATCTCCCTGTTGGCTTCCTTTGTGAGTTAAACGTCCATGTGGGTAATCCACTCAATCTCTTAGCCTCGACCTCCATAATGCCAACAATCCTTTACTCCACCCAACATCAATCGTGCTCACCCATGACATGCCCTGGATGTAGGCAGCACCTGTAACTACATCCAAAATCACACCTTATAATAATAACACACTGTTCTTGCTTTTTAAATGTGTGATGACAACTTTCTCCATATTTCCATTTCTTTGAGTCTTCTAGTCTCTTAACCTCATTTTGTGGCTCCTTATTCACTTCACTTCTTTTCCTAGAACCATGGACGTACTGTCAATTCCTTAAGAGCTCTCACCAATACCTTGAAGACATTTTATATGACCTAGAGGCTTGAATCAATTCTATAATCTGTCTTCACTGCTTCTATAACTAATCTGTTGGAGATGGGTGGGAGGAGTCTAAGCATAGGATTTTGTATCACAAAAATACTTTGTTTAAAACTTTTTATTGGGGAATATTGGGGAACAGTGTGTTTTTCCAGGATCCATCAGTCGCCCTTCAATCTAGTTGTAGAGGGTGCAGCTCAGCTCCAAGTCCAGTTGCTGTTTTCAATCTTTAGCTGCAGGGGGCGCAGCCCACCATCCCATACGGGAATTGAACCGGCAACCTTGTTAGGAGCTCAAGCTCTAATCAACTGAGCCATCTGGCCGCCCAAAGACTATGTTTTTTTGACTGTTTGGAAATTAGCTAAGCATTCCCCAATTTATCTAGTCAACTCCTTTCCCATTACCTGATGAATTATTTTAAAAGTTTGCTGATCTTCATAAGCCCTCAAGCCAACCTTTACCCACTTTGCACTTAGTGAATGATATTTTCTCCTACTTCTCTGAGAAAAGAGAGCCTATCAGGCATGAACACTTTCAAAATCTCTTGTCCCCTCATCCCATCTAAAAACAAGCATGTATCCTCATTTCCCCCCCTTCCCAAATCTCAAATCTTCCCAACCTGTATCATCAAATTCTTCTTCTAATATATAAAAATGCTGAGACAATAAAGAATATAGTCAATAATACGGCAGCAAATATGTAAAGTGCCAGGCGGATACTAGATTAACTGGGGGGAATCACTGCATAACTTATGTAAACGTGTAACCACTATGCTGTACACCTTAAACTAATATAAAATCATATTGAATGTCAACTGTAACTGAAAAACACAAATAAAAATTTTAAAGAAAAATAAATAAAAATATGTGGGCGTGCTAAATAAATAAATATAAGTAAATAAAAATGCTGAGACACTAACCCATAGCAGATTAGCTATCCCACTTTCCTACTAACATGTCACCAAAATTATATAGCAAAGGACACCAATAACCTCCACTGTCAAAAACAGATTGGATAGTTAGTCTTTACCTTATTTTACTTTTCTGTTGCGTGGGCATTTTTGACCATTCCCTTCTGATACTTTCAACCCCTAGGTCCAAGCGACCACTGTGTGACAGTTTGGCCCATTGGTTCCCCTTGCTCTTCCTACCTTCTAAATGTTGGATCAATCATATCCCCAGGCCTCGTTCTCTTCTCCACTCCTCTCTATAGGTGATATCAGACACTTTGGAGATTTAAACTACCATGTACAAAGCTCAGAATTATGGACTATATCTTGCCTGGGTCCTTCCACTGAATTCAGATATCATTATCAACTGATGAATAAAAATGTCCACATATATGTTACAAAGTCAACAGATGGAAAACTGAACTCATTAACGGTCTTCTTCTTCGCTTCCCAATAGTATGTGGCGGCACTGCTCATTCCTTCCAGCTCCCTCTCTCATTCCTTGCATCCTTTACTTCACTTACCACGTCGTGTTGAGCTTACTTCTTTAATATCTGTTTAATCGTCTCACTTAGTCCAAGCTTTTATAATCTTTCCTTTGAATTACTGCATTAGCCTTCCATTGTCCTTGCTCTAAATTCCTCTCCCCTCCCCCTCCAAACACCTATTTAAAATAAAAATTTCCTCCTACCCTGCTGCCCAAGTTATCTTTCTAAACTGCAAGTGTGATCATATCACTATAGTATTGAAACCCTTCATTGGACCCCTGTTCCCAAAAGCTAAAGTTGAAATTCCTCACTACAGCACTCAAAACCCTTATGACTGACCTAATTCTACCTTCCCAGCCCACCTGATTTGTCATAGCATTTTACTTCACAACTTACTGTTGGTACCACTTCTCTACCACATATATGATTCAACTGGTAGAATTCTCACACTGTACTACTGTTAAACTTTCCACCCTTCAACTAGACTGTGAGCTCTTTGAAGACAGAAACCATGTCTTACATCTGTGTCCTTATCACCAGGCACCTAATAGAAATTTAATACATGTCCGCTGACTGACAGACCATGAAGTATTGGGAAAACAAATAGCTATCCTGAACTATTTTTGCTACCACTTAATCAAACTACCTTTCTAGGAAAACTTTCATTTTCATCACAATTTTTCAGCCACCAAAGGAGTACTTCCCAACGGCAAGCACATAGTTCTCTCCCTCCTGACTGAACAGTAACCCTCTTTGGCAGAGGACTGAGTTAAGAATGACTCTACAATGAGCAGAGAAATGGTTCTGATTAGTGTGAGCGCATGTTAGGTCCCCATTATTTGTACTGGACTTGACTCACCGACTGAAGGTCATGTTCACCAACTAAGCAGAGCTCAGACAAAGCACATACCTTCCACGCAGCGACAGCCCTCTTGGAGCACCCGAGCATACATGTCCACTTTGGACTGAGAAAGGAGCTGGTCCCCAGTCAGGTAGGTGTTGTGAGAGGAAGCGATGTAGTAGTTGCACAGGGGCTGGTCCATGTCCTGGTACACTTCATGGTGCAGTGGGTTAAAGATGTCACAGGCAGGACTACGCATGAAGTTCGTGAAGCCTTTGGAAGAGAGAGTGAAGTACTGTAGCTTTAAAGTGTATGTACTTATTTGACTGTAACAGGGACAAAAAAACATCAGAGTATATTCAGAGTGATTATGTTACCATAATTTGCCATGTATATAATGCGCAATTTTTTGCCCAAATTTGTGAGGGGAAAATAAGGATGAGCATTATACATGGGTAGTACTAATTCTGTATCTATATAAATGTTTTTAATTGTTTTATTTATGCTTTTAAGTTAAAAGTGTAACTCTAGAAGTCAATAACGATATCCGTATACAAAATACCAACATGGAATATGATAATCGGTTTTATTGAATTTACGACAAACTTGCAATGATGATGAAGAGTTCTTGGCCTTCTATGATGCATAAATATCATAAATTTGTTACCAGTACATGAAATTTCTTATACCTTGTATCTGTTCCTGTGTTTTATAATTATTTGTTACATAAAATTTCTTGTACCATAATATGTTTTTAAAAATGCTAAAATTCCTTTATAATACAAAAAAAACAAGTACCTAAATGTAAACAAAAATTTGAATTAAAAAATTAAAACAAAAGATATTTTTTCCCCCTGAAAGTTTGGGTCAAAAACATGGATGCACATTATACACGGCAAAATCCATGTTTTTGACCCAAACTTCGTTCCTGTCAGAGCAGCCTTGGTAGAGAACATTGGGATCATGAGAGACGTGCTTTAGGTCAAAAAGACAGTGTCAAAAGCTTAAATAGGATTTGGGGGAGTAGCAGTTTAAACATAACCTAGAGAAAAACAGACTTTTTAAGAATTTTGATTAAAGAAGAGAGCTTTCTGCAAAGCCATTCAGTAACTACTGAGCTCAAGTTATAATCATGCAGTGTGACCTAATCAGTGACTGATGCAGTATTAAAGTATTAGTCATTCTAAGTGGTACAATGATCAATCAACAATTTGATAGGTTGAGTTGAATTGAAAAAATAATATTGTTTGTCATAGCTGAAGTAGCAGTTAAAAAGTTAGGCATGGCCAGAATTCAGGGTGTGATTATTTGAGCATGAAATTGGCTTGGGAAGATGCTAATGGCTCACGCATTTTATAAATGTGAAATAGTGCTTAAAGGTTATGTAGAAAACCCTGTCAGGTTTTCTATAGTTTTTCAAAACATAATGGCTGGATAGAAGAGGCATTCACTAATATATGAATAAATGCATGAATGGCCCACAAGTACCTAAGTGGCAAGGTTATTAGGGTAAATGGTTTCAAGTCTTCAAGAATCGTGTGGTACAACTGTATCTGTAAATACCCTCTGAGACTCCAGAGAATTTCTTCTTGCCCCTCTTTGTGGCTATAACTTAGAAACTGTGTTTAAGTCCATCTTTCAGGGCTGCAACCCATTTCTTAGTTTAAAAAAAAAAAGGTCCAAAATAGTTTATTTTCTCTGGCTGTTTTAAAATGGTTTTTGATAAATTTTAAATTATTCCTCTTTATTTTAATTACCTTCTGTCCCAGGAAGTAAATACATGATATCAAAACCCCCGTGTCCACACTGAGCCTGGGAGCAGGGGGGAGAGGACATCAACAATCAAAAATGATGAGGTAAACCATGGCTTTGGATGCTCTTGAGGGCACTAAGGTGCCGCAGTGGTCTTTCATTAAGAATAGTTGTTCTGCCTGCAAGATTCTCCTCTTAAGTAGAAGCCTGCCATTTATTTCCCTACCTAAAATTTAGCCATATGTGTAGCTATATTCATATTGCATTATTTCTATGTAAGATCCCAGGACCTAGATTCTGAATATACAACTGTGGGCAAATTACTTAATTTCATTGAACCTCACTTTCCTCAATCATAAAATGAGACTGTTGTATTAAAGAAATCTGTTGTTTCAACAAACCTGTCCACTGCTACCAACAAGCTAAAACTAGTTAGTTGCCAACATTTTTTTAAGACACATGTTTACTGTCAAGTCACTAGTTTTATAGATTACTTATCTTATGACCGAATTTCCATTCATAAAATTATCAGGTTGAAGCTATTTACAAAATTAGCCCTTTGAGAAAAGTACAAATATTTCTTGGTATCTTTCATACACAGTGGCATCAAGTTGGCTTGCTAGGAGTTGAAAATATATATCATCATTGCAAAAGTAAGAGAAGGGACAGTATCACGGAACCTGCTTTGTAGGAAAATATGTGTGTGTGGGGGGGGGGTATTTGAATCATCAGTAATTTCACAAATAGCTGTCCTCCTAAAAATTTTGCAGAATATAACTTAGTGAACCAAACTAAAGAATGAGTCATTAAGAATATTTATTTTACCTTCTATTCCAAGAACATTTTTTGCCTTATTTTCTTCTGAAACTTCAAATTTCCTTATGATGTCAAGACAGTAATCTGTTGTCACATTACTCATCTAAAAAAAAAGAACATTAGTACAATACCTGAAGTTTCATGAGATGTTTCTCTACACTAAAAAAAGCCTACTGATTTTTTAAAGCACTCTTGATATACCACAAAGCGATTAAGTAAACAGTGTTTGAGGTTACAAGTGTCACAACCACTATATCTTTGGAAAATGATTGTGATCAATCTTCCTTGCATCTTGCAGATTTAATCAGTGAAAACAGCCCTTCAACTACTAGACAAATGTTCTCCAGGAAACAATGATATTAATAAATAAAATCAATAATCAATATAAATGCATTGCCAAAAATCCACTCAGTATGAGCTAGTAGCTTCTGCAAAATTAGTGTTTTCTACACAAACACTGAAGTTTGCTCATAACGCATACATCCTAAAAGAAAATGATTCCTTACCAGAACAGGATGTTCTAGGTAAATTCACCTGTGCATGTGTGTAACTACAGGTCCTTCCACTGAATCATGACAGCAGTCTGCCTTGCTGATTCAGAGACAAAAACGTTAGCAAGAAAAATAACAGAAAGCTAGGTGAGGCAACTAGCGTAACAGAGAGCGAGCTGGACTGCTGGTGTTCAAATCCGCTGGCTCGTATTACTGACAGTGTGATCTTAAATGAGTCACTTACTTCTCTGGGGCTACCTTCTAAGGTAGCTGTGAGGATTAAATGAATTGGTATTTATAAGAACAAAGTGTGGCACCAAAAGGCAGGGCATGCTATTGCTATTGAGTCAGTTTCAAGGTTGCTACATGAACATCACGTACTTAGCGTCAGTGGGAAAAGTAAACTCTTCAGGAATCATTTCTTTAACTAAACAAAGAATGTGATATTTTGATCAAAAAACCCATTGAGCCCCACAGTTTAACAGTGACATTTAAAAATACTAATGCATAGTGATAGAGGAAGCTCATTTTGTGAGCTAGGATTTTATATTTCAATGATACTTCTCAAAGATCCTGTTATCTCTTCGGTTCAACACTTATGTTTTAATAAAATCTAATTTTTCTAAACAGTCTGTTTAATAGCATTTAAGCTTTTCGCAGCGGGGGGGAAACCTGTTATGCAGCTATTTTTTGCCTGTCTGAAAGAGCACAGAATGCTTGTTCATTCTCCCCCATTCGTGCCCCCACCAAGACTAGCTGCATAATGGCTAAATCCTTTGAGTAAAAGTTATAATTCTTACTTTATTCAGAGGCCTGCCTTACCAGATACCACCTGAAAATACCGTAAATAAATGAAACTATGCTACCTGTGAGGAACTCTGCTGACCTTGTCAGGCTTTGAGCAGCTCATTAATTTGTCCACTATAAGCTAGAGAGATTTATCACATGCAATCCAAAATATAAACAATTTCTCACAAAATACAAAGGACCAAATTGATAAAAATTATATGTGCCATGGGAAGACTGAGTTTACACTGCAATTATTTGGTTTATGAGGCCATTTGTTTAGACATGCAGGAGCCGTGAACTAGACTCGGGCTGTCTACCAGGAGCCCACGTGATCTAAACAAACAAACAAACAGCAAGAAACTGTCACTCTGGGATGGAACTAATTGTAGATGAGTGAGGACACGTTACTAGTTCAAGATACAAAGCAGAATGTGCTAACAAAAAGTATCCTATTAGAAAAGTATTCATTAAATTAGTGAAAACATTAGTAGGTATTCTAGGAAGTAACCAATTTTCTGGGTAAAAGAATTAATGGGAAATAATCCACTTCCTACACAAAATTCAAGTATTGAGGATTAACTCAGTAAAATACAGTAAAAGTTGGTAATAAAGAGATGGAAATATGAGTCAATCAGTTCCTATCCTTCCCCCATCCCTGTTCTCGTTGAATTAACCTCCCAATAGTAAAATTCTACATTTTACACAACTGAATTTTTTAGACCTCACTTAAAAAGTTATATCGGGGTTTTACTGTATGAATGAAGCTTCAATATAAGTTAATGTTCTTTATTGCTCCCCCCCAGCCCCCCGCCATGTTTTGCTTCCAAGTTGACCTAGCTGGTAAGGTGAAATAGAAACACTTATTCCCTATTTCCCATGGAGTTCATTTGAGTTTTGTTTGCTGCCAATATCCGAGCCACCTGCTGTCTCCAACACTGATGATTATTCTTACTATACAAGGCAATTGGCTTGCATAGGAAAATTTGATTTATTTTACATTAAATAATGAGGTTGTTACATTATTTATGATTCTTTACATTACATAATGTGGTCTGATGCCATTCTGATTCCAGTCCTTTTCAGGAGACCTGTTTTTGTTCACTGATTTGATTAGTTTCTGTTTCTCCTCTCTCTTTCTGCAAGCTTTTAGGGTTTCACTTTATCCTGGGCATTGCAAAATTTCACTATGACTTGTCTCTGCGTGGCTCTTCCTACATTCACTGCATTTGGCACGCAGTGACCACTGCCTATCTAGGGATTCCTATCTTTCAGTGTTAATCTTTCTTGTACTATTTATTTGATAATTTCCTCCTTTTTCTTCTTATATTTTTCTGTAACTCCTGCTACTCTAGAAGATAGTGGACCTTCTAGATCAATCTACTAATTTCCTTATCTTTCCTTTCTATTTTCCATTTCTTTGTTGTTTGTTCTACTTTCTAGGCAGTTTTCTCAACTTTATGTGCTTTTCTCCTAGCACCTTGCTCTTGTTTCATGGCTGCAATGTTTTCTACCATTGTGATGTATTGATGCCAGTTTTAAAAATTGCCTTCTGCCTGCCTTGCCTCTACTTCCTCCAATTTTCTTGATTCTATTTGTTTGCTTTGGCCTCTGCTTCTTACGCTAGAGCTTTTCCTCAAACATGTGGCAAGCCTTGGCTATTTAAAACCCATTTTTAAAACTGGCTATTTAAAAACATATTTAAAACTAAAGCAACAAAAAAATTGGCAGGAAGTTCTGTATTCCTGAACAGAGCTTACTGACTCGTGGGCTTCACTGTGGAATTCTCTGGCTAACTATTTTATTAGGAGACTTCTGATATAAATATCTTTAGGGAATTTTTTCCTTGGGTTGCTGTGTTAATTTCCTAGGGCTGCTGTAACAAATTACCACAAACTTAGTTTAAAACAACAGGAACTTTCTCTCTCTCCGAATAAAGAAGAAAAAGGGGCAACTGGTAGAACCACCACAAAGGGATAATGTATAGATCTATGTTAGGTAAACTGAGCTACAATCAGAAGCCCCTCTAGCATGGAATCAGAAAACCTCTGAAAAATCCCCTGGAATTAACCATCTCCATACATATATCTATGAAAGCACTGTATAAATAGAAATCTGCTTTTCACATATCCATGGATATAGCCTTCGCTCTTAATTAATAGAAGGCTTTTCAAACTATAAGGGTGCTTTAATATTCCTGTCCTCTCTTCTTCTCTCCTCAATCCGTAAGGAACCAAAAGTTAAAAAAGAGGGTAGAGGATTACTAAGAAAGGCTGTGATGGGAGATGAGGGAATTCAATCAAATGATCACTCCTGAACCAAAAATCTGAAAAGGATTGAACACAAAACACATTCCACCCCAGTGCCAAGAAATGGACAGGAACTCTGGAGCAGATATAGGTTGTTTTTTGCCCAGAGGGGACCAAGGGATGGGGTGGGGGTAAAACTAAAAACTTCAAACTGCCCTAGTACTTTGGAACCACAATCTGACGGATGTCTGTGATATTTATCTGTGAATTCAAGAGAAACCTCAGCCAGCTGGCTTCTGGCTTAACTGGCACTTCTTCATGGACATAAAAAAGTGAAAATTTTCCTTCACACATCAACATTTTAAGGATCAAACAGCCCTTGGGTCTGTCAAAGGCATAAATTCAATTTTCAGAGAGCTTCGGTGAAATTGACCCATGTGGGCCAATGTTTGATTTCACATAATCCTTGACAGCATATATGGCCTGCAGTGATATTTCATTTCTCAACTGAGTAAGTCTGTAAAAGTTGAATACTCTGGTGTCTATACCAATCTTATGCCATCAGAAATGAATGAATTACATACTGCCATATGGATAGTCAAATTGGCACAGATTTATTCCACTGTGGAAATCCCATTTTAAAATTCAAATCCTCATCACATTCTTGACTGTTAACTTTCTTGCTATACATTTAGATCATGTCCAATTTTTCTCTATCTTAAATAATGCTGAATGCATAATCTTGTGACTTTTTACTATACACATTTCCTTGGGATAAATTTCTAGAATAAAATGGTTTGGTGAAAACTTAATAAATTATATAACATTTGGTAAATAAAACTGTCCTATAGAAAGATTATACCATTCTACAACTTCACCAGAAGCATCAGAAATGGACACCATGTTTAGTAGTAACTTTTTTTAACCTTTATTGATTTGATGAGCAAAAAATGTTCTCTTGGCTTTGTTTCACATTTTTTAAATTACTAATGAAATGTGAACATTTTTCATAGGTTTATTGATGTTTTTGAAATTTTTTTACATGTTTCAAATGTTTTTCCCTTTTTTTTATTTATTTGGTATTCACTTTTCTCCCTCAATAGCCTAGGAGAGCACTACTCATATTAAAGAAATTCACAATTTCTCTCATTTGTGTGTTGCAAATATTTTCCTAGTTTGTACTTAAGACAAATTTTATGGTGTTTGCTATATTGGACCACATATAAACTTAAAATTTCAGGACACTAATATTTTCCTTTACAGTTCATGTCTCTTAATGAATCATAATTTTTAAAAATGTCTTTCAGGTTATGCCCATATGTAGTTTGAAGCTAATTTAGAAAATTAAACTGGATTCAGGTAATCATCTACCAGGGGCAGATGTCACAGAATGCTGGCTTCTGCCTTACCCAACAAAAATGGACTAGTGGAATGTCAATATTAACAAAAGAAGGGAAGACACATATGACCATTAACAAGTGATAGCAGCCACTATTGCTATTCGAATGGACTGGGTTCATTCCACTAGCCCACATGAATTTGAAATCAGCAGCTTTAAACATTTTTATTTTAATTTCTCACATTGCTGTGCTTCTGGATATCTCTGTCCAAGGGCTTTCACATTCACCACTACAATCAATCTTCAATTTGACATTACGAGATAGTTAAGGTAGATCTCAGCTCCCTTTTGTACAGATGAGGAAACGAAGGATCAGAAACAGTATTGATTGATCTGTGCAAGATTCTCCAATCAATAAAACATACAGGGAGTGTGTGGAATGTAGGTCTTCTGTGCTCCTGCTCTACTGTTCTTTCCACATACCATGAAGAGGTCTTCAGAAGGAGAACGGAGAAGCACATAATTGCAGGAAACAGAGGAGCTGAGATATAAAAAGGGCACATTCTCTGGGCAAGAAACAAATTCTTCTCTTACCTCTTTCCCATTTTCTGCCTGTCTCATACCTAACTTAATTAATGGAAAATCTCTGTCTTTGCCAAATTATCAAACTCATCAAAACAACTGATTTTGATAAAAAAACATTTTGCTAACAGTATCTGGCTTAATCCTTAGGAAAGCAACAACAAAATTTATAAAATCTGAATGTTATTCCTAAAATGTATGTGATTGTGGTAACGGGGTAAAGTTAATTATTACCAGGTCTAGTGTTTTTCGTTGTTGTCTTTTTCTGACACCAACCAACTCTCCGATTCTCTGACACTAACTGGGTGCCCTAACTACCCGGAGTTAGAATTACACCCCACGGATTACGGGCTCAATTGTACAGACTGCCTCTACATCAGACACCAGCCACAAAAGAAGTGTTCAGTCTATCCCCTTTTCTCCTGAACTACTATAAATTTGGCCATTCTGTCAAAGAAAATCCAGAAATGGACAGTAGTTAAAGCCATACAACCAGATTTGAATCACTAACTATGTACTGTAAAAGGGGAGGGGGGGGGAAGAGAACTCAGTATACAACTGGTTCGATTCCAAATACAGGAAGGACCAGTGGAGATTTATAGCCAAGGAACAGAGTAGGGGAGTCAGAGGAACAAACATCAGGAATAAGAATGATTCTGGCTAAAGGATTCTAACTGATCTTAAGAGAATTCTTGCTGAAGGCAGGCCAGAGCAATTGGATAGGACCTGGGGGATAGACAGTAGAGAATGAGGAATTTTATCAGATATCAAAGGTGATCTGATGGGGGTTCTGGTTAAACTGACTTAGCAGGATTCTTGCTTCAACTAGACTCTTGAGAACAAGGCCCAAGGATGCGGCCTGGTTGAAAAAGGGCTCAGAAGAACCTGCCTAAAATTTATTCAAAGTCTTTAACAGCTCTCATGACTCATTTTCCATAATTTGCTAGACTGACTCGTAGAATTCAGACAAGTGCTTCACTTACTATTAGTGGTTTATTATAAAGTATACAACTCAGAAATAGCCAAATGGAAGAGATGCATGGGGCAAGGTAGGAGAGGTGTTGTTTGGAGCTTCGTTGCCCTCTCAAAGCACAACCGTTTCTCACCATGTCTATGTGTTTACCAACCAGGAAGCTGGCCAAACCCCACGGTTTAGGGGTTTTTCTAGAGGTTTCATCACATAGGCAGGATTGATGAAATTATTCCTGCCATTTGTGACAACATGTTTAAAACCTAGAGGAAATTATGCTAAGTGAAACGGCAGACACAGAAAGATAAACACTGCATGATCTCACTTACATGTGGAAGTAAAAAAGTCAAAATCATAAAAGCAGAGAGTAGAACGTTGGTTGCCAGGGACTGGGGGGTAAAAGGATGGGGGGGGGGGGAGAATGTGGGTCAAAAGGTACAAAGTTTCAATTATGGGAAATAAATAAGTTCTGCAGATCTAATGCACAGCATAGAGACTATAGTTGTTAATACTCTATTATATGCTTGAAATTTGCTAAGAGTTGATCTTAAGTGCTCTCACCACAAAAAATAAAAAATAAAAAACTATGTGAGGAGATAGATGTGTTCATTGACTTGAACAATGGTAATCATTTCACAATGTACACATATATCGAAACCTCATCTTATACACTTTAAATATATACAATTTTTATTCATCAAGTATACCGCAATAAAGCTGAAGAAAAAAAACAAAAAAAGTTTTCATTGATTCTTCTACTTTAGTGAGAAATAGAGTCTAAGGTAACATTAAAAAAGCAATAGGAGAAGCCTCACCACATCAACCATAATTCAGCCTACATAGTATTAAAATTAAAAGGTCTTCTCTTAAATATATTTAGGGACTTTCTTTGCTAATCAGGACTTAATTTACTCAGCCTTTTCATACTCGTATGATCAAATGCCAATTTCCCATCAGAACTATCAATGAATTATTATGTTGTTAGTTAAGAATTACATCATAGTTAATAAATACCAAGCTATATTACTAGTATAAAGAAAACATTACCATTGTATTTAAAATGAAACACATGAGTTACCATTCAACTTTGTGGGAAAATATGCATATCTATACTCAGCATATTTAAGGTTAAAAATTCTATGTGTTCAATTTATCACTCCCTTTTTTTAAAAGCTGCTGGAAACACATTTTAAATAACTCATAGATAAGACTTTTGTGGAATTACGATATTTACACCTATACCCTAAATTTAAAGAATATCTACATCTAACCCCAAGAGAAGCCCATGTATCTTTCACAAGTATTTTTAGGTAAACATTCAATAGTCTAATAATACCTTTTGCTCCACCTTCAAAAACTGAGCCAATTCTTCCACAGTTAGGTACTCTTTCTTGTCACTGTAGCTCAAGAGCAACAAATAAAGGTCCCGTCTCAATGACATCATTTTGTAAAAAACACAGAACTCTTCAAATGTTAAAGTTCCCTGATTCTCATCTGTATCAGCTTCCTGAAAGAGAAATAGAAAAAATAAAGCAGTGTGAGAGTGTGAAATAGGAAATTCGGTACTGGGAAATAATATTTACTATAAAAAGGCTAGTATACATTTCACAAATGGTAAACAAACATTCCTTTCAAGTACACATGGATCAATTTTAAAATTGACTACATATTAGGCCAAAAGCAAAGTTGTAAATTATGAAGAATCAGCCTTATAAAAACTAATTTCTCTGATCACCATAAATTTATAAATCAACAAAAGAGCTTTAAAAAAACTGTCTGGAAACAACATAGTACATTTCTAAGTAGGAAATGAAACATAGAAGTGAACACACACACTACATATTGAAACTTGTGTGATGAAGTTACAACAGTAATTAGAGGAAATTTGAAGTTTTCAATTTATTAGAAAGCAAGGTAGATTAAAAACAGATAAGCTAATAATTCAACTCAAAAACCTAGAAAACGTTTAAGCCAAAGAAAATAGAAGGAAATAAATTATAAACAGAAGCAAAAGCAATGAAATAGAAAACAAATGGTTATAACATCAAAGTTGAGCAATTAAACCAAAAGCTGGTCTTTTGAAGAAATTAATGAAAAAGAGAAAGCTTGAACAAGACTAATCATGAACAAAAAAAGGGAAGATATATTTAACACACAATAAAAATATCTGTGTCTCATCAGCTTCTGAACTGCATGTCAATCAAATGTAATTTTTACCTACAAAAAAAAACAAATCTCTCTTAATTCTGCATAGCTAGCTTAGTGTTCTCACAACCATCACCATCATTGACACCTCCCTGCGTTCCCTCCACAGATGTCTGAAAAATCCATCTGGACTAATTTGTAGCTGAAATTATTTGTTTCTAGTAATTATTGGGCAAGAATCTTTCACCATGTATCTTCCTTCTAATTGGCTGAATTTACCATAAAATCATAAAACTGTTGGAAATATATAATGAGCAACCAATCCATTTACATGATCTTCTTCCTTCTAAATGTACACAACTGTAACTAAACAAAAACTGACAGGGCAACAATGGCATTTTGAAATATATGTTTGTGAAGTATATGTAGCTATTACATGGTTTTAAACATATATTTGAAAGTCAAAGTGCACATAAAAATACATCTTTTTAAAGTTTGCTAACTTTGGGTCAATTATGAACAAACACTTCAACCAATATTTAAACCATACATAGTTTCTTCGTGAGGCTGATTGCTGTCGCCTTCTGTCATTTGAAAGGTAGCGATAGATTGGTCTACAGAGTATCAACAGTTTTAGTGTTTGAGGCCCTTGGTTGTAGAGTCTTTGCATCCTCAGAAACTAGGGCTAGTGTTCATATTTCTGTCATAACTTTGTTTCAAAATATCTAACCCTGGATGAAACATAGTTTTAAAATACCTAACAGAGATGAGACCTTTTTCAAGACTTCCTTGTAAATACCTAAACAATTAAGAATAGTAATACTCTGAAGTTTAAATCATAGCATCAAAGACTTCGAAAGAAGCTACCCATACCTTAAAATATTACTTAAAAGTCAGGTGAATCATGCACTGCAACAAAAAGGCAAAGAAAATTCTAGGAAGGATTTAATGACTTTACCAGCAATTCAGTCAAAAGAGAGAATGTTCCTGAAATAATACTAACATCCTCGGCCCCATATCCCCACCTCAACCACTTACAGAACTTGCTAGAAGCACGGCCTGTGGTAGAAATGTTCTACATACAGCAGGCCCAACTTCTCCACTCACTTCTGGCTTGATAAGTCTGTAAATCTAAGGTCACAGAAAGAGACTCTTAGCATTTCTTTAAATAGGACACTAAAGGATTTACTTTGAACTCATAAGGCACTTCACATAAACATTTCCTGGTTCACCCTCTAAAATATTTGGGTGAACCAAAGGTCACCCAAGATCAAAGGTGTCTGAAGGGAAAAATACAGAAGCAAAAATAGTTCAGTATCTTATGTTTCTTTCTTATCTTTCTTCCAAAAGTACCCAGAAAATCATTATTTTTGTAGGTATAAACTTTGCGCTCCTCTTTAAGCTTGGCCTCTCTGCTTTAATCAGCAGCTACCCCTTCAGATACCTGAACGCCTCCTGTGGAAAGGCTCAGATGGGAGGTAAGGCTCAAAACAGGACAAAAGTAAGATGTCACAGGGAATGTCAAGAACATGTTAAACATTCTCATTTAGTTTGAAGACAATTCACTCTATCTGTGTCAATGCATTTCCCCTCCTAAGACCCTCACTCCATCTCTGAGGTTTGTCTACAGCATATCTCATTCCTTCATCTTCTTTCCTTTCCCTCATGTAGTCTTCCGGTATTAGGACCAACTTCCCCACAGTGCAAACCATCTCCAGCCAAGAGCTTCCAAGGACAGGACCACTGTAAGAGGTCACAGAGGGAAGATAGCCTCCATCTTCCATTCCTTGTTGCAACTCACTCCTCATGCTTTTTCTGCCTTACCACTACACTACCAGAAGCAAGTGGTCAGAAAACAAAGGAAGCACAAAACATTAAATATCACAAAGTATCACCCCCTATACTTATTTTTACATGTATAAAATACCACCTACCTACCCACTTAGAAAACCATTGCAAAAACATGGATTATGCATTCGACTTACCTCCAAATAATAGCCTTTCCTAAATTAATGTTCTAGTAATGACTAATAATCTAACATTGTCTTTGCACCAACTTAAACTTAAGAGAGCTGACTTCTGCACCTAGACGCAGGACTAAGTGTAGTCAAAGGTCGGTGCCACAGAATGAGTCTGGGCCCAAGGATTTTCCTCAAGCCCCCACCTACAAGGAAACAGCATCTCACCTAACACCAACAAGCAGTTGAGTGAACTTCTGGAGAGCTCCCTAAAAGGTAGCAGTGATACAGCACTTCTAAGATTTGAGGATTCTAAATCTTAAACTCCTCTGAAATGAAATAGAGGGCTCTTCAGGATTTCGACAAGTGCTATTTGTTCATGTTATTCTTTATTCTGACAAAGAATAAAGACTTTATATGATTAGAAAGTATCAGCCTCTCTAAGAGAGTTGATCACATTTCCTCCACCATTTGTCAGGTAAAGTGCTTATAATTACTCTCTGAAAAGAGCAACAACAAAAAAAAGCATTTTAGGAAGTGAAATTGTCAATGCATGTTAAGTTTAGAAAGTTTTTTTATTTCCTCAATGAAACAAAATGTCTCTGTTCGTCAAAGAAAAATAAAGCAATACAAAGCAGGTAATATTAACTTCCAACAAAACAAAATTGCCTTTTGAAATACCTAAGTACACTGATAACCTCTAATGCATATTTTACATAAGGCCAACTCAATTGTGAAAACATACCTGAAACATTTGTCTGACTTTTCTTCGGGGTAGATTGACATTTAGTTTATGCATCAATTGGTGTATCTCTTCAATATTCAATAAGCCGTCACCATTCTTATCAGCTTCCTCAAAGGTCTGCTTCACCCACATACAGAGATGTCAAGAAAAACACTTATGTTTTCACGAAATAAAAACTGCTGTCTCACAGTATACACTCAAAGGCATTTATCATTAACATTGAACTTCTGAAGAAAAAGTCTTTTGGTGAGTTAACAGTGACAACAACAAAAGAAATGGGGGAAGCAGGGGCACATCCCTTTACTGTGAAATGAGTCAAACCATATTATTCTGAGAGGTTCTTCAACTCCAACATTGTTATCCAATCTGTTAAAGCATTTCTATGATGCGATGAAACACCAAACTTAGGCCTTATCGTCTCTCGGTATAACCTTTCCTCTAGTATCTTTTTACCTTTACAATACCCCACACTATACAATCTTTCCAACCCCCTTTTCTCATTCCCACTCTTACACTTAGAAATTTAGACTAGTTCAATTTCCTCATTGTCCACCTGAGGACATAAACTAGAGAAGAGGGAGAAATTTGGTAAGGGTTAGTAAGGGACCCAGGTCTCAAACCCAGATCTCATGCAACCTGCTCTAGCACACTCTTCTCCGTCCCAGAAGGTCCGTCTCTATACTATGTTTGATGGTTCCTGCCTAATAGCCTGAAACGTGTAAGTCAAGGGCAGTAAAATGAACTACAAACCTAACATGCTAGAGGTTACCCTCAAAGCTCACATATAACACCAAGTGACTGAGGCTATTAAGATGAGTTTAGAGACAAAGGATTTACATCATGTGAAATGAGATTTTAAAAGACCCTCCGGAGGATGAGTATTGCACTGTTTTACATAGTGGAAAAGCAGAATAAATGGTAACAAACAGATGAGCTGAAAATTCCAAGTTTTAGCAGAGCTTTTTTTTTTTAATGGGTGCTTCATAGTTGTTGGGAGGCAAATTACAAAAGGCAGGTTTTGTGTGAATACTAAGAGAACCAAACTGAGTTTCAAAATTTGAAGGGTAATGAAGAGGAAAGAACTGAAGGTGATGGAAAGAAATCAGAGAATCAAAGCAAGCAAAAGGCATAGGTTTAAAATTGAGAAATGGGAGAATGGGAGTAGGTCAAAGGAAAGAGTGAGTGGATAATATTGCTTATCAAGCAAGTGACACCAAACTGATTTTCATTTTAAGTCAAAATATTAACGAACCTCCCAGTGACAATAGAGCACATTTACATTTCTTAGGTGATTCAAACGATGATTGTAGGAGGTTGTACCTTAGAAAGTCAAAGCAACCAAAAAGTTCAAGTCTTATTTCTTCTAAAGTTAAACAGAGGTGACTGTCAGATTGCAAATACCTCGTTTCATATTTTGTTCCCTTTACAGCTTTTGAAAATAACCAGTGCAGTTCTTTCAAGTTCAATTTCTCCTCATAGAGTTCAGGCAGGACCTGACCTCATTGCATGTGATACCTGGAAGATAAAGGGTGACCCAGGACTAGGGGAAAATTAGCTACAGAATCAAAAGAGTGGAACATTTGGGCCAATTCCTAAGTAACTGAACCTCATTTGTGTTCGGGGCACACAGTGCTCCGTTTCTTTTGACTGTGGACATTGCTCTGTGCCTCTCAAAATATTTAGCCAGAGTTCAAAGACGTGATGACAGCCAATGACGGACACATGTCCATCCTTTTATTCTATACTTCTTTACCAAAGCCTCTCAAAGAGTTCTCCAGAGAAGAGGCAGGGACAAGCAAACCCTAAGTGTGACTATTCTGCAGAGACAAACCCTTTAGGGTAGGCCTGTCTGCAACGCCTCCGCACCAGCTCACAAGTTGGCCTTGGCCATTGGTTTAGGGGATGTAGGGCTGGGAAGCCAGAAGCAAAGGTAGAATCAGGCCAAGAAATATACACTAGTTCTGATTCTATGAGGACCTGGCCCTGGGACATGGATCACTTATGTCACTTCTTAATGTCAGTGAGCACAACTAGATGACCTTGAAGTCCCTTTTCAACTCTAAGATTCTGTGAAAGGAAAACTGTTCTCTCCTAGTAACAGTCTACATGGTAGAAGATACAACTGCAGGTTGAAGTATTCGGCTATCTGAAAGGTACTTGTTTGTTCCTCCTAATTAACACATGAGTGCCTGAGGAAGCCCCGGATTAGTGACTCATAACCACACACATCACAACAGACTGAATGCAGACGCAAAATGAGAATCCATAAGAGCGACATTAAAGAGACTTGCAAAAGAGTAAAGCAATATTACTCTTCTCACTAATTTATTTTGCTTGACAAAATATAACTATTCTTCATAAAATGTTACATTAACGTAACAGTTTATTATAATTTTCAATGAATTAATGAATATTTTTCAAGTTCTCAAATTTCTAATATGAGAAATATCTATAGCAAGAACCTACATAAACAAAAACTCTTTGCACTCTGCAGAAGGTTCTTGAGATCAAAGTCCAATTATGTGAATTAATTACTCTTGTTAGGAATGGGCCTGCAATAGCAATTTTGGCCAACGATGACAAGTAGTCTTTTGGAAGCCTCCTGGGCAGTTTTTCTTTGCTCTTGAGAAAAGATTTATCAGAAGGAACTTGCTCCCTCTGGGCAGGGCTGTGTTTGGATCTGAGGCCTGAAGCTGCTACAGCTCTTTTACCAAAGAGCAGCCCGCTGGAGGAACAAGCCAACACACTGGGAATGGCAGAACCTGGGTCTCTGTGATATGGTTGAGCCACTGATTAATGATTCTGAATTAATTGCCCCATCTCAGGTCTCTTGTTCATGAAAAATTAATATTCTTTATTGTTTAAGGCACTGTTAGTTGCATCAGAAAGCATTCTTACTAATTCAGTGCTTTTGTTGGTTTGTTTTTTACCAAATGATGAGGAGTTAAGAAGCAAACAAATAGAATAAAACACAGAAAGTTATTTGCCATGTTGGAGTTTAGTTCATTTATGAATCCCAGTTGCATTGATCTGCATGCTGAGAATACTGATGAAAACATCATGGCTCATCAGCTCAGACGTTCATCCTGTCAGAATCCTTTTATGGGCTGAACATTTCCACTCTGCTCCAACAGCACCCCAGGTGAGGGGTACAGCTAGAGCAGCACAAATTTATCACCACTCTGGGGGAAAAAAAAAATTAGGGCTCACATTCCAATGACAGCAAGGCAGTACTGCTTCCTACATGGATGAAGGCACATGTATTTTAAGGCCATTCAAAACATGCAGAAGGAAACCAAAGCAGTCTAATACGCTTACTTTACAGGTAAGCAAACTGAGGCCAGAAACGCCATGTCATATGCCCAGCTCCATCTCAGCAGGAGAGGTGCCCTTCAGACAAAACATATTAATCATTTATCTTGTCAGCACTGCAGGATCACAAAAATGGGTTTAATCAAGAATGAGACAGCCTCCAGCATTTCAAGCAATTTAGAGAAGATAAATGTTATTAAGTAAAAAATAACTTCCCCTTGAATATCAATCAGGTCAGTTTCCAAACTATAAGTTAAAAAAAAAGAGAGGGAAAGTAGGAAGGTGCTAAGTGCCTGGTACATAATTGGAAGTCAAAAAGTATTTGTGAAACTAAACTAACCAGAACAAAGCAGGATTTTCTCTAATATGAAGTGATGCTTTCCCTGTCGCCTCACCTCTCTTAGGAAATGGTATTTGAAGAGCTCTCGGATTGTGGCGCTAAATTCAGTCTCTTCAGAAGAAGTCTGTACCTGAGTTCATACAAGCCTGTGTCTATATGTTTCATGCATTCATTTACTTAGTGTGAAAGTGAGGAGGGGACAGAGGAGGCTAGGGGTAAGGAAAGAAATTAAGGGAAAAAATGAAGCATAGTCTGATCCACACTTACATACACACCACCACCGCCGCCACCACACCACACTACACACTGAGCTCCAAAACAGTTTTAGGAAGGATATTGGTCATGGGTCCTCTGCCGTTTGGCGAGGGAATCTTCATCACTGATGCCGGCCATCAGGTACTTGAGGCCTGTGATCCAGGTGCGGGCCTCCTCAGGGTTGGAGGTGATGAGGTCCAGGGATTCCATGTGGTTACCATGGTAGATGGTAAAGCAACAGCTGGGGTCAAAGCTCCCCTCAGCCTGTCTGTGGAATATTTCAGACTGCCGACCCTCGGTGACTTTGTAAATGGAGTCAATAAGGACTGGGAGGAAAATAAAATACATGGCAGATGAAATTACATTTACAGACTCAGAAAAAAGAAGAGCAAAGTTGTTTTAAATGTTTAAAAATAAAGAAGAACAAATTCATTGTCTATGAGTTGTGGCTGTAGGTCCAAATGTGAAATACAAGCCCTATCAGTTCCTGCTAGGAACCTTCTCTACATAAGACCACCTTCCTGGGCAGTCTGCACAATGCCCTCCCGAGCACTGAGTGAGCATGGGCTGAAATTTATGATGAAATGATAGACATGCCCACCAGGGCAAGAAGTCTGGTAGAAAAGGGAGCTAATGAATATGTTAAATGTATAGTTTACATATTTAGGCAAGGGAAACATACAAAGACCTACACAGCCAACTCTGGTGTTTTATAATATACATGAGAAGATGGTTAGAAAATTGAAAAGAAAACAAATTTAGTGGCAAATGGCTAGCACAGTGAAAAGTGATTGGCATTAACAGTGAAAATGCTATCATGGAGAAGGCAGAGCAGGGCTTAGCGAGGCGGAGAGGAACTAGACGGCATTCCAGGGGAAGAGGCAGAAAGACAGAAACATGAGGCCCACTGCGGGGATGCTGGATAGGCAATTTATGCGGGCCTGGAAAGCTCAAGAGGGAGAGTTAACAGGAGATAAAGCTGGAAGGGTAGGGAGAGGCTAGATTACAGAGAGTCTAGAATAATAGACCGGAGATCAGCATTATTTAGGTAGTAGAGCAGCACTGAAGGTTTGGATCAGAGAAGCACTGGTGGGGATAATTACTTTAGGCTAAAACAATGTTTTGTCTCTGCTTGCTTGTTTTTAAGCATGAATCAGAAGTGTCGCATATCCCATTGATGGCCCCCACACACCATCCACTTCTCCTCTCTGCCTAAATGGCACAGTCCTGATTTTCTTCTGGTATCAGCTCAGTCCCCACAGGACACACAGGTAACGGAGGCTACGCCCAGGTCCAGAGCAAATTCTGGTAGGTCTCAGCCATTGTGGCAGCCCTGTTCCTATGTGTCATCATTGATTTAGGTATGTAAACGCAATCCAGCCCTAACCAAGGAGACCTGGGGCAATCTGCTGTGAGGGAAGGGTCTGGAAAGGGGTTCTTCCCCCCCAAAAAAAAAACAAAGTACCAGAAAAGAAGGTCCCTTTTTGCCTCCACTGTCATATCAAGTTGTGAGGCCCAGAATAGCGGAAGTCATGTTGTTGCCACCTTGATTACAATGCCAGAGCGTCAGGGACAGAACAGAACCAAGAGCACTCGGGAATACAGAACTAGAGACAGTGTCCCATGCCTGGGGGCTGCCAGTCTCTGAGTTTCTTGTTATGTCAGATAATAAATTTGTTTATCATGTAAGTTTAATTTGGTCAAGGTCTTCTGTTACTTGAAGAGGAAAGCATCTTAACGGATGAAAGTAGAAGAAACTAGCCAAATGGAGACTGGTTAGATTTCACCACCATAAAGGTAAAGAGACCCTGGAGAAGGAGGTTCCTGTGAAAACAGGATGGTAGGAGCATGAGACAGACATTACAGGGAACTCCACACGGAGTTGGTGCTATGCGTTGAAGGTGTGGGAGAAAGGCTTTATCTACAGGTCAGATCGAAGTTATTTACTTTAAAATGCATTGGATTTATGAGATCCCTAAACTTTTATAGGAAAATGAAAAAACCCCATACCCCAACTAGAAAAGAAAAATGTCACGTCTCTACCTAACACAAGGGAAATATTAATATTTATAGCCTTCATGGAGAAGATTTTTATCAAATTAAATTCCCCAAAGAATTAAAAAGGCAAAAAATGGTCACTAATTATTCTGTCTATCCACGTCCTTTCACAACTGACCCCAGAATTTGCAAACATTTGGAAGTTCCACAGAACCCAACCAATATAACCCATGTGTGACTATGTCAGGCCAAGCAAAGAATTCAAAGGGTGGTCTCACTTTTTGCCTTCTCACTCTTCCTAGAGGGTCTCCATCGGAGGCGAGTCCGGTGCTCATCCAGGTAGAAGAGCCGGACGAGCCCTTTGGTCCCACGCTTCAGTTTGATCATCTGTGTCCCAGACTGCATTACACTCATGCATCTTTCAACTGCAAAAGAGATTGGAGCACATTCAGCTCTCGCACAATGCACATGAGTACTGGTGTTCAGAAACCTTACGGTCAAGTAAAACCTCTGATTCATCGCAAAAGACTCGCAGGAACAGAACACAAATTTGCTGCAGGTCCTCTGGAAAGAGTTGTTAAGGAATTGATTCATCAGGCTTGAGGCAGGAAAAAGCCCCACCAACTGAAATAAAATTCTACTTCCAGGTAAACAATGCATTTCTGTTGCACAGAGCCATCTTTTGTTCTAACTGGCAACACAATGTTTTCTGGTATAAGACTAATGATCATTTGATACTTAGATTCATGTTCATAAAACAAGGTCTCGAACTTCGTGTTTGATCTTATGAGTGTTTACATAGCCAGCTGTAAAAGAAAAAAAATCTTACGATAATGCTTTAAAATGCAATCAACAGAGACTAATTGGCAAAATGTTTCAACAATATTGAAGTTGGATGATGGTTACATATTTGTGTATGTTTACATACACAAATTACACTTTTGGGTATGTTTGAAAAAAGCTAGATAAAAATAAATTTTAATATCAAAAATATCAAGTTTCACAACTGAACATAAACTTTTTTTTTCACTTTCCAGCATCAATTCCCTCCTCCATTTTCTGCCAAAAGCATTCTGATTATTCTTTAGGTAATTCATCTTTCCCTACATTTTCAGTCACGTGGGTCATTTAAAATTTATCTACCCTTCAGTTCTAGGGTATCCTATCAACTGAAGTTACAGTAATTCGTTCAGAAATGGGCATGTGACTGAATCCAAGCCAATGAGATATTCACTGGGACTCCTGAAAAAATGGATTTTGTGAACTCCTTCTGTACCTAAACTTTGCAGCCCAAAGCTTCCAGCTGCCATCTTGGGTTCATGAAGAGTAAGTCTGCTTGAAATGGAATCAAAAGCAGAGCTGATAAATAGGAATGAAGAGTCCTTGTCATGTTGTTTGAGCCCTACATCAACCTCCTCATGCAACTAGAGATATATCCCTGAACTATTTAGATTTTACTCAAATGGTTTCAATTTGAGTTTTCTGTTACTTGCAACCTTGAGAGTTTTAACCAATATATTCAATGATATTTATATCTGAGCTTAAGTGGACTAATTAACCTGTCAAGTTCCCATTCTACATTTAGGATTTTCTGAGGCTTAAACTGAAAGTTACTAAGCTCCAGAGATAGCATCTAGTGATAGCACCTCTGAAGAAAATGCCTTGGTTGAACTAAAAGGAAGGTTTATTCTGGGGCGGCTGGATGGCTCAGTTGGTTAGAGCATGAGCTCTTTTTTTTTTTAACTTTTTTTTTTTTTAAAGATTTTATTGGGGAAGGGGAACAGAACTTTATTGGAAACAGTGTGTATTTTTCCAGGATTTTTTCCAAGTTGTCCTTTCAATCTTAGTTGTGGAGAGCGCAGCTCAGCTCCAGGTCCAGTTGCCGTTGTTGCTAGTTGTAGGGGGCGCAGCCCACCATCCCTTGCGGGAAATCGAACTGGCAACCGTGTGGTTGAGAGGATGCGCTCCAACCAACTGAGCCATCTGGAAGCTCAGTGGCAGCTCAGCTCAAGGTGCCATGTTCAATCATTAGTTGCAGGGGGTGCTGCCCACCATCCCTTGCGGGAAATTGAAAGCGGCAACTTTGTGGTTGAGAGCCCACTGGCCCATGTGGGAATCGAACCGGCAGCCCTCAGAGTTAGGAGCACAGAGCTCCAACCCCCTGAGCCACCGGGCCGGCCCCGAGCACGAGCTCTTAACAACAAGGTTGCAGGTTCAATTCCCACATGGGATGGTGGGCTGTGCCCCCTGCAACTAAGATTGAAAACAGCGAGTGGACCTAGAGCTGAGCTGTGCCCTCCACAACTAGATTGAAGGACAATGACTTGACTTGGAGCTGATGGGCCCTGGGAGAAAAAACACACTCTTCCCCAATATTCCCCAATAAATAAAAAAATTAAGACTAAATAAATAAATAAATAAATAAATAAAAGGAAGGTTTATCCTAAAAGAAGACGACCTCGTGTATAATGAAGGAAAATAAGGATCTAGACAGAAAACATGTGTTGATGAATCAAACTGCTAGGATTTTCCATCTGGAGAATTAACTTGATGAATAAATGCAGGTAATATCCAAATCACTTATTGTCCAAGTCAAAGCTATCATTTAAATTCTCTCTGCTTTGAGATGAACCTTGGTGGAAGAGACCATCTATTGGTGTTACCGTTTTCCCCATCACTGGTAACTGGAAATACTCTTTTCCCCTCCATGTGCCTTTGGTGGCCTATCAATCATCCCAACTAAGAAACGGACACCTGACTTAAGCTCAGAGCAAATCTGTGTCCCTTCCTGGAGCACCGATGCTGAGCAGAGCACTAACTGAAAACAGAACTGAGCCATTTCAATAGCCAAGACTCAAGAGACACTCCTTGCTGGCCATCCCAAGATGCCACAGTTGTCAGTTATTCTTCCTGAGGCTGACAAATTACTCTGTTTTTTCCCTTGATTCTGCAACTTATGCCATACTCTTCAAAAAGCTCTTTATTAGCCAGAAACAGCTTTCATTTCATCAACAAATACAGAGGCATATATAGAGCACTGGAAACATCTGGCTCTGAGTACCTACCTTATCAAGCTGTTAGAATCAGATCAAAGAAACACAGTAAATAAACTTCAACAATGGTAGACTTCAGCTTTTTTTGGCTAAGTATCTTGTCTTTACTAGGAAAGATAATTTGATCCCAAAGCTTAACATTGTATGTGCAGGATACTCATTAAAGGTTACCATCTTTCACTGTCTTCCATGAAGACTCTTTTCTTTCCCCCCAAAATCAAGGGAGAGATGTGTAAAATTAGATATGGTTTTCAGATTTGATATTGTAAGGAAGGTGAAGCATAGCTTGCCCTTACTCATTTTATCTGACATATTAAATACCCAAAGTAACAAAAATACTGCTTAGGAAAATAAACGCACAAACTTAAAATGTTTACTTTGAAGCACAGAACAAAATTTGAGACTTGGTTTCACACAAATTTCACACAAAATTTGGTTTCACACATGTTCATAAATTTACCCACCACTGAGCACCGTTCATTTAGGGAATGGAAGCCACGGATTGGAATTCTTGACAGTCACAGTGACCATCTCACACGAGTAATTAGAGGGAGAACAGAAAAGAGTGTGTCAGTGTACCAAGATAAAATCATCAAGTCAGACCAACCAAGCAAACCTCACAGAACAATCTATTAGAACTTCAATAAACACATGTTCACAGAGCAAGTCTTTGTTCCAGGCATAAGGCTGTATAATGAAGTAAAGCAGAGAACAAAGATACTCTGTCTTTGGCTGAAAGAGGTTGAATTTTAAGAGAATGAAACACCTAAAAAGATAATTTGTTAATGGTAGTATAGAGCTGTGCTTAAGAATACCAAGTCTGGATCCAGAGAGTCTGGGGTAGAACTCTAGATCTGCTACTTACTGGCTGTATGACCTTGGGCAAGTTATTTAATCTCTCTGTGCCTCCATTTCCTTATCCATAAAATGGGGATATTATTTACCTCTTGAATTGTTGTTAATTGAATGAGTTAATTCAAGTAGAGTGCTAAAAACAGTATCTGGCATATCAAAAACACTATACATGGTGGCTATTACTATAGTTTTATTATTAAAATACTTTTAAAAATAAATGCCAAGTCAGAAGTACAGAGTGAAATACTATGGGAGTTCATAGGAAAAAGAGAAGAGAGTGGGCTGCAATAAGAAATGTGATAATAAAACAGCATCAGTGAAGACTTGGGGACAGGTGAGAGTACAGGCATGATCAGAAGGTAGGGAAGGATGGACCTCCAGCCATTGAAGAGTGACTCAAAGGGAACAGCATACGAGTCTGACAATTAAGTTCACGAATTTGTTGCAACGCTGTTGCTAACCTGTTTTGATACCAGAGGGATTATTCATTATGAATTTGCACCAACTGGACAGTTAACCAAGTTTACTATTTAGAAGTGCTTAAAAGGCTGCGTGAAAAAGTCAGACGACCTGAACTTTCCACCAACAATTCATGGTTCTTGCATCACGACAATGCACCAGCTCACAAGGCACTGTCTGTGAGGGAGTTTTTAGCCAGTAAACAAATAACTATATTGGAACACCCTCCCTATTCACCTGATCTGGCCCCCAATGGCTTCTTTCTTTACCTGAAGATAAAGGAAATATTGAAAGGAAGACATTTTGATGACATTCAGGACATCAAGGGTAATACGATTACAGCTCTGATGGCCATTCCAGAGAAAAGAGTTCCAAAATTGCTTTGAAGGGTGGACTAGGGGCTGGCATCAGTGCATAGCTTTCCAAGGGAAGTAGCTTTCCATAGATCTCCAAAGGTGACCATAGTGATATTCAGCAATGAAGTATGTAGCACTTTTTCTAGGATGTTCATGAACTTAATTGTCCAAGCTCGTCTATGATTCCATGGGCCAGATAAGACTAAGCTGTAGAGATTTAGGGCTGCTGATAAAAGATTTTAATCCACTGGCAATGAGAGATTCAGTAGCTATTTCTGAGCAAAGGAGTGACAGGATAAAAGATATAATTCAGGAAGATGTCTCTGGGAAGAGAGAACATAAATTTTTTAAACCAGAGTAAAGAGCTGAATGAACTGTACCATCACAGATCTAAAGCAAGGACTATAAATCTGTAGACCGCCCACACATCTGACAGGGTCCTCTGCTTTATTCACACTGTCCATTCTTCCCCTTTCCTTTTCATAGTCCCATTTCTTTCCCCTGAAATGGAATTGCTATGGCTATAATATTTCCACAATTTAAGAGGAAAGGCAGTGACATAAAAGTGTAATCATAGTGGCTGCACCAATCTGCAATCCCACCAACAGTGCACGAGGGATCCCTTTTCTCCACATCCTCAGCACTTGTTGCTTGTTGATTTATTTGTGATAGCCATTCTGACAGGAGGTGATATCTCATTGTGGTTTTTATTTGTATTTCTTTAATTATTAGTGAGGTTGAGCATTTTTTCATATGTCTGTTGGCCATCTGTATGTCCTCTTTAGAGAAATGTGTCTTCCGGTCCTCTGCTCATTTTTTAATTGGGTTGCTTTTTTTTTTGGTATTGAGTTGAATGTGTTTTTTAGAAGTCCAATGCGCTATCCATTGCACGACGGAGCCTGAATGTGTTTTTTATAAATTTTGGATATTAATCCCTTATTAGATGTATTATTGGCAAATATCTTCTCCCATACAGTAGGATGCCTTTTTGTTTTATTGATGGTTTCCTTTGCTGTGAAAAACCTTTTTCGTTTGATGTAATCCCATATGTTTATTTTTTCTTTTGCTTCCCCTGCCCAAGGGGATGTATCAGTAAAAATATTACTAAGGATAATGTCTGCAACACAGGAGGTGGAGTATGGAATAGGGAATAGAGTAAATGGAATTGTAACAGCAATAGGAGATGTCAGAGGGACAGTAGACAGGGAGGGGGGTTATCACTTTGTGAGGGGTGTAAATGTCTAACTATTACAGTGTTTCATACACCTGAAACTAATAAAAAGTTTTTAAAAATTGTAATCAGTTGTTTGAGCTAATAAACACCACCTGCCACTTAGCAAACACCATCCAGAGAAACCCAAACATTTTAGAAAGTGGGATCCAATCCCTTAGAGACGGAGTATGTTTACACAATACATTAAATATTCGCTAGCTTCAGGTTTATGCCACCAGCTCAGCCATGGACTAAGATTCCAGCACCACCCACTGCCGTGGACGAGCACATAGGATCAACACGTACTTGACAAGAGCTAGGCTGTGAAACAATATGCTGCTTACATTGTTTATGTAGGTGCTTTATGCCTTCTCCATGATGCTCCCCAGTTATATCAAAAAGCCATTCAGTTAGAGTGAAATTGAAAAATCAAGTCCAATGGAGTCCTGAGAGTCATCTAGCCCACTTCTCCCTTCTTCAAACCTGATAGTAAACAGTCCATTGAAATGTAAAGCTAACCTGAGAAGGAGCACCCTCACTCATTCTTTGTAACTCATCCCAGTAGGTAATGATCAGCGATGGAGACAAAATATTCTTCCAGTGTCCTCTAAATCACTTAAGTGTCCCCATGTGAGTAAGCCAATTTCTTCATGCTCTGCCTTTAGCAGAGATAGATAACAGTCATTCTCCAGCTATGCTGGATCGGTAGATTCCACAAAACAGGACGAAAAACAAGGCAATAAAGCAAGAGTTCCAGAGGCAGGTAAACAAGGAAAGAGTTCCAGGGGCTTAGAATGATATAACCTCTTCACACACATTTCCCGCGTGGGAAGATATCTGGGGAAAGTTACAAATTCAGACAGCTACCACCATGGGCACAATCCCTTTGATCTTATATCATTCTCCCTATGGTAGCCTTAGTATTTTTAGAAAAAGAAGTTTATTTGAATACAATGCAGCAACATTCAAGAATATTAAGAGAGAAATGCCCATCGACTCATCACATAAAACACACACTCCTTTTTATGTATTGTGCTCCAGATCTCAGTATGGACACAGATTTGACACACTGGTTGCAATCATGATATTTAAGCCATTTGGCCCTCTGCTTATTGCATTTGTATTATAAACAGCTTTCCATGTTTCTACAGTTTTAATAATTATCATTTTAATGTCTGCCTAACAGCAGAGCATAAATATTTAAAGAGCAGAACAAATGAGTAGAGGAGTATCTTCTAATTTTATTACATAATTAGAGTTTTAAAACTCTTAACAGAGTCTCATCTGTAAAATGAAAGGTGTAAAAAAGTGGTCTGTAAAGTCATTTAAAATTCAACTTTTTTTATTTATTAAATTTAGTGGGTGACAATAGTTACTAAAATTATATAGGTTTGAAGTGTACAATGCTGTAACACTACATATTGCATTGTGAGTTCACCACCCAGAGTCAGTTCTCCATCACCATGTATCTACCCCTTTTACTCTCTGCCACTCCCATGTCCACTACCTTCTGGTAACCACTAAACTGTTGTCTGTGTCTATGAGTTTTTGTTACTTTCTTAGTTTGTCTTGTTCATTTGTTGTTTTCAGTTTTCTATCCCACATATGAGTGAAGTCTTACCGTTCTTGACTTTTTCTGTCTGACTTATTTCACTGAGCATGATCATCTCAAGATTGTCACAAATGGCAGTATTTCATCTTTTCTTATGGCCAAGTAACATTCCATTGTGTATAAGTACCAACTCTTTTGAAAGGATTAAATCAACTGTTTCTGTCACATTCAATGTGAAATAAGTAAATTTCCTTAGAGGTTATCAGTTCATTAAATCCCTAAAGCAGAAAATGTGGTTAAAAAAAAAAAAAAAATACACATCTGCTATGAAGTATTTTAATACAAAATATGTATCATTCGTGGGGAGATTCCCAACATTTCCACTCTGTATATATGATATCTAAGAGGGTTTAATTCTTTCAACCATGTTTGAATCAGAGATAATCCCATTCTGTTAGGAATATCATCCATGCCACCTGATGCTGATTTTTATAACAGCTTTATTGAGGGATAATTTACATATATTAAAATTCCCTTGTTTTAAATGAACAGTGCAATGACATTAGTACGTGTAGGGTTGTGTGATGATCTAATTTTAGCACATTTGCATCACCCCAAGAAGAAACCGCATGTCCATTTGCAGTCATTCCCCATTTTCACCCATAGCCGTAGACAATGAATAACCTACTTTTTGTCTCTAGGGATGAGCCTTTTCTAGGTATTTCATATAAATAAAAATCATACATTATACAGTCTTCTGTGTCTGGGTTTCTTTCACACCACATGTTTTTGAGGTTCATATGATGACTGTGTTCACTTGTTTTTTTGTCTCTTCCCCCCCACCCCGGCACATCACATTAAATTCTTCCATTGCCACTTAGGGTAAAAATGATCCTACATAGGCTACTGGCTGAATAAAATAATATATACATACATACAATGAACTCTATGTAACTGTAAAAGATAATAAAGAAGAACTCTATGACCTGAAAGCCATGTAACTGTATTAACAATTGTCACCCCAATAAACTTTAATTTTAAAAAAATAAGATCTCTATGAACTAATATGGAATAACTTTCAAGAGTTATTAATGAAATTAGAGCTATAAGTGAAAAAAGCAAAGTGAAAATAAGCATATACTATATGTTAGGCTACCTTTTATGTAAGAAAATGATGGGAAGTTTTATAAATATACAAATAATCTGTTTATGATTACAAACAGAAACACAAGAAGGATAACCCAGAAAACAATGAAACTGTTATCTATAGGGTTGGGAGAGAATCTAGTGGAAAGGCTACGGAAGGGAGTGACCTCTGTCAGTATACAGGTGCAAAATTAAAACTCAATCAATAAAAATGAGAAGGAAGGGAAACAAACACAGAAAGTAAACAGAAGTATGCACAAGCACGTATACATGTATAAGTATTTGTGTATGTATATTTACATGCTTGTGTGTGTGTGTGTATAACTGCATGTTTCCTGCATATTGCTCTATTCTTTAAAAGGCCAAGAACCAAAATCATCTCCAATAGTAATAAGGACACCTGGTGCCCTGCTCATTCTCTGCTCTAAAGGTCACCTTGAGACAGTTTCTCACAGATACGGTCACGACCATGCCTGTGTAAGGCCATACAAAAATATCACTTGCGCTCTTTTGTGAACCCGTCTATTCTTGAACACTGATCACCAAACTGTGCTTTAGCTGGCAAAGCAAAAGTCCACATCATCTGCAAAAGAATCTTTTCAGCAGAGAAGTACATGAAAAAAAAATGTGAATTGATTTCTTCCATCTTCCGCGGATTAGAGTAAATTTGAGTTATGAATGAAAGAGATTAGCTTCTGAAAACAACTGGGGAAAAACCGGCAAATAATGCAGGTAATATTGTTCTCAACGGAAGAAAAGGAAGTCTTCCTAAAGTCACCAGAGAAGAAGTAAAATGTATGTTTAATTCTCAGCACAAACCAAAACATATTAGGGACCTGGAACACAGGAAGTGAGTACTGAGACATCTTGTTGCTAGGCAATGAGCTGGATGAGAGTCAGTCCACAGGTTCGAGGCCAGGAGGGGGAGCAAAAAGAGTTCTGGGTCCTGCTCTGGCACCAGCTGGCTTTGTGAACTTCAGAAGGTCACTCAGTATCACTGAGTAGCCCACTTTCCTCCATCTAAACATGCATTTTCCTCTAATTTCTAGGAGTCTCTAAAACAGCGGATCTAGCTTTCATAAATGTTATTTTATCTTTCGAGAAGACAAAATGCCAGTTTGTCCAAAAGCCTTTTAAAATAACTTTAAAGAAAAAAAAGATACTGATTAATATCTAGATATCTTACTACAGACATGGATCTTTAAAATCATCTCTATATAAAATATAATTGTTCTTCACAGGAAATGGCTTTACTTGAAAAGCTTTTCCTTACCAGCAGCCTGGCTTTGAAGTCAAATAATATGGGCATATAAATAAATCTGCTTACAAACACCAATGGAATGCTCCACTCTTTTTAAGTCATGATTCTTTCCAGTGAAAGCCAAACGATCTAGAGTTTGCTGATTTTCTATTTCATTGCTTAAATCACTCCTGTAGAGAAGATAAGACTATTCGAAAGGCCTTAGAAACTAATTGGTTAGCAGTACCATTTTGGAATTTGTTTGGAAACTTATATGCATATGTCAGTATGCCTGCAACACTGATGAATATACCTGGGGGAATTTAGGTCAAAGAAATGGTGAAAGGAATTAATCAGTAATTTTTAAAATGTAAGAGCCTCTTTTTTTTCTTTTACTAAAGCCTTCCACATAATACTTTCTTTTTTAATGAGACCTATATTATGTTCAACAATTGTTTCTGTTCCATAATTGTTAGCCCTAGGAAATAAATGAAATACAAGTAAGAATTCATAACAATATACTTTTGCTGGTTTTATTATTGTTATTCCATTGGGGAGGGAGATATGAATTAATTTTAAATTCAAATTTAGTCTCATCTATTATAATATGTAAAGTTTTTTCTACTTCAATATAAGATCAGAAATTCCACAATATAGTTTGTTTTAAAAAACATATTTAACATAAAACAAACAACACAAATCAAAAACAGACTCATAGAAACAGAACAAACTAATGGTTGCCAGAGAGGCAGAGGTGGGGGATGGGTGGAAAAGGTAACAGGGAATAGGGGGTACAGACTTCCAGTTATAAAATAAATAAGCCACAGTGGTGTAGTGTACAGCACAGGGAATATAGCCAATAATATCATAATAACTTTGCACAGTGACAGATGGTTACTAGACAGAGTAGTGATTACATCGTATGGTCTATAAATGTCAAATCACTATGTTGTACACCTGAAACTAATCTAATATTGTATGTCAACTATACTTTAATAAAATAAAAATATTTTTAAATAATAAAATTCATGTCGTGTGTGTGTATTTTAAAAGACCACAGACCCGGTTCCATCATTTATTCAGTGATATGACATTTAAGGCAAAAGTTCTCAAGTCACACTAATACTGGCCTTTATCTATCGAGAACATTGCCACCCAACAAGGTTCTTTCATGGTTCTCCATCCTGGCTGTATGTTAAAATCACTTGGGGATCTTTTCAAAGATGTTTACCTCGAAGCCCCACCACAGAGCAATTAAATCAGCACCTCTTAGGGTGGGGTCGGATTAGACAACATTTGTTTTGTTTGTTGGTTTGTTTGTTTACTCTTCCCAGGGAATCCAACTGTGCATCCAGAGTTAAGACTGTTGACATATACAATGTGACTTATTCCTCTAAAGATCTCTGTGAAGTTGGTAAAATAATTAATTTCCTCTCATCGTAGAGCTGACAAAACAGACTCCTCAGAGAGGTAAAGAACTTGGCTGAGGTCATAAAGCTGGTAAACGGCAGAGCCAGGTTAGAAAGTAGGTGCCCTGAATCCCAGGGCAATTCTCTCCATTTCACCACTTGTAATGTCTGCCTTCAGATCCTGTCTATAGAGGCCAGAACTAAATGATCACTGGTTAAGTATTCTGAACAGCCTTGACTCCAATTTTCTGATCTATAAAAATAAAGAATCACATTTGATGGTTCCTAGGACCCTTTATACCTAATACTAGAAGTCTATAATATATTAGGTCTAGCTTTTGGAAGTTTTATGTATCACAGTGATCATAAGGGGTGGGGTGCAAAAATTAAGGACAATAAGGAATTGGGGGAGGGAGGCAGGTAGGGGCACAGATCAAGTGAATTCCAGAGAAGATGGAATTTGAGCCTGACCCTTGAAGATCATAATAAGAGCACTTGATTCAATTTTTTAAATTGTTCTTATTCTAGGTCTATGTACATCGTTTTCTCCTCACAGAGTGTATAAATGGCAGCAATGATGATTTTAAACAAATTACAAATACTCGGTTCCCCACATTAAAAAATTATGCCTTAACATTTATTCTTACTAACTAGGAAGCCAGTTTCACTTATTGCTCACTCCTAATTTTCTTGGTTGTTTCTTGGGTAACAAGGGCAATTTGATTCGGCCATATGAGTCAGGCTTACCCTTCCCTAAAGCCGGGAAAATCTTTTCTCTTAGTTCTATAAGAACTGTCATATCAGAGGACAAAAGTACTTCTACTGGGCATGTTAAAAAGAATAGCAACTTTACCAGACCACACTAATTTCAAAGTGCTAGCTTATTATTTGGTTGATGGTTGGGTCAAAATGGAAGTGTACCTGGCTGTTAAGAGGTAGAAGTTGAATATAGTCCTTGGATAAATCTAACTTATCCTGAGGCAGCAAATGGTCCCCAATCTCGGCTTACTTTAAAATAGACTCCTAGACCACATCTTCAGATACCCTTGTTTCTTCAGCAGCTGCATTTTAAAAGCCCTCCCAAGTAATTTTGAGGCATATTTAAGTTTGGAAACCATAGCTGAGCACCATTACACTTTACCTGCTTAGTATGTGGTCAGTGGGAGCCAACCAGTTTCCCAGGCACAGCATTGGACCTTAACTCAGTCACTTAAACAAAAGAAGACCTACCACTAAGTGGCATATTAGGACATTAGCACAAGGTCTCCCTCCTACTGATAAAATATGAAATACCCCAGTTAAAGCAAGGGTTAAAAGATATAAATGCTGATGTTCAAATAATCATTACCGATTGTTTCTCCATAACCTCTTGTCCCCTTGGAGGCTGCTGAATACCTCCCGATTTCAAATCTGTTCTAACATAACTGCTAAATAGAACAGAGGTGCTTTCTTAGTTTTGAGTCCTAATGACCAATCGGCCTTTTTTATCTGATCGCACCCACACTGCATCCAGAGTCACCTCTTTGAAAAGCAAGGCACCTGCCTACCTCGACAGGGTACTTACACAGGATGCTACACACACTAACACAGAACAAGCATTTGTTGAGGTTGTTATCATCTCATTCATTTCCCAAAGTCGCTGTGCCCACTTTCTACCTACCTCCTGCATTTAATTGCGTTTTAAAAGAGAAAGTCTATTCTGTACTGCAACAAATTCATGTGCCCCAGCAGTTCCCAGTTCTTACACTTGAACCCTTATTTCCTTCACCAACTATTGGTTTATGAAGTTGATCCTTTTTTGTCAAAAAAAGAGAGAGAGAAAGAAAAGCCAAGAAAGCTTAACTGATTTCCTGCAAACTGTCCTAATTTTGTCCAAACAGGTTCTACTTCTACGTACCTTTAAAGCTGTCCATCTAAGAGTCGAAAGAAAATAGAGGAAGAGATCATATTTTCTCTAGAAAATAAAAAAGTGCCTCTCCCCCACAGGTCTTTGTTGTTCTCAAGCCTGAAGGTCTCCCAGGGGCTGAAGCTTTCAGAGACCACCTGCTGAGGTGAAGCAGACCTGGCACCTTCCAGCTATAGCCAGTTGGAAATCAAGTTGTGTGGCATTTAAAAAGCAGGCACCTTATTTATGTAGCAGGTGTTTTTGTGGAAAAAAGAATCCATGCTAAAAAACAAAAATAGAGCTCCATGTGGTAAGGAAAATGGCTGGGAGAATCCCCTCAGGTTTATTTTTCAAAAATCGTTTGTCCTCATCCAAATCCTGGTTCTAATATCATAACCTTCCCTTTTCAAAAAAAATTTACTACCACATCAACATCACTAAGCAACTGAACATTCATCACAGCTTATTTGTGGCGTTTTGATTGGAATTGCTATGCCAAATCACTGCACTAGATCTTAAAATCATTTTTTCATTAAAGTAGAAACATCTAAAAATGGAAGATAAAAAGCAGAAAATTCCTTTTAAGCAAAGTTTGCATATATAATCACAGCAGATGTGCTGTAAAGTTTTCTAAATAGTCAGTCACAGAAAAAAGGCCAGCATTAAACCATAACTATCTGGATACAAGATTTCTTGAGTCTCTCTGCACTCAGGAATAATTATACTAACCGACGCACGTGCCCATGAACACAAACATTCACACGCTTCTTCAGCAGTACAGGGCATCCACTGTAAAAAGAAAGAGAGCTGAGACCTGCACGTGATTACCCTATGATTGCTGGGGTATTTCAAGTACATCATGGGAAGCATACAAAAATTGATAAGGAACAGAAAAAATATTATGGAGGGCAGGGGGAGAGTTAGGGATGGATTGAGAGAGTAGAAAATATTAAACACAACAGTAGCAGGAACAAGAAGGGGCAACGGAAGTAAAACTTGTGATACTGAGGAAGAGAGCCAGCAAGGAGTTGTAGTCCAGGACAGAAAGTAGGAGGTGATAGGAAAGGTGACAAACACCTCACAGCCATACTAATATCAGAAACACAGGACACTGGGAGAGTCATACATGACACTAGTAGGTCAGCGAAATGCAGGACATATATTTCAGCACCATAGTATACACAATTTTAAACATATACGCAATGCCATATAACTAAATCTGTCCTCCTAGAATCTTTTCCAGAGTAAGGATTTCATACTTCCTATATTGAAGGCAAAGGAAAGAAGTCCTAATGGAAATGAATTATAATTTTAAATATATATATATATATATATATATATATATATATATGAACCATAAACAAAATTCAAAATAAGCAACAGACTAGGAGAAAATCTTCACAAAGATATAGATCAGATAAAGGATTAATATCCAGGCTATAAACGGTTCCAGCAAGTGAATAAGAAAAAGAACAAATAACCCAATTAAAAATAGGCACAAGGATATGAACAGACAGCTCACAGAAGAAATGACAAAAAAACATATAGGAGAAAATGCTTAATCAACTCATGGTTAAAAGCTTAAAGTCAGAACAAAACAATACATCACCTGATAAACACAAATTCTAATGTTAAAAAAAGACATTGTGGATGAAATTAAAGAACTAATAATAAGATTACAAATTGGGTGACATTATTTCAGTCACTTTAGCAATATTTATCTAAATTTAAAATAAACATGCATTTTGAGCATGCAATCATAATGCCAGGGATTTATCCTGTATGGATACTGGCTCGATGAAACAAGGAGGTAGAGATAGAAATACATAGCTGAATACCTGCCACCTTGTTTGTGACTGTTTAAAAACAAACTAGAAATAATATAAATATTCATGAGGTCTAATCAAATAAATGATGGCTTAACCATAACATGAAATATTATGATGTCATTAAAAAGAACATCATAGATCTAAATTTACCAAAATGGAAAGCTGCCTAAGATACATCAAGTGAATAAAAAAGATACAAAACAATATTTATAGCATAATTTTGAGTTTTTTAATATATATACATTAATGGAAATGTTGTGGAACTTGTGGGAATGGAAGGGTACTTACAGAGAAAGAGACTAGGGTACTTAAAGTCCCACGTAGAAGGCTTCTATATTGCTAAGGAATTTTCTTGTCTTTGCCATGAGCAAGTACTATTTTGAAAAATCTTTTTAAAAATATAAATGGGAGATGTTATATTTACTATAAAATTACTCATTTGCAAGAGCAAGCAAAAAGAAAATATTTCCACACCTTTGAAACTCTGCCAACGGCAAACATGATGCAACAAAAGGGAAGCCAAAAGGCCTGCATTCAAATCCTGGATTCACTGCTTCGTCACAATGTCACCGGCCTACTTAGCTGACTCTGAGCCAGTCTCCTCACATGTTAAACACAAGAATCATGGTGAAGACTCAATGAGATAAAGTGTAAAAAATGTCTTGCTCAGTGCTCAACACACATTAGACTTTCAACAAACAGTTTCTTTCCTTCTTCCTGAGTAGCAGCTCAAGGTATTGTCACCAGATTCTGAATCATCAAAAATTCTACGGCAGGACAATAAAATGGCTTCCAAATGTTGAAGGAACTTGAGTTTCTATGCCACCCTGAGCGATGTGGCCTAATCCTAGGGTATGAATTCCAGTCCACAAACAGACGACTTCAAATGTAAATTACCAGCACCATCCTCCATCTTCAGTTTCAGGCTCGTATGTACAACTGCCAGATGACACAGCTGGGATATCTAATAAGAATCATAAATATCACACAAATCCTAAATCTGCTCCTCCCCCAGCCTCTCCATCTCAGTAAATGAACTCACCATCCCCTAATCAGTTAAGCCCCAAACCAAGAAGTCATCATTGTTTCCTTTCTCCATCCTTCACGAAGCCTTGATTCTTCATCTAAAGCACAGCCCAAATCCACCATTTCTCCCCATCCGTACGGTGACCCCACCATCATCTCTCTCCTGGGTGTCTGAGCATTCCAGCTGGCCTCCCTGATTCCCCCCACAAATGATTTTCCATGTCACGGCTAATATACTTTTTAAAGGTCAATTAGACTTTTCAAAACAAACCAACAGCCTCCCACAGGAAGTATCCTAAATTTCTCACTATAGGTCTACGTGATCTCACTCTAGCCTGTTTTTCCTGCTCCTCTTTCTGGTAAGTCCCTGGGCTCCATGCAGTTCCCCAGTACACTTTGCACTCACTGTTTTTTCTCCTTAGAATGCTTCCCTTACCCCCGCCCCGATTTCTACATGGCTGACTCCTTGAATTCAGGTTTAAGTAACCCAGAGAGGTAGGTCCTAATCACCCAATCTAAAGAGGCCTCCTAGTTGCCTAATATTAATAGCTATTTACTTCTTTTTCTCTGTCATAGACCACTAAAACCTAAGTCCTATGAGGACAGAAGTGTTTTTATTCAGCCATAATTTCCTGTGCCTCGAATAGTACCTGGCACAGACTAGTGATCCATACATTTGCATTCGTTGGATTAATGAATTTGTAGTTACAGATGAACAGATCAAAAAGAGATGCCCAATACTTGTCTGCTGCCATGAAAAAAAAAAAATTAGAGTATTTTATGAATTAAAGCTCGGGACTGATTTGCGTTTATCTCAGGAATAGTGATTCTTTAGTATTTAAAACTAAGAGTTGACTAAGAATCAATACAAATGGTGAAAAAATATAAATGGCAATCAATGTGTCACTTCTGCTGATAATGAAGAACAGGATTTGAAACTGTTTTATTAGACCTGTCAGGGTATAGTAGAGTCACCCAGCTGCCTGGAGAACTTATCCAGTCAAAATATTTTATTTTCCCAGAACTCCAAGCTCAATATAGGTCAACTTCCTAAAGAAGGTCTTTGGACTGTCCCTGAGATCTCCCCATGTTATAGATGAGGCAGCGTTATTATAGGCCTTTTCTGGTTTTCTGGTGCTTCACCCACTCTTTTGAGAGCTGCCATCTGCTTTTGTTTTCTTCTCACTCCTGCACTGTAGTGACTCCCAAAAAGGTGACGCCCTAACATTACATTTGTATATTGTACAAATATACAATATACAAGGGAAGAGGAGAAAAGACTAGAAGGCTTTATACCAAAATGTCAACTACAGTTGTTTCTAGATTACAGGGTCACACGTGGTTCATATTTTTCTTTAGTCTCTTCTTTGATTTTCTTTTTTTTTTTTTTTTTTTTTTTTGCATTTAACGCATACATTTAAAATAAAATTTTAAAAAAACTTGTTTTTAACTCTCTAATATGCTTTTGGCCCATATAGAAAAAGAATTTTTAAAATTTTTTGAAATTCAAAAGACAAATGCTTTAATATGATAGAGGAAATCTTTAGAATTTAAAATATTCTTTATCGCTTCCCACAAAAACTTCTTCTAATTATTAATTTGTACGGGAAGAATATCTGTCTTGTATCTTAAAGTTATTTATCTAACCCTAGAATTCTGATCCAAATGTATTATTAAAAATTACACTGGTCCACATTTGCCTGACTTAGAGTCAGGGCAAATCATAGTATAGGAAACAATTCCAATAATTTTGGTAAATTCACAAAAGCACAGTAGTAGACCTAGAATAGATACCCAACAAACAAGAAATTTCAAGCCTTAATATTGGGATGGAACTCTTGCATATACGTGATTGTACCAGCCCCCTACAGTGCTAGGGTTGGTGCCAAATTCAGGGTATGCTGTGGGTAAACATGATGCATGTATTTAAAGCACTAGGACTTCAATTCAAAAGAAAACACTCTGGCAAAAGTACAAGTCAACACTGAGGACATGCACAGCCTTCCCAGGATGCCTGTTCTCTGTGCCCTACTCCACAACATTCAGTACAGGATGAACACATACAAGGTCTGACAATTATGTTCGCGAACTCATCCTAGAAAAAGTGATACATACCTTGAATACCACTATGATCACTTCAAAGTACTCCCCTTGGGAAGCTATGCACCTGACGCCAGCACCTAGTCCACACCTCAAAGCAATTTTAGAACTCTTTCTGAAATGGCCATCAGAGCTGTCATCATATTACCCTTGATGTCCTGAATGTCATCAAAATGTCTTTCTTTCAATATTTCCTTTATCCTCAGGTAAAGAAAGAAGTCACTGGGTGCCAGATCAGGCGAGTAGGGAGGGTGTTCCAATGCAGTTATTTGTTTACTGGCTAAAAACTCCCTCACAGACAGTGCTGTGTGAGCTGGTGCACTGTCGTGATGCAAGGGCCATGAATTGTTGGCAAAAAGTTCAGGTCGTCCAACTTTTTCATGCAGCCTTTTCAGCACTTCCAAGTAGCAAACTTGGTTAACTGTTTGTCCAGTTGGTACAAATTCATAAAGAATAATCCCTGCAACAAGTTTGCAAACTTAATTGTCAACCTCGTAGGCTCTCATCATTTTATCTCCCTATCATCATTTAATTTCCCTCTTTGTTTAATCTGTACACAGAACACACCATATGAAAAAAATGGGCCAGTCTCAGAGGAAGGAATGAAAACAGGTGGAAGAAATACCAATAACAAGATATGCAGATGACACCATCTTAGTGGCAGAACGTAGCAATGATTTGAAACAACTTATGATGAAAGTGAGGAAAGTGCCGAAGCAAGACTATACCTGAACATCAAGAAGACAAAAATCATGACTACAAAATAAATACTCAACTTTAACATAAACAATGAACACGTTGAAACTGTTAAAGATTTTCCTTACTTTGGTTCAGTCATCAGTTCAAAGGGAAACCACAGCCAAGAACTCAAAAGAAGACTGAGACTTGGAAGTGTAGCAATGGAGGAATTAGGAAAGATCACCAGGAGCAAAGATGTGTCATTAGAGACCAAGGCTAAGCTCATGCACACCCTCATATTCCCAATTATGTACAGATGCAAAAGTTGGACAGTGAAGAAAGTTAATAGGTAAAAAATGATTCACTTGAAATACGGTGTTAGATGAGAACTCTGTGGATACCTGGACTACCAGCAAGATGAACAAGTGGGTCCTAGAGCAAATGAAGCCTGCAACATCCCAGGAGGCAAAAATGACAAAACTAAAGCTGTCCTACTTCAGGCACATCATCAGAAGCCAGGGTTCTTTAGAAAAGACAATGCTGGGGAAAATAGAAGGCAGCAGGAAAAGAGGAAGACCAAATATGAGATGGATTGACTCCATAAAAGAAGCCATAGGCAGGAGTCCACAGGAGCTAAGCAGGGCTGCTGAGGGCAGGACACTGTGGACATCACTCATTCTTAGGGTCACCAGGAGTCAGAGCTGACTCAACAGCACGTAACACACAGATGCCCTCCTCCCATAAGGCTGCTTCCCTAAAGACCTATTCACAGGACAATTATGTCCCAGTCTGCACGCTATTTTAAATTTTTGCAACTGATTCAGCACTCCAGTTGCTGGTAAGTACTGTAATCAGAAATTCTTTTCTTGTAGCAGAACAAGGGCCATTCCATCATCACAGTTTATTCCCACAATCCTGATCTGAAAGATAAGAAAGCACCAACGAGGCCCACATCTTCTTGCAATCTCAGAAAACATTTGCAACACTGTGGAAGCAGTGTGATTCTAATGATAGGAGAAACCCTTGATGAATAATGCAAAAGCATCTGTCATCATTTAGCAAAAAATTACCACTATTGGCCATTTAAACAAGTCCATCCTAGGTGAACAAGTGACCAAAAGGACTCTGTTTTGAAGTATTCAACTCAGGAATGTAAAAATAAACAAGGTTCATTTAACTGAAATTATATTTCCAACCAATGTACCATTCCTTCTGTCCTTGAAATGTGGGGATCCAAGGTTAAATCCCTCTGGCCAGCTTGACTCATCTAAAGTAGTAGTTTCACAGTGACCATCAGATCTGTCAGATGGTGGATATCAGCAAATGGTACTTATTGTGTTGGAAACGCTATTCTCAGTGGCAGAAATATTCCAGCTACCAAAAAGCTATAAGTGGAACCCCCATTAACCCAGGTAAATTTGTAATCAGAAAGTGCCCTATACAACCCATTAGCACACAGTGCTTCCTATATCTCTATCACCACAAAAAGCCATGTCTTCTTTAAATCAATTACGATGCTTTAATCCAGAATTTGGAACTATTCAGACAACTGAATCAAGTGTCTATTACCTTCTAGAGCCTTCATCATATCCATGAACAAATCAGCCTATCACTGGAGCAGTTTATCACTGAAGATTAAATATTTTCCTGTCTAAAATGCATTTTTTTAAAAGATTTTATTGGGGAAGGGGAACAAGACTTTATTGGGGAACAGTGTGTACTTCCAGGACTTGTTTTTCAAGTCAAGTTGTTGTCCTTTCAATCTTAGTTGTGGAGGGCGCAGCTCAGCTCCAGGTCCAATTGTCGTTGCTAGTTGCAGGGGGCACAGCCCACCATTCCTTGCAGCAGTTGAACTGGCAACCTTGTAATTGGGAGGACGCACTCCAACCAGCTGAACCATCCGGCAGCTCAGCGGCAGCTCAGCGGCAGCTCAGCGGCAGCTCAGCGGCAGCTCAGCGGCAGCTCAGCTCAAGGTGGTGCCATGTTCAATCTTAGTTGCAGGGGCGCTGCCCACCATCCCTTGCGGGACTCAAGAAATTGAACTGGCAACCTTGTGGTTGAGAGCCCACTGGCCCATGTGGGAATATGAACTGGCAGCCTTTGGAGTTAGGAGCATGGAGCTCGAACCGCCTGAGCCACCAGGCCGGCCCCTAAAATGCAGTTTTTAAAATACAATTTTCTGCCTTTATCTTCCGTACTCTGAGATGGTTAGGCCTAAGTCAATTAACTCTGTCTCTATAAAGCCATGCCCACGTAGACACTTTGTAGTGCTCAATTACAAAAGAATTTTAAGGGCGCTGCTTAAAGGAGGATCTTACCCAACAACAACAACAACAAAACAAAAAATCCCAGTGCAGTTTAATTAAAATGGAAGTGGGGGGTGGGGGAGAGAGGGAAAGAGAGAGTGTGAAAGAGTCTTAAAAATTTTATTTGATTCATGAGTCTTTCATTGGTGAACTAAAGAGGACAGTCTTCACATGATCTCTCATATTAATATTATGGATGTTCATGGTTCAGGGCAATCACATTAGGGAAGTAATTCCCATTGGGATTTTTGATAATAATAAAAAGCTCATTTCCAACTTGCCAGATTCCTAGGCTGACCTAGCCATATCACCGTTAGACACACATACATCAAAATTCTTTCCTGGAAAAAAAAAATCACTTTCACTTCTAATTTTGCTAACAATGGCAACGGGCTACCATAAATATTTCTATACTCAGCATTTTCCCCTCCTTGAGTGTGAAGAACTCCTAAGTATCTCCCTTGGGACAGTAGTCAGTTCTACTGGTGGGGCTGGAGAGAAGAAGGGGCAGGAAATCTGGAAGAACTTGAAAAGGGTCACCCTGGAGGGTAAAGAGTGGTCTAAAGCTCCCAATGGTAGAGGTACAAAGAGTTGCCTACTGTTCAGATGCCCACCTTCTCAAATATATCTATATTCCAAAAATGTAAATGCCCTAGGAGGCTATATATTTTAAATCTCATATTCTTACTTGTTTTATTTATTGTCTGTCTCTCTCACTAGAATATAAATTCCACGAGGTTAAAAATTTTCATCTGTTTTTATTCCTGCTATATACCTGCCAGTGAACACTCAATAAATAAACACTTGATGAATAAATCAAAAGATAAATTATAATAGAAGACTCCATGCTGATGCATTCTTGATTCCACCTTTTTTATTATTTATTTAAGGTAAACATACATTTAGAGGGTTTAGGCTAAAAGCCATGTCTTCTCCAAATTCTTTTGAGTTGGTCTAACAGTATCAATAACGAAGCCTAAAGCAGACCTATAACTCTACTTACTGATTATCACCCTAGGGTGAATAGGACACTTGCATTTCAAGATCGATTTAATTTAACTGTTAGCAAATTGCATGTATCCTTCCGAAACTAATTTCTTGGAATCCAAAGATCTCAGGTTAATAGGATGTTTACAACCAAAAGAGGGATGTATAGTAAATCAGAGGCTGGCCATTATCCCTCCAACGAAGAAACAGTGTGTTGTGCTAATATGGTGCCCTGCCCTGTAAGCAGAGGAAATGCACAGTGCTCAATTGCGCCACCTACTGATGACTGACGAATAAGCACCATCCAAGGTAGTAGCCCTGAACAAGATGAGATGCTTTCCCCTCAACTCCCAATCACAAGGCTAGTAGTGGCATCATCCCTCTCGTTTTCCCATAAGGCTCACAGTGGTGAGAAGCAGGTCACTAGGACCAACAGTGGGCAGCGGGGGCGTTGCTGAGCATTTGCAGGGAAATGAGAACTAAGTGAAGACTAAAAAGATCCACCCTATAAGAGGGGGCCAGAGGGAGGCTCATTGTCCAAGATGCAGAGCTGAAGTGTGGCTCTGGGCTCCAGAACGGAGGCTGAAGAAAACTGCTCCCAACAGCTTTTAGATCCGCTGCTGAAGTAAGCAGAGCCCAGGAGATATGAGGAAGTAGACAAAACTCCTCTACCAAACACTGAACCAAACCTCATGTCCCAGGCGAAAGAAAATCACAGAATGGGGGGGGGGGGGGGGGAGGGCGGCACAGAGAGTTGTTTAGGGACCAACTATGTCTGTAATGTATCTCTTTAAATGTAGAGTGGAGTGTTGGATGCCTGGCTGATTCTTATACTATTCTCTGTACTTGTCTGTACAGTTGAAATATTCCATATGGAGAGAATATAGTTCAATGATAAGAGCATGAACTATGGTAGCTGTGGACCTCTGGCAAGTTAATAACTTCTCTGTACTCACTTCCATCAACTGTAACAGAGCATGATAATAGCATCTGCTTCACTCAGGATTAAATGAATTAATACAAGAAAAATGCTTGCAACAATACCTGATACATAATAATGTCAGACTCATAAAGTACCGTTTATGTAATATTTTAAAATTAAGATTTTCCAGCTCTATTGCCAGCTTAACTGACATGGCCCCACTTGGCTTCCATCTCCTTTTTCCTTCCCATCCACTTCTCAAACACTCCAACTCCCAAAATGCTTAGTAATCTTTCTTTTTACACCAGTAAGTATTTCTTAAGCCCTGCAGCTTCTATTTTCCTCCATCTGGGTATCTCAGTAAACTTTAAAAGCTAGGAAAAGAGTGCCAGGGGGTGAAAAAAGAATGTTTGACCCTTCAGGCAGAGCTTCCAAATACTATAGCCTGCTGAGATAATTATATACGAGCACTTAGTGCACTTTCAACACTCAAAACAAAAGATTCAGATTTGATTTTTAACCCATCCCACCCCAAAGGGTAGAAATGCCCTATATCTCAAAACAAAAGCAGTCTATAGCTGCAGTACACCTTGCTTTTTTGTTTTTGTTTTTTTTGTTTTGTTTTGTTTTTTTGTTTTTTGACATGTACTGCTGCTTAAATATTTGGTTTGCGAAGCAAATCCTACGAAGATCCATTTGTTCTTTGTAGGCTTTTTGCCTGCAAGTCTAGGAGCTGCCACCTGATGGAAAGCCATGCCTTGAGGTAGAACACTGCAGGGGAAATTGCTTTTTACACATCTGATCAATTACTGCTTTTCCTTAAAAATTGTATTCATTAGAATACATGCATTGAACGACTCCTAAATTACTGTTTAGATGTGTTAGGCTGCAAGTAAGAGAAAGACCAACTACAAACTGCTTAAATAATAAAGAGGGTTTTTTATTTCCCATAAGCAGTTTGAAAGGTAGTAACATGCTTAGTTTATTTAGCAGTTCAAGAATTCATTAGAAGTCCAAGTTTCTTCCTAAACCAATAGCTTGCCAGATAACTGCAGCAGCTCCAGGCATCATATCCTAGTGTCATTCCAGTTGTTTTTCTTTTTAAAGGAAAAGAAAACTTTCTCAGTAGTGCCCTCATTTCCCTCACATCTCATTGGCCAGAATCGGGGTCACGTGTCTCTATTACACCAACCACTCAGAGGAACTTGGAGTACCCAATCTGATCAAGATTCCCCCGGACAAAGCAGATGCACAGACTCCCCTTGGATAGGATTCACCTGATTGAGGCACAGTTAGAAAAAAGGAAGTTGTTATTAGGCAACAATATCAATATAACAAGTGCAAATCAAGACACAATTCCAGGAAAGTTTTTAAATGGGAGCTTCTAGGTATGATTTAACTTTTTCAACTTCAACTAAATAATTAGATTTGGTATCTCAAAGTGTAATCCCAGGCCCCATGCCAGTTGTAGTGGATGCAAAATAAGTATAGAAACTGAAAAAGAAAATAGGAACATTTATTACATTGGACAGATTAACTTGATAGTTAAATCTAATAAAAATTTGGGGCTTATCTTTTATTATGTGTTGGTTTTTATTAGTAATTGATTTTTTTTATGGTATTGTACAAAACTATCAGTCCGTGACAACCTGAAAATTGGGGAAAAAAGAAACATTTACCAGTGATAGATTGTCCTAAGTGATTTGTCTAACTTTAGTTTAATAGGTTATCCATAGAACAACTTAAATTTTACCTTTAATTGTCATAACAAAACCAAGTAACTTTTTCTTCCAACATAATTAAGGTCTAGGACTTTTTGAGCTAACTGTGTGGTCTGAATTTTGTAAAATATACTTGAATGTAAAAAACTAAAACGGTAGAGGACTCATGAGCCTTAGGTCAGAGGTCCATTAACTGGTGGACCTCTGACCTCGTCCAGTCCAGAAGAGACGAGACCTTCAATTTTGGCCAACCAACCCCTGGATACAACATGATATAAAAAGAGAGTAGGGGAAAGCTGTGTATGAATTTGACCAGGCCAACGTTACTGGAAAAGCCTGTTGGGACCTGATCCAACACAAGATGAGAAAAGTCATTAAGATGAGCAAAATGTCACTGTCATTAAGGACTAGATTCAAAGTTAATATTACTTTTTCCTTCAAACAGGAATATTACCTGCATTCAATTAGCACTGTAGTCTTCTGCTATGGAAATCCGTTTCGTAGCGTCAGCTTGACGTCCAGCAGCCCTGGCAAACCCCAAGGCAGCTCCAGGGACCCGCGCCAAACAGCAGAGCCTTAAATCTGGCCATTGCTTCACTCTCTATGGGCCTGGGGACCCGAGTTAAGACCCCACGCTCCATGAGATGCCTCGTTTACGGGGAGTTTGAAACAAAGCAGAAAACCTGATTCCTGCTCTCACGGCACCTACAGTGTCCATCCCAGTGGAGAACGTGTGGAAGATGCACAGTACAGGTCTCATGAGGCACCAAAATAGCGAGATAAGGCTGTGGATAGGCGGGCAGTAAGATGCTAAAGATTAAAGGTTGCTTCAAGAATGGGCAGTGACTTAAGCATTCCCATCAGAGTGACCCTCACGACTCTTGCTGAGAAGTTGGGGCCACGGACTGTTTTCTCCATCGGTTAAGAGCAAGGAAGCCTGTAGTCCAAACGTTCTTGGAAGGCTGCTTGGGGCTTCGAGGGGAGAGCCTGGCTGAGAATGAGGCCAGGACCTAGGATGCACAGCCAAGACCTGGAGAGCTGGGACCTGAGCACATCCCTGAGGCCTGGATAAAGGTTCGCCTGCAGCCACACCTATTCCTGAGCTGCTCAGTTGTCTGTACTAAGGTCCCCTTTTTTTCCTTAAAATCAGTTTTGTTTAGGGTTTTGTTACCTGCCAGCCAATACATCCTCATAGATATGCAAAACAAAAAAGAATATGTGTTTTGTAAACAGTCCCACATCTTATCACATGTATTTTCTCAAACAGAAATCATACTAATTAACTCTTACACCTCTCCATAAAGGACAGGACAGACCTATAGTTAATATTGAAGACAGGAGATTACCTTTGCCATCATTAGCATACATCAATAACACATTTGCATAACCAAAGAACCCTTCACCTCCTTGCGTATGTTTATTCAGTGGATTCAAAGTAATTTCAAATCACCAACTGCAGAGATAACATTCCGTCTCAAAATGTATTCAAATTGGGCTCTTTACAGGGCTTTTATGAAATTAACATACCATCATCTCAGGAAAAGCTCCCCTGACATCCCTGAGCGCGCTAACCAGGGCACAGAGGAGACAAGGGGCTCCGCAGTTAAGAATTCTAAACTGGTTCTCAAATTGAAGCTTGACAGTCAAGATCATTCTGAGTTTCAGCCCATCTCTGATGGAAGTTGTTAGTGGGTTCTGCTTTCTACTCCTTACTTATATACCATCGGTTATCACGGCACAGCTTTTTTTTTTTCTCTTTTTTCTTTTCTTTTAGGGATTCAACTTAAAGAACACAAGCTCCATTACGCTCCCTCCCTCACTATTGTAGAATGTGGTTTCAAATATTTACCAAATAGGTTCACCTACAGGTCTCTGTGTAGGGGTCTCCCAGTTTTCATCCACTATCACCCTAAGAAATACTCTAGTGGTATAATCCCTTCAATAGCTCTCATTATTGAACTTTACAAATACAATGCTGTACCTCCAACCTTGCACAGGTCCTCTACCGCTACCAGTTCCCACAAAGAGTTCAGGTTAAGCCTGACAGAAAAGAGAGGCAAAACTCCATTTCTGCTGGACTCTGCTACCTATGCTTTGGACATGCTGAACAGCTGACTTCACCATCAAAACTCATCCTTCTTTTCCTGTAGCAGCCGGCTGTGACTTCGTTTTGAACGTAGGCTTTTTCTGACTTTTCTCTGTGTATGCGACTGTTTACTTGTGAAGTCTTAAACTTTGCGCCACCTCCAACTCCAGAAATGAATGGGCATGCTGCCACGTTTATAAGCTTGAAGCCTTCAGCTTCCCAGATAGAACCAAATCTATCTCTTGTTATTTAATTAATGCCAAACTCATAATGTGGTGCAACATTGCTGTTGGAAAATTTCTACTTTTCCAACATGTCTATTCTCCCGCACATAACTAGAATGAGTAAAACTTCTGACTAAATCATAGGCATCTGTACAGGCAAATGATTAAAGGGTTTCGCTGCCTGCCATAATATTAGAACAAGATCTGGGGGGAAACAGTAATGAATGAAGGATTATAACCCTGGACAAGCAAGTAAATGCAGCTTAAACATGTAACATTATATTCCTCAAAAAATAAAATAAACTTTAAACTACATATGATTACATTCCATACATGTCTATAGTATAGCACCTTAAAGAATTCTGATAATAAAATTTTTAAACAAATGAATGAATGGAAAAATCCACAAGATATACACTTGGTCGGACAGGTAAATACTTGGTTGCATTAAGCTTCTCATAAATAAACCAGGTAGATGGCAATCAGTCCTTAGTATCAAAGACAAAAGCCCAAGTCTATTTGAAGATATCTGAGAGTAACTGGGAGGAAGAGGTGTACAGAGACCAAAGGCTGAAAATCTGAAAGAGTTCTCCGTGTTTTCGTCTGGTAACATGCTAAACACTTCCACCTTAAAAATGGCAGCCTGCTTTCATAGCCAGTATTACCCATGGGACCATCCCCCAGGCTCAAGGGAACGCTGCAGAGTCCATCAGATTCACATTCCCAGGAATTTGCAATAGGGCCTGAGAAACTAGTCTCCATCACTGCTGATCACTTACAGGAAAGTGATCTAAACCGGGGAGTTGTGGAGTAGTCATTTCCGAGCACACGAAAGCAGAGAGAGACAGTGTTCAGGGAAAGAGATGAAGCAGATGGCAGGGAGCGCCAAGGAGACCAGAGGTGGGCATGAGGGTTGTCTGTGCTCCTAGCTCGTCACTTGTGAAGCCTGGCCATCCTTGGTCCCTCGACATGATCATGTCTAAGATGTCTGGGTAATAAAATGATGGGGGGAATAAAAATAAGAACTGCAGGGGAAGGATGCATAACAGCTTGGACTTCCTTTGAGGGTCGTGGGAGCCACTGAAAGATTTTAAGCAGAGAGTGACCCTTGATCAGGAATCACCTTTACAAACACCACCCTGGCTGAGAGCTGGCATAGAGCAAGACCGTAATGAGGAGACTTTTGTGGTGATTCAACAGCCCCTGGTCCCAGGGAAGTATCTGTTCCTCATGTTCAATGCTGCCTGCTGGCATAATTTAAACAGATGGGCTGTTTCTCTTCAAAAGGGCATGTTTTATGTAAGATCTCTAAACATTACATGGAAACTCATTTTTTGTCACCCCAGCACAATAAATTATTGGACCGTTCATCCAAAATCTCCATGATTGTGTAATTAAATCATTAGGACTAGAGATTAAGTCTCCGGGAGCTCCCATTCTTTATCTAGAGGCCGTATTTCAGAATCGCCTGGGGAGAATATCACTCTACAGTTCTTTTAGTGCGGTCTCTAACATTTCTTCCTAAATGTCTCAAAGAAAATTTCCACAAATAAACTCATAAAGTAACACCTGGTAGCAGATACTTCGCTAATTTCACAAAATGTTTCTAAATCCCCTAAGAGTTGGAGCTCTCCAGGCTTCTAAATATAACTGAATATTAAGCTGGCTCAAGAGAGGGAGAGTGCAAGTTAGGTATTGAAATGCGACCATCCCAGCTCTGCATTTAGAATGAACTTAGCTTTCTACAGCTAATTCCGGCTCTACAGCAGGTGCAGTGCCTGGAGTACATTTTTAAAACTGCTATTTCAATCTAAAAATAAACTACAAAAACAAACACCTTTTAGAGTATTTCACTGACCCTGACATTTATCATTTTTATAACATCAAAATCTTTAGAATTCAACTCAGTGTTTCCTATAACTTGTCTTTATAAATCTTTTCTTAGACTTAAATGGTCATAAATATTATAGTGCCTTGTATTTCCATCTGTATAATAAACCCCAAAATTCCCTAGCTATGCTTGATCCATTTTCTAGTCAAAATAGGGGGTGGGAGCCCTCATCAAAACAAGTTTCGAGTACCTAAGTCCTGCCAATTGAAAATTCACACTAACCCCTCAAAAAAACCTAACTGCTCTCCTGGCAGAAAAGTTATTAAACACAAGGCGAGAAGTTAATCCTGTTTAGATCAGCCAAAAAGCTTAGTGAAACCCCTAATTGCAAGACTCACCAGCTGCTGAAGAGTGACATATGAAAAAAATAGATCAAGTGCAAATTTTTCCAGTTACAAGAAAAGCAAAAGCATCAATACAATAATAAAAAGAACAGTTGAAGTTTATTGAACACCTAATATGCCCTCACAATGCACTATTCACAGTGCTTGGCATGTTTAGAGTCATGTAGCAATCCTATGAGTAGTGCTAGTATTATCTCTATATTACAGCTGAGGCATAAATAAGCTAAGTCACTTCCCCAGGTCACAGAACGAAGAAATAGTGAACAGGTTTCCAGCATCCACACTGAACTACTTCCCAAGACCCAGATGTTACTTTGGATTAAAAAAAATCAATACCTTCTTTGGCACAATGAAAGCAAAAAGCAAAAACCAAAACAATTTTTTTTTTTTACTCAGTAAACTGTACTCTTCTGTGTTGCCTCCAGCATCACTTTCATTGAAAGAAACCGAAGGGGCTCCACTTGGCAGAAATTTCTAAGCTCTCTACCAATAGCCAATTTTAAAAAGACAAATGAATAAATAAATGGCATCCTCAAGACTTCTATAGTGAAGTGATATTCAGGAGAACAGTCCTGTGGCACCCAGAGGTTAACTGCATTTTATAATCAAGGATCACAGGAATCTCCCCTAAAACCAGGAGAGACGTCCGTGCACCAGGGGGCAGAGGACCAGCAGGTCCAGGGCTCTTTGTAGGACACAAGCCCAGGCTCTTCAAGCAGTACTCATACATACTGACCTCCATCAAACACACTAGCGACAACTACACAGCAGACAACAGACCAGAATGTCAACAAATCATCCAACTATGTTCAGTTGGATTTTCCCAATTAATATTATTGCACCTTTTAGAACAAGTGTTCCTTTGTTCATGATCTACATTCAAGTGGAAACAGACACAAAAAATTTTTTTTTCATGGAATATCCCTCCACGAAGTTAGACTGGTCTACAGTTTGTGTAGTGGGTGTTGCAGGAACCTCCATTAACCATATTTTTACTACCTAACCTTGATTTTGCTCACCAAATTTTGTTTTATGACAATATAGTTTAACAATCACTGATCTAAAAGCCCTTTTAATGAAGTATTTGTTCTAATTAACTGTTTTCCATGCTCACCTATCTAGTAGAGAATTTTGCCTTTTCCCTCATCTCTTCAGAACTTTAAATTAATGGGTAGGCTATTGAAATAAGCAGGAATTGGAACTAAATGTAGAACTAAGACCAAACTTCCTATTTTCTGGTTCAGAGAGATAAGGCCTTAGGCAAACAAGCAACAACAACAACAACAACAACAACAACAAAAAAGCGCTATGATAATTAGCTAATCCAATTACAAAATACACAGCAGAATGCGCGCATACTCTCTGTCCATTTTAGATAATGTCAGGCACTTAACTGGACAGTAGCAGAAAAATCACATGGAGAGCTGTTCATATACAGGAACTTAATCTATATTATTTGAATTTCTATAGGCATATAAGGAAAACAAATTCTCCTGGTAAAGTGATTCTCTAACACTGGGACCCTAGATATCATCTCATCCAGGGAAATATTAGGTTGGTGCAAAAGTAACTGCGGTGTAAAAGGTTAAAAACAATTGTAAAAACCCAATTACTTTTGTACCAACCTAATATATATTTTGGCTTAATTTTGTTTTGTGTTTTCGTAAAAATAATGGCCCATTTTATCAGAAACACACATTTGCAGGTTCTGTTTCTTATTGAAAACAAGGTGGGGTTAGTAGTCCACTTTTAAAGTGGCCCACTCGTGTGGTTCTCAAGTTGTTGCTGGTGGGAAACCTCAGTTCCTCTTGATGTGGTCATTTCCACATGGCTGCTTGAGTTTCCTTATGATTGGGTGATTGGGTGATCCCGAGTGGAATGATCCGAGAAACCAAATTGGAAGCCACAAGGCCCTTTATGATCTATCTTTGGACATTACAGTGCCACTTATTGTCACTCTGCAGACAGCCTGATTCAATATGGGGGGAGACTATACACGAAGCAAAAGAACATGAGATTTTTTTAAAACCTCTGGCAGATACTGCTCATTATTTATACAAGTAACTGGGTCCATGTGTCTCACTTAAAAATATTTCCCAGTCTCCTTTGCACATACGGGTGGCCATAAATTATGGCCAAGGTGATATAAGTGCAAGTTCATGAATTAATTTCTCTGAAAAGTATTTCAAAAGAGGACTGATTCAGTGAACAGGTACTCTTTTGTTCTTAATCCTTCCTGCTGTCTGAATGTAGATTTGATGGCTAGAACTATAGCTGCCGTCTTATCATCACAAGGGTTCCTTGAACAAGGAACCTAGCTCTTTTCCTTATACCCCTGTCCTTCTCCCTTACACTACACAGTTTAATAATTACAAAAGTCCTGACAATGATAGAACAGAGAGCTAGAAACCTAAAACCCAGAAGGGCACAGAGTTGCCACACCAGTCCTGGACTGCCTATCCTTAGGATTTTTACATGTAGAAAAATGAAATATTATTTTGTTTAGGCACTGTTATTTGTATTTCGTGTTATATATATACTTGAACTTCATGCTGAAACCATACCTGTGGAAACCAACCTCCAAGAGAGCCCACCCTGCCAAGTGGTCAGACAGCCTTGACTCCTGATATTGCTGTGTTTGCATAGTCTCCCCGCATATTGAATCAGGCAGTCTACAGAGGATAGCATAAGTGCAATGTCCAAAGAGAGATCATAAAGGGCCTTGCGGCTTCCAATTTGGTTTCTCGGATCATTCCACGCTGGTGTCAACCAATCACCACGTCATAAGGAGACTCAAGCAGCCCTGTGGAAATGACCACATCAAGAGGAACAGGTTTCCCACCAGCAACAACTTGAGAACCACACGAGTGAGCCACCTTGAAAATGGATCCTCTAACCCCGGTCACACCATCAAATGACTGCAGTCTCAGCTAATATCTGACTGCATACTCATAAGACACCCCAAGCCAGAGCCACCCAGCCAAGAAATTCTTGAATTCCTGACTCAGAGAAACTGTGAAAGGTAATAAATGGTTATTCATTTGGAGGTAATTTGTTATCAGCAATCGATAATAAAATGTCTGTGTGTCTGATGGCATTCATCCTCCAGAATGCCCTGGCATTATAATGTACCGCCCTTGAAATTAATATTGAACTGCTCAAAATTATTCGATTCTGCATTACCATTTCATTAGACCAGAGAACATGCTGCTGGTAGCACGTAAGCTCCATGAGAGCAGGACTCATGCTAGTTTTGCTCATCATTGTATTTCCTCAATATTTACAACAGAACTTGGCATGGTGCACATGCTCAGTAAGTATTTGCTGAATAAATAAATAAATATATGAGTGAAGAATGAAGGAATAAGTGGCAGTCAGGTAATAAGGTCTATTAAATTGAGTGATTTTTCTTTTCTTTCTGTTTGTTGGCCAGTCCCACCTGACCATCGATTGGCATGTTGTTTATCAGCGAGCCTGCCTAATCCCTGATTGTCATCAGGCCCAGAAAAGAAAATTAACTTAAAGTCACCATCCTGAATTGGTTTCCATTGCTGGATTATAAGCTTTTTGTTTTGAATTTCAAAGAAAAACCAGAGTCATTGAAACGAAGAGTCAATGATATTAACAGATAGGCGTAATCACAGAAGCAGCACTTTGTAACACAGAAGGGGACAAACACAAAGCTACAGTAAGATGAAGGGACACGGGAGGTGGGGTTACATGGTCCCACTCTCTATTTGTGATCTCTGGGGCCCAGAGCTCTTTAGTCCCCAATCTGAGACTCACTTGAAATGAATTTAACAAGTCTAAAAGTACTAATTCCAAAGAGTATACTAAAAGAAACAATGTTTTCAAGGAGAAAGAGGAGGAAAAGAATTTCCAAGAAAGGAAATACAAATTTTGAGTTTATGCTAAATCATGTTTAGTTTATTCTTATTTTACATCTCCAGTTATTAATACTATCTCGGGATCAAAACAAAGGAAGATGGTCACTTCTAAAATTCACCTCTTCTGTTGTTAGGACAGGCTGCACTTTTCAAATCAAACCCAAGCCAGTGTGAAGGCAGCAACATTCGGCCAGGAAACTCCTATAAAAGTTCCTGTCTGAATAAATATTGGCAAACAAGGGGATCACTTTTTCTCACTGAGGTGCAGGTATTTCAACAGTATCTAGCCCTCGACTCTAAAAGAAAGTTATAAAATAAGAATGCTTTTTATTGACATAGCACTTCATAATTTTCAAAGCTCCTTCTCCTACATAATCTCACCTATTTCCCACAATAACCCTAAAGGCAGAACAGGAAGGAAATACTGAGATATCTTCCCTAAAACTCCAAATCCTTATGTCTGACATCTCCATCCAGATATTCCAGTACCTCAGATACTTCAAACTCAACTAATATAAAACCAAATTCTCCACTGTCCCCACTGTTTTAAGGGTAGCTGGGATTTGTTTTAAAATCCCAGTATGTATGTAAGAATAGACCCGGATATGACTGTCATGAAGGAATAAGTTCTGTATACTCTCAGTTTTCCAGAAACAGGAAGCACTGCCACGCAGGGGGGTGGGCCACACAAGGAGGAAAAGCGAAGCACCAGGAAGCAGAGGGATGAGGTGTGGGTGGGGGCGAACGGCAGGCAAGAGCCTTTATTGTGGTGTCTGGAGGGAGGATCCGGTGAGACAGAGTGAGCAGGTTTAGGACTGACCAGTTTAAGTCATTTTAGCAGGCTCTGCAGCTTAGGTGCTGTTCCTAGTTGTCTGGTATCTAGCCATTGGGTGATTAGGGTAGATGAACAGTGACCTATATATGAAAGACTGATAAAGGAGGTAGTTGGGGGTAAGGAATCTGGATGGGTTAGTTTTTATATGTGAAAATTGCAATCACACGTGAGTTGTTTATCTATCTGTAGGATTCAGGTAAATCTGGGAGGGGCAGTCCCCAGGCTAAGGCCCCAATGTGAAAGCATCAGAATACAGAAAATAGAAAGAAATGGTTCATGTACCTGCCTACATGTTGTCCCTCCTCCTGGTTTCAGTGCCATGAATCGGTGGCATCACCGACCACCTACTGGCCCAAGCCAGGCACCTTGTCACTACGGACACCTCCATTCTCCTACACCACCCCCCACCCCCCACCACCCCCGATTCTCCCTCCTGGATATCTCCCCTCTGTCCCCTCACAGCTCAGTCTTTACACCGTAACCTTTTAAATGACATCCTAAAAGCTAGCTAGTGTCACGGTCCTACCTCACCCTCTTCCATTCTCAGCACTGACAATAGTGAGCTTCAAAATGTGCAACGCTAACTGCCTAACTCCCGCTAACCGCCTAACTCCCGTGCTCAAATCCTTTGAATACTTTTATCTTTAAAAAGTGAAATGGTACCCCCAACTTCATAACAAGAGTCCCACAAAATCCTTGAGCAAAACTGGCCTTCTAAGAATAGTCCCCTTTTTATCCTGACACTCCTTCAAAAGACCTAGAAGGTAAAGTCACCACAATTTGGAAAACAAAGGTCTAAGTAGAGAGCCTAAACCTAGTCTTTCCTGGAACAGTCCTCTAACCAGCCAGCCTCATTTCCCACATGCCAGACTCCTGCCCCCAGCTCATGCACTTGACACTCCACTAACTCAGAAAAGTCCATAATACATCATGACTCTAATAGTCTTTGACATGCTTTTGCTGGGCTGGCTTTTGATAAAACAGCTCAATGGAGTACAGAGGACATTACAATATATATCTGTGGTGGTTTAAAGTATATCCACAAATTCTTTGACACTCCTGTCACTGAGGGATCAAATCCAATCCCCACCACTTGGATAAAGGCTGGCCTTAGTGACTCATAACTAACAAACAGAATTCATCACCAGAACAAATACTGATAGAATACAGAGCCAAGACTGGTAGCAGCTGTGCAAAATTAACCATCACCTTCATTCTTGATTTCCAACTCTCTTCCCAGAGAGTGAAATAATTTTATATAAATGCAGTATCATGCAGGGCCGACGCCATTTGCTTTTCGTATTCAGCAGGCTGAGGATGCAAACGCTTAGCTAATAAAAAATGCATGTATTCTTCACCTCAGAGTCAATAAGGAAAATGACTGTGCTCTTCCATCCAGCATAACAACAAGCATTTGTGCTCTAAACAATTGAAATAATTCCCTACATACATTTTAACAGTCCCAGGATGAAAAGATGCTGACTGCTTCATTCAAAAGTACTTTAATAAGGATGTTCTGGGGACAGTGCAATCACACCAAGGCACATATCCCAAACCTCTTTCCCCCAAACTTGCAGAATCATTTAAATAGATCAAAAGACACAATTAAGAAGAAATTGCATTTTCTTTGTAGATCAACAAAAGCAGACAATTTAGGAGATCAGAGAGGAAAAAAAGAGGAGTCCAAAGGCTCCTGGTAAAGCAATGGCCCGATGGTCTTTGATATGGAAAAGGTCAGGAGTGACTAACACTTAAATTTGTCCCACAAACACTTAAATCTATCCTGCATCCTCCCTCTAAAACTCAACGAGAACTTCAAAAATCATTTTGAAAGAGAAATACCATTAAAAATATTAAAACCCCTGAGGTAAGAGAAAAGGAGAACCATCTGTCTGAAGATAAAAGAGCGTGAACGTTAATTCTCTTCTTACTCAACACGTAATGTTAAGCATCTTTGAAATATCTATTGTAGCGCTAAGAATTTCTGAGCCTATGGCAAAGCTAGATTTTTAAATCCTGGGCACTTAACCTGTTTTCCTTTCTTTCCTTGGTATTGACTGTGCCCACTAAATATAGTAGAGGGATTTTGGCAGGGTTCGGGAAGGAACAATTTGGGTCTTCAACCTGCTGAGTTTACCAGAAGGCAGGAAAAGAAGAATTGGTACATGTTTTCTAATTGAAAGCTCCAAAGAATTAAAAATTTGACGCTTGGATAAATTGAGAGAAAGAGCATCATTCAATCAGTAATGTTGTCATCTTCAAATACTCCAGCACTAGGAGTAGCAAAACTGTATCGACAGAGTCATAGCTCAGGAATTTAAATTCTTCCCCAACCGCAGGGGGCAAAGGCAGTAGTACTGGAGAGTTACTGATGCCCAGCTTCAACCCTCTTACATTCATCCAATCACATTCAAAACAAAGAAACAAAAAAAAAAAACAGGCAGAAGAACCAGCAACACAAGATGTTGGTGGCCTGGAAAGGGAAAAGAAGTCGTAAACAGGCAGCTATGGGCTGGGTGGACCATTTATAGCCCAGGTATGTTTACCGGCCTCCAGTCTGAGTCCTCCCTGCAAAACAGGCTCCTTCTATGCAAAGGCCACAGTTCCCCGGTGAATGTCCAGCTTCCGGCAGGGAGAAAGGCCGATTTCATTTAAATTTGCTGAAGGGCCACAACTATTTTATATAATCATCTATTCTCTCTTTCAGTAAAGAAAATAGTGAGTGTCTTCTGGGACAAGGTGTATTTCTAGGTGCTAAGGATACAGTCATGAAGGTGACAAACAAGTGCCTGTCCTCAGTAAGCAGGACTGGTCGACAATAAACAACAAATTAGACAACAAAGCACTTCGTACTATTTGACGTAAGTGCGATGAAAAGAGAAGTATAGAGACAGAAAGCAAATGACAGAGAGCCTGATGCATCCTGGGCTGTCAGGAAAGGCTTCTCTGTGGAAGGGGCTGTTAGTCTGAGCTCAGCCCGAGCAGTCAACCAGGGAGAAGGCAGGGAGCAGTCCCTTCCAAGGGACCAACACATGCAGGGCGCTGTGACAGTGTGGTGAGAGGGGAGGACCTCTTAGCCGTACTAAGGATCTTGATTTCCAGCCCAAGAGCAACAGAAATCTACTGAAGGCTGTTGAGCAGGGATGAGGTTGGCCTTTTGTAAGGGTCAGCCTGGCTGTGGCTTGGAGGATAGTTGAGAAGGACAAGAGTGGGGCTGTCTCCTAAGTGCATAAGGAGGGACTTAGACAAGGGTAGAGCAGAGATGTGTGGGCTTATAACCTGGGGTCCTCTTCAACTAGAAGTCTTCAAATAGCTCTTCAACACTGATGTAGAGACATGTCTGAAACTGCTTGAGGAATGTGAGGCAAAGAAACGTCTCCCCCATTGAGCTAGGTAATACTGTTGTTTGGGCCCCCAAATACCCTGAACAACCAAAAAAAGCATGCCACTCAGCAGACCTTGTCCTTCCAAGGAGCCCTGGGGACCATCTGACAATCACATACCCCTCAGGCAGAGGCAGGTTGGTGTGCAGGTTGTGCAGACCACAAGTTGCATGGTGCACACGCTACGCTCCAGTTTAGAGCAGCTTTTTTGGAGGATGAGGAGACAGGGCTCTTACGTCTCTACCCCGTAATGACTTCCAACCCGTTTTCTCCATTTCATATTTCTAGTCATTTTAGCACTCCCATATCACAGAACTCCCTGATGAGCTACCCAACTGACCCATCTTTAATCCAGCTCTGATTTAGCAAGGATGACTGTAGTGGGAATAATGGGAAAGAGAACAATTCCAACGTCTATTAAAAAGTAGAATTCATGAGACTCAGAAAGTGTGTCACTAGGGAGTCACGGGAGAGGAGAATGTAACACTTTTGCAACTTTCTGTGGTGTTCCTCAAAAGGTTCCTTATTAGCCCAAAAAAAAAAGCCCCCTGTCATAAAAATATATACAGAGAAGCCCTTTGTAGCTTGTATCATTTTACTTTCATTATATAATATCTGACTATCATAAAAGTGCCATGAGACGTGACAGATACAATTCTTGCTTCAAATATCATACAATTAGTACACAGCTGGGGGGAAACCCAGATCAAGAACTTCTGAATCCAAATCCATGCTCTTGCTACTAAAACACATTGCCCTAAGTGATAGAATAATAGTGCCACAAACAAGCACTCAGTGGGTTCCTATTATCTTGGAGAGCCTGTCAGAGGAGATAACCACTGGCAGACCAGGCAGGGGCTGTTGCTATGGCCAGGGAGCTGGAGTCATCTCAAATCAAATGTTATTAGAGAACCTGGAATTAGCCGTAAGTCGCCAAACTGGAATATTTCTTTTAAACTGCAGGAAAAAATGGCAAAATACACTATGAACAAAGTCAGAAATTAAAAGAAAGTAGGTGAATATATTTGCAACATATGAGACAAACATTGTATGTGCCTCATATTCAATGAGCTAATACAAGTGAATAAGAAAACACATACCAATATACAAATGGTTACAGGACATAGACAATATTACAGAGGAGGAAATCACCCGTAAACATGAAAAGATGCTCAACAATGCTAATGATTCCAGAAATGCAGATTAAAACAATAGTCATTGCTGGCTGGATTTAAAAGGCTGACGTTACCCAGTGTTGGCTAGAATGTGGGTCTGATATTGTCATTTATAATAAAATATATATATATTTGGACTTCCTTCCTGTTCCTGGAACACAGCTCCTAAAAATCCTTAGAATTCCCTAAGTGTTGAGAGTGATCAGGGTGTCTTTTGTACTATTAATGAGGTGCTGAATTTTGGACAGTCCTTTGGTAAACAGAGCATGGGGACTGGTTGCCAGTGGAGCACGCGCCCCCTCCCCCCCACCTGCACCTCCAGAGCAGGGAGAGGGGCTGGAAATTGAGTTGAATCACCAATAGCCATGATTTAATCAACCTAAGCAATGGAGCCTTCATAAAAATCCAGAAGGACAGGGCTCAGAGAGCTTCTGGGCTGGTGAACACTTGGGAGATTTGGAGAGAATGGTGCACTTAAAGAGAGCATGGAAACTCCTCACTCTTTCCCCACACCTTCCCCTATGCATCTCTTCCAGCTGGCTGTTTCTGAGTTATAATGTTCTATAATACAGAGCTAACCTGGTAAGTAAATATTTTCCTGAGTTCTGTGGACACTCGAATAAATTAATTGAACCCAAGGAAGCGGTCATTGGAACCTGTGACTCAGAGCTGCTTTTGGACTTGTGATTGGCATCTTAATCTAGGGACTGTCTTAGGGGACTGAGTCCTTAACATGTGGCATCTGATGTCACCAGGTAGGTAGTGTTAGAACTGAGTTGCATTGTAGGACACCCAGCTGGTGTCAGAGAGTTGCTTGGCAGTGTGGGGGGGGAAACCACAGGTCAGAATTAGAATTGTAGTGGGTAAACAGGCAATCTCATAGACTGGGGAAATTTAGCAACACCTATCAAAATTTTCCTCTTCTTCAAGACTACAGCTTCAAGTCTTAGAGTTTACAGGCTGCACAACGGTACAAAGGCATACGTGTACATATGTAAATGAATGTCTTATAGCATTATTGCTAAGAGTGAAAAACTTAAACATTCATCAATAAGGAAGTTTTAATGTGAAAAAAACCTCTGGAACAAAATGTCCTTCAGAAAGTAAATTAAAATGTAGAGTAAATATACTCTATTCTTATTCACTTTACTTCTGGACTGCTTTCTGTTTCAATATGAAATTACTTTCCAGCTGACCTCAAATGAAACATTAATATAAGAAATGCCTTCTTTCTTCCACTTTTAGTGATAGATTAGCTGTTCCAATTACCTTCGCTGAAGTGCAAATTCTAAATCAATTCTCAGAAATAATCAATTCTTAGAATAAACTGAAAGAAAACATGGATATCTCTTGGCCTCCATTTTTTCAAGTCCTAACTTCCTAAGCTTTCCTCCTTCCAGGAATCTTTAAAAATATGTAAGTTATGCCTCATGCAGGTAACCATGCAGAACAAGCTTATTATTTGACTTTCTCAGCGAACATAAGGATCAAATCATTCTAAACGATCAGGGGACAGAGCAAAGTCCAAGGTGAATGGCAGCATTTAATTGACTTTACATCTAACCCTACTTCTAATTTTTCCAAGCATTCCAGGAGATGTTTTGCAATGGGAGCCAGTCAACTTCAATCACTCATGTTTCGCTGGGTCCTTCAAATAGTATAATATTTCAACTAAAAATCACCACATTAAAAATCTTAAATCTGATCAATTTATAGCTTGCTAATAATCTACATTTGCACTGCATCCTTTATATAAGGCATGCAAAGAAGCCAGCATGGCATAAGTGGCCAGATTGAGATTATTATCCACCAGAGTTCCACTAAGTCAGTAGGACAAATCCACATTCAGTTACAGGAGGCCAGAATTCCCTCTCAGGTTAATAAAGGGAGACTTGTTTTTTGTTTGAGACACTGTTGAACATTATTCAGATTTTCTGAGCCCACTTTGAACATAGCATTACATTTTCAAGATCATTTCTTCACCAAACATGTAGTAGTAAATATCATCTACCATTTATAGACTGCTTACTATATGCAGGAAGATCTTTAAGTGCTTTATCTCATTTACTTGTCCTCCTCGCTGTTGCTTGCAGACCACTGCTCCCCCCTCACACCTAAAAACAAAGCACATACCTCCACTTATAGCACTTGCTACCTCGCTTCACTGCAGCTGTATACCACCCTCTCATTCATTGATGATTCCTGCAGTAAGCTCCACTTCTACTGCTGCCATCATTCCTCGTGACAAATTGACTTAATATAGGATAATACATTCAACACTCTGGGATTCTTGTTCCTGGGCCTCCTCCTTTCCAATAATCGTGTCCCCCATTTCAATGGTCCCACCCTAGATCTCAAATTATATGATTACCACTAACTACAATTCCTAAAATCTCTACTCCAAGCTTTCCACTAGATACCACCATTGGTTTGGTTTTATTTTCTCTCCTTTCCTCTGGTATCCCAATTATTTGACCCCATTGAAAATTCCAAATCATTGCCCCCCCACTTTTTTTTTTTTTAATTTTACAGTCCATATGCCTTCCCCATGGTGCTCTTCACCCAACGTTTGTTCTATAACCTTACATACACATGCATTTCCTTCACTCTTCTCTCCCCTAGTCAGGTTAGTTCCTATTTTCCATATCCTCTGTGCCTGCACTCAGTTGGCTAGAACAAAACACAGGAACAAGACTGGTTTTTAAATGTATGTCCTCAGCTTTCAAATAGGCCCTCATTTCCCTTGTCGGTCGTTCCATCACACTCCAAAACTACTTCTACAAAATTTTGTCTTAAAATCTCCAATACTCTTGCCATTCTCAGCCAATAACTTTGCTTCTAATTTTACCAATAGGAGAAAAAGGTAGAGAAGTTCCTCATTCCACCCACCATTTTTATCTTTATGTATCCCCACATACTCTCTTTCCAATCAATTAGTTTTCTCTCTATTAGAGCCTTCATAATGGTCTTCAAATATGCTATAAAAAGTTCCTTAAAACAATTCCACCCTTTGACCCATCTCTCTAGTGCCCATCTCATGTTTCTACATATCTTTAGAGAAAAACTCCTCAGAAACATTTATCTGTCTCTTGTCAATTCTTTCCCTCTGACTTTCTCTTTAATCCATTCCAACTGAGCTTTTGTTGCCACCTCTCCACTGAAACTATGATGATCAGGCATGCCTATGACCTCCATGATGCCAAATGGCCATTTTTCAGTATTCATTGTACTCAACGCCTCAATGGTATTTGACCAAGCTGATCACAACCTTCTCCTTGAAAGGCTTTCCTCTCATGGGTCCAGAGACACCATGGTCCCCTGGTGTTTCTCATACCATACTGGCCAGTCCTCTTTGGTTTCCTCTTCTGGATGACCCTCCTTCTCCTGAGCTCTAAATGGGAGAAACCCAGAACTCAGTCTGTGACCCTCTTCTTTCACTCATTCGTTAGTGATCTTAACAAGTACCATGATTTCAAATATGCTGATGATTCCAAAATGGATATCTATAAAGCTACAACCTCTCCCCTGAGAATCACACTTTCAAACTATCATCCTCTCCACCTACATGTCTAACAGATATCTCATTCTTAACATGTCCAAAGACTTCTTCACACACACACACAACCACCACGACCACCACCACCACATAAAAAACTGCTCTTCAATAATCAAGCCTCTCCGTCTCAGAAAACCCCATTTATCCTGGATAGTTCTCTTGCACATCCCATATCCAACCTAACAGGAAACCGCATTAAGTCAACCCTTAAAGCATATTCTAAAAACCTCCCCAGTTACCACCCCAGTCCAGGCCACCATCATCTCATGCAACAACATCATAACTAATCTCCTTTCTCTTAACCCATAATAAGTCCATCATCTGTGGTGCAACCTAAAATGTCTCCCTAAAGATGACTATATCACTTTCCTCTTAACATCCTCTAATGGTTTCCAATTACCCACCAAGAAAAATATAAATCCCATAACCTGACCCCTAGCTGTTGTCACGCAGCAGCCTAACCATCTGTCCCCTCGTACCTGCCCCTAAAGAAAGAAGAGTTTGTGAGACGGATCCTTTCAGGGACTTTGCTCCACCTTTGTGCTTACACCTTATGTCTCCCTGTTTAGCCCCAAAAGATGACTGGATAGTCAATGACGGGTAAGATTCCCCCCGGGGGTGGGGGGGAGGGGACGACCTAAGCCAGGCACAGTCGCATAGGGACCACCTGGAGAACTCAAGGGGTCGATAGAGGTGGGCACAGCCCCCCACCTTCCCCCTGTCTAAGGAGAGCTTCTGCCTTTGTGGCTGTATTCCTTCCCACAACCTGCTTGGTTCAATGATGTGATAACATCAGTTCTCCTTCTATTCTTATCAATAAGTTTCAGTATAAAGGTTTTGTCCCTGGGGAGGCACATAACACAATTATTAAGACATCATGGGACTTTCGATTCCAGCTGCTTGCAGGCAAGGGTGATTGGTTTGAATCAGTTTTCTGGTATGATGCATGAGACTCACAGACCGTGGTAAAAACAATGCTACTTCCTTGTGTGTACATCAATAAAAGCCATAAGGTGGCCCAATTCGGGGCTCTGAGTCTCTTGAGGCTGTGAGACCCTTGGCCCCTAGTGCATAATTTTCTTGACTTCTGTTTCTTTCTTAACCCTTCGCCACCCCTTCTCATTCCCTCACTGCCCGTGTTACGCTGGACGCAACAACACCTAGCTACTTCTCTGACTCTACACCCTATTATTCTTTCTATCTTCAATTTTGCTTCCACTGCCCTGACCTTCTCACTATTCATGAAATGCATCATTCTTGACACTGTCACATGGACTCTGCACTCATTACCTATTCCTGGAATGCACTTTCTTTAGTTCTGTTATGTCTCGCTCCCTCATGTTATTCAGGTTTCTCTTATAAAAGTCTTCTTAGGTCAGCTATCACCTGCATGGAAAAGAGAAGGAGGTAGTGGGAGCCTAGAGGTGGTGGAAAGCAGACAGAAATCTGTCCCCCAAAAAAGATACCTCCTAAAAACCTAGTAAACTGAAGAAAGCAGAAAGGAAACATAGTTTTTTGTTTTGTTTTGTTTTGTTTTGTTCAAACAGTAAGATTACTAAACAAATGTTTAAATGTAGATTCTTTGAGGGTGAAAAAAATAAAAATTTTAAAAAAACAGACAAAAAGTAAAAATAAAAATAAAACACAGACCACTACTTGAAAACCTACTCAAGGAAAAAAAGGGGTGGGGGGGGAGAGAAGCATAAATAAACAAAATACCAAACTGCAAAGGGGAAAGAATATTGAAACAGAGAATATGCTTAAAATGCCAAGACAGTATTTCACCAACTCTAGGCAAAAAATTTCGAAAAACTAAGTAAAGGGTATAATTTCCTAAAAAATACATTTTCTCTAATTTGACCTCAAAATACAGATAGTGAACTTAAACATCAATTTTGTTTAAAGAAATAGAGAAGATTATTCCTCCAAATAAAAACTACCCCATAAGGCAGCACCAGACCCACGTGGTTTTATGGGGGGAGTTCTACCAAACCTTCAAAGAATTGATAATCCCTATGCTACTTAAACGGTTCCAGAGGACAGGAAAGACAGCATTAACTACCAAATTCTTTTTATCAAGCAGATATGATACTAATACCTAAACTTGATGACATAAAGACTACACAAAAATAGCTACAAACAAACCTCACTTGTGAATATTGATGTAAAGATCACATATAAAAATGCATAATATAAAATAATATAACAATGCATTAACAAGTGGGATTTTTCCAGGAATGCAAGGAAAACTTCATTTTTAGGCACTCTATTAATGTAATTCACCGTTTTAACAAATGTAAAGAGAGAAATCATAGATTATCTTTAAAGATACTAAAAAGGCCTTCAGGGCCTTCAGGGCCTTCAACAGAATTAATTGTCATTTCTGATTAAAAACAAAAACTCAATAAAATGTAAATTAATTGGTGTGTGTGTGTGTGTGTGTGTGTGTGTGTGTGTCCCTCAGCCATAAAGTCAGCATTTTATTTAATGGGGAAACATTAGAGTCATTCAACTAAGGTCTGGAATAAAGCAAGGATGCCCACTATTTCTATTTAACATTGTATCAGAGTGGGCATTAGCCAGTGCAATCAGACCAAAAAAAAAAAAAAAAAAATCAACCAAAGACATGAAAAGTAGAAAGGAAATAAAATTATATTTGTTTGTAGATTATGCAACAGTATTCCTATAAAACCCAAGGTAATCAAAGATAAAAATTAAAAGAATTTAGTAAGTCAGAAAGTTATAAAATTAACATATGACATAAAATGGTCTTCATAAAATAATAGAGTAGCCAGTTAGAAGATACAATAGGAAAGGAAATCCCATAAACCAAAACAAACAAACAAACAAAAAACAGTTTCTAATGTCTATGCAGCTAGACAAGTTGAGCTTAAAGTATTAGGAAAAATAAATGTGCAAGAATAACTCAGAAAAGAATTTCTGCTTCTAAGATGGAGTAACCCATCTTTAAAAAAAAACGGAACAAAATATATGAAACAATCATTTTCAAAACTTTGGATAGCGGTATAGGAGAGGAAAAATCCTTTTTTTCTCTTACACTTCTAAGTTCTCCACTGGGACCCCAGTAACAAAAGGTAGATTAACAAGAGAAAAACATAGAAATTTATTTAATATAAGTTTTAAGTGACACAGGAAACTTCATAAGGAAATGCAAATCCAAAGAAACAATTCAACAAAAGTGTTCTTATACCACATTTGACCAATAGTGCAAAGTCGTGAAAAGTTATGATAGAATAAAGAGTACGAGGTAAGTGTAGTAAACTGGAGAAAACAGCAAAGCCAGTTTTTTCAGATTCTTCTTTGAGTCCTTCACTTTTAGAGATAACAATGCCCTTTTCCTCCAGTTACATGCGCATCTGGAAGGTCAGGAAGTTCTTCTCAGGGAACACTCCCAAACTCATTCTGAAAGGCCAGAATTACCCTGATACCAAATCTAGATAAGAACACTATAAGGGAAAAAAAATACAGACGAATATCCCTGATAAATATAGATGCAAAATTTCTCAACAAAATCTCAGCAAACCTTATTCAACAACACATTAAAAGTATCATATATAATACTATGATCAAGTGAAATTTATCCCTGGGGTGCAAAAATGGTTCAACATCCACCAAGTGATACACCACAATATAATGAAAGATAAAAATTATATGATCATCTCAATAGATGCAGAAAAAGCTTGTGACAAAATACAACATCCTTTCACAATAAAAACTCTCAACCAACTGGATATACAATGAACATATCTCAACATAATAAAGGCTATATACCATGTTTCCCCAAAAATAAGACCGGGTCTTATATTAAGGTTTGCTCCAAAAGACGCATTAGGGGCTTATGTTCAGGGGATGTCATCCTGAAAAAATCATGCTAGGGCTTGTTTTCTGGTTAGGTCTTATTTTCGGGGAAACACGGTATGACAAACCACAGCAACATTATACTCAATGGTAAATGTTTGCAATCTTTTCCTCTAAGATCAGGAACAAGACAGGGTGTCCACCCTCACCATTCCAATTCAACACAGTACTAGAAGTCCTAGCCAGAGCAATCAGGCATGAAAAAGAAATAAAAAGCATCCAAATCAGAAAGGAATTTGTAGATATGATCTTTATATAAGAAATTTGAAAGACTCCACCAAAAAACTGTTAGAAAAAAAAAATCAATTAATTAAAGTTGCAGGGTACAAACTCAACATAATCAGTTGTGCTTCTGCACACAAACAACAAAACATTGGAAAATGAAAATGTTTTTAAATCTCATTCACAATAGCATCAAAAACAATAAAATATTCAGGAATAAATTTAACCAAGTAGTTGAAAGACCTGAAATGTTTAAGAAATGTTAATGAAAGAAATTGAAGACACAAAAAAATGGAAAGATATCTCAATTTAATGGATTGGAAGAATTTATATTGTTAAAATGACCTTACTACTTAAAACTATTTATAGATTCAATGCAACAACCCTTATCAAAATTCCAATGGCAATTTTCCAGATATAGAAAAACATGTCTAAAACTTGTATGAAGCCATGAAAGACCATAATTAGCCAAAGCAATACTGAAAAAGAACAAAGCTGGAGGTATCGTACATCATGATTTCAAATTATATTGCAAAACTATAGTAATCAAAACAGTATATTACAGGTATAAAAATAGACACATAGAACAATGGAATAGAATCAAGAGCCCAGAAATAAACTCTCACACATATGGTCAACTAATATTTAACAAGGGAGGCAAGAATACTTAATGGGTAAAGGATAGTCTCTTCAATAAATGGTGCTGGAAAACTGGATAACCACATCCAGAAAAATGGAAGTGGACCCCTATCTTATACCACTCACAAAAATTAACTCAAAATGGATTAAAATGTTAAACATAAGAACTGAATCCATAAAACTTCTAGAATAAAACATAGGATATAAAACTCCTTGACATGGGTCTTGGTAATAATTTCTTGGATATGACACCAAAAGCACAAGTAACAAAAGGAGAAGAAAAAAAGTGGAATTACATCAAGTACATTAAACTAAAAGCTTCTGCACATCAAAAGAAAAACAAAATGAAAAGGCAACCTATGGAATGGGAAAATGTTTGCAAATCATATATGATAAGGGGTTAATTTCCAAAATATATAAAGAACTCATACAACTCAATAGCAAAACAAACAATCTGATTTAAAAATGGGCAAAGGAAATAAATAGATATTTTTCAAATAAGACATACAAATGACCAACAAGTACATGAAAGGTGCTCAACTTCTCTAATCATGAGGGAAATGAAAATCAAAATCAAAATTTTAATCTCACACCTGTTAAAATGGCTATCATCAAAAACTTAAGACACAAGTGTTGGCAAGGATGTGGAAAAAAAGTAAACCCTTGTGCACTATTGGTGGGAACGTAAATTGATACAACTGTTATAGAAAACAGTATGGAGGTTCCTCTAAAAATAGAACTACCACTTGATCCAGCAATTCTACATCTGGGAATATACCCAAAAGAAATGAAAACAGAATCTATAAGAGATAGCTGCATTCCCATGTTTACTATAGCATTGTTCACAGTAGAAAAGACATGGCAACAACCTATGAGATGTGACTCACACACACACACACAGAGGATATTATTTAACCATGAGAAAAAAGGAAATCTTCCTATTTGCAACAGCGTAGAAGAAACTTAGCATTATGCTAAGCAAAATAAGTGAGACAGAGAAAGATAAATACTGTATGGTGTCACTTATATGTGGAATCTAAAAAAGCCAAACTCATAGAAACAGAGAGTGGAATGGTGGTTACCAGGGCCGGGAGGGTGCGGAAATGGGAGATATTAGTTAAAGGGTACAAACTTCCATTTATAAGATGAATAAATTCTGAGGCTCTAATGTTCACCATGGTGGTTATAGTTAACAACACTGTATTGTATACTTGGAAGTTGCTAAGATCTTAAATCTTAAACGTTCTCACCATAAAAAAAAAAAAAAACCCACGTAATTATGTGAGATGAGGGAGGTGTCACCAAGGTGGTAATAATTTTGCAATATATAAGTGTATCAAAGCAACACACTGTACCCCTTAAACTTACACAATGTTATATGTCAATAACATGTCAACAAAGCTGGGGGTGAGGGAAGGAGTCTTCTTAGGTTTTATGACCTGCTTCAGGGGAAGGTCAGAAAGTCCTTCCTGCACATGCCATTTCTCCAATTTCTTCAGCTTAAAATATTCAGTATGCTGGGGAGCCATACTTTAGGGTAGCCTGTCGTGAACGGCATCACAGGCAATGCAGAACAGTGCTCCCTGAGAGATGGGAATCAAATGAAGTGAGCCCTGTGATTGCCCCAGCTTACAGCCTGGAGAGATTTTCCTGACTTTAGTGCAGAGAAGAGGAGCCCTGGAACAGCCCCCTGGTGTCTCTGAGTTGAGAAGACAAAGCTGGGCGTCCAGGGAAACCCTGGCCACTAGACTTCACAGGAAAGTTTACTGGAGAGAAGAGAAGTGCATAAGGAGAGCCTTCTGGGGGCTTGTAAAGGTCTCCTCTGGGGGCAGCCTGGTGGCTCAGGTGGTTAGAGCTCCATGCTCCTAACTCCGAAGGCTGCCATTTCAATTCCCACATGGGCCAGTGGGCTCTCAACCACAAGGTTGCCAGTTCAATTCCTCGAGTCCTGCAAGGGATGGTGGGCTGTGCCCCCTACAACTAGAAAACAGCAACTGGACCTGGAGCTGAGCTGCGCCCTCCACAACTAAGATTGAAAGGACAACAACTTGTCTTGGAAAAAAGGCCTGGAAATACACAGTTCCCCAATAAAGTCCTGTTCCCCTTCCCCAATAAAATCTTTTAAAAAAAAAAGTCTCCTCTGGTCTTCAGCTGAGAGCTGATTAGCACACGTATATGAAAGCTACCTGAGGTCAGAAAGGAACCATCCTAAAGGATTAGTGGAAACAATTGTTGGAGCTCAGTTTCACTTTATAATAATAATATCGGCAGGGTTCAGAAAACCCCCAAAATATGGTGCCTTAGCATACTGAATATTTTAAGCTGAAGGAAGTTGAGAGACATAGGCACAGGGAGAACTCTCCGATCCCCCCACTCTCCCCTGAAGCACCTCTTGTGAGAGGGAGCCTCCCTTTAAGGAACACCCTTATCTCTGAAGACAGAGGGACACCAAGAGAAATCCAAATGGATGGGCTTTGCTCAGTTTCCCCCAGTTTACTACCCTGAGCTCATACCATTTTGTTATAACATGTTTTTCCACCCTTCATCAAACCTAATATAAAACACTTAGGCTTAACTATTTCTGCAGGTCGTCATTTCCTTCTGAAGGCTCCTATGTCATGTAAAACTTATATTAAATAAATTTGTATGATTGTTTTCTTGTTACCCTGTCTTTTGTCAGACTAATGTACAGGGCCCCAGCCAGAGAATGGAGGTCACAGAAAATAGAAATTTTCCTCCTCTGTATTATTTCAAAAGTATTTATGAATTATGAAATCTGAAACCACACTTTTGAGAAAAAGGTAAGATATTGCCAATCATATCTCATTTATTTACTCCTTAAGCTTTATCAGTACAGTACAAAATAATTCATTTAGTAAAGAACATTCTTCAAAAAATAAATTTGCTTTTAAAGAAGTTTGTTTAGTTAATCTCTATTCATTTTTGATGCAACTACTTCAGTCTGTCTTGATCCAGTGATTAAATAATCCTACCTAGACGTATGCCTTTCATATTTGGAAAGAAATAGTCACACATTTAATTGAGCTTTTTCCTTGGCTGCCTGCCAAAAACAATCACAGTTCAGTATTACCACTTCTCCTTCAGAAGTAATTTAGAAGTTAATCTTACTTAGAAACATAATTACCCAGCAGACCACAGAACAAACTTATCTACTTGTCATGCGTTAAAGCTCAAAGAAGCAGTACCACACTCACAAACGCAGAACCCAAGCTGTCTCTCTAGCTACCCCCTCACCACCATTTGGAGATAAACGAAGCCCATCATGACTCTTCAGTCACTGGGAACCAAGCCTTCCCAGCTTTGTTGAAACACCAAGAAACAACGCAGCTGAAGACCGTGTGGGACGTTGGGCACAAGTCAATTAAGTTCCTAGTCTGTCCTAGTGTTATTCCTAGGATAAGGGATGATACTGCTACAAGAAAGGACCCTCCCTGACCTCAAAACTTCAGAATGTTCCTTTACTGCTCTTGACCACCTGCGAGGGGTGAGATGTTCACTCACTCCTAATCTTCTCCAAACATCAGTCAATTATTCGAGAAAAGGACCTTCTGCTTCATTTGGCACTAGTATATTGTGCCTACTACTATGTAATTTCTCTTACTGAACATGGAATTCATTTCTATCTTCAAACTCATCTTCAAACTCAACACCCATGAGTGAGGGAGCCGTGTCTCCTAGAGTGGATGGATCTTTTGAAAAGGCACCCATACCTGGATGATAAAGGTGCTGCCCACTCAGTATAGTGGTCCTCAGTTTCTTCGAAGGCTGAGCACAGTTGAAATCCATACTTTTCCTAAAACAGCAGATCCATGGCCATCTGAACACACTGTCTTTGGGGAAACTATACTTTTTTTCAGAAGTCAACAGCCTCTTTTACCAACCTAGTCTCTCTCCAAACTGACTCTCAGAGCAAAGTCTGAAATTCTTAAGAATGCTGCAGAAACTAAAGGTATTCGAAATGGAGACTGCAGAGCAGACCGACTCCAAGGCTATTTCCACAGTAAGGACTGTTCAATAGTGAACGGCACTTGGATTCCCGCTGTGTGCTCAGCACTGTACTAAAGAGTGTAGGGACTTAACAAAGGAACACAGCACTGTTTCCCTCCCTGAGAAATATAGACTCCATCCTAATATTAGAAGTGATTGAACTACAGCTGCACCTGAACCTTAGCTAAATGATTTCAACTACTGTAAGAGTGGGGGGAAGGAGAGGAAAGTACTAAAATAATTCTTCTACCCATTTATCTGTATTAGTCTCTTGAGTTTTGCCTCATCTTTTGTGCATTTGGATCTTACATTATTGAAAGAAAATCAACATCCTTTTAAAAAAAAAAGAAAGAAAGAAAATCCCTTGTTGGAAAATAAATTGACAATTTTCCTTTTCCTACTATGTACCTTAGAATGAGTGACTGCCCCAGGGTGACTTCTTGGGTAATTGAATTTCATATGAGATTTACCAAATAACAAAGGTCTGATGTGCTCTGCAGAACATCCCATACAACCCAAATTCCTACCTGCCTGCAGCTTTCAAACATGATGCCACGTGGAGAACTGGCATATTGAAGAATAGGGTAGGACTGTCCCCTTAGTGAATCTGCAGAATCTATAGGGAAAGCCTAACAACTGCCCCGAGTGGGAGCTGTCACCCTCTATCCATATCCTGGCTGCAGTGTCCATCATCTGTATAGTTCATGGAAAGGCCTTGAAGATACTGCTTGAGCAAACTTATGATGGAATCATTCACTAGAATTAAAAGAGCTATCGCCATGCTCGAAAATCAATTTTTCTTTTATCGCAAGCCTGAGACTAGCAAAATAAGAAGCCAGAGAGAACAGAGAATGCATTGCAAATAAGTACTCCCAGCCCCAATGAGAACACTGAATCATTCATTGATCTTTGCTTTCTACACAGGTACACTTATTTCTTTCACTTTTTTTACAATTAAAAAGGGTATTAAATCTGTGGTTCCAATTGCAAAACTCCCAAAAATTTATCAATAAATAATATTTGCGCACCAACGCCACGTAGGGCACTGTTGTAGACTCTAGGGATGCCAATTGGAATGAGTCTCTGTTCTGCAAACTTGTTACAGTAACATACCCTCATATTGTCTTTTTTTTATTAGTTTCAGGTGTACAAAACAACATACTGATTAGGCATCACACCCCTCACAAAATGATAACCTCCCTGACATCGTATATAGCTGTTACAATACCATTGGCGATATTCCCTATGCTGTACTTTATATCCCGTGACTATACTTATATATATCTACATGTAATTATTCTCATATTTCCAGTGACTACATTCTACAAAGGTTTTCTATGGATATACCTTGTGGTTTTGCACTTTTTAAAAATCTAACTGCTCAAAACAAAAATACAAAAGAGAAAGCTGCAAAAATGTATCTGCTAAACATAGCTGTAAAAACACCTCTTATAACAGGTGATTTAGTCAAGTTAGACAAGTGCCTTGGTTAGATTTGGGTAACTAAGACAATGCATGAAGAAGTAATTCTTGATCCAGTTCTATCATTAACGCACTGCTGAAACCTTTTGCTCTCTCCCCCGCCCTTTCCTCTTCTGGCCCATTCCCCCACTTTCCATAAGCAGCCAGGTATTCAACCTACTGATTACCCCAGTTGAAGACACTGCTGCTCCAAATAGTAATGTTTTTTTAAAATAATCTCCCAACAAAGTTCTCTCTCTCTCAAAGGTAAGAGGGGATCTGCCCATTCCTTTTGCATCTTCTCCCCCTAAGCTGCATGTGCCTCAAGCAAGGACTATGGCTTATTTATCCTGCTCCCCTTGACACCTAGTCCAATGTGTGATGCATAACAGCTACAAGGCAGTGGATAGAGGGGAAGTTTGTGGAGCTGACATCTATCATCTAGCTTAATATTTCCACATGCTAAATGCTGAATTTGTCCTGATTGGCTGATATAAACTCTTACTTGCCTCATTAGAGGAAAAGAGTTACTATCAAGTTGGCACTGCCTTTGATAAGGCTGTGATGTCTTCAAACTAGCAAAAGTCAGGCTGCGTAACAAGCAGAAGCTAAAATTAAGGCGACAGGCACTTGTAATGTCAAAGCATTCCTCAATCAACTGTCCTTTACTCTTTTACTCTCTGCAATAATCATTCACTTCATATTCAAAATGAGTTGAATAGTGATGCATCGTAAACATTTTGATGACTGTTACCAATTACAGTGATGAGAAGGGGGCATTTGCTTATGTTCAGAAAAAAACAGTAGAGGGGATTCAGCTGGGACTGAACTCAGGGAGCCTGACTACCTTGACTATTTGGCTATTCAAAGAACGCAAAAGACCCTAGGGTGCTCATCCACTATAGTGCTGAGGCATCTTTGCTACTGAAATTGCTTCCCAGCTGCCTAATTTCTGAACTACCGGGCTCCAAAAATTTTTTCAGCCCCTCAGCAGATTCTCTGAGCATCTGCTACATCTCAGACACTGTCCTAAATGTCAAATGAATAAGATCTCAGGTATTCACAGTCCATTCCAAAAGTTGGTAAACTTTTTCTGAAAAAAGCCAGATAGTAAATGTTTTAGGATTTGTGGGCCATATAGTCTCTGTGACAATCACTCAACTTTGAATATAGTACAAAAACAACCTTAGAAAATGTATAAACTATTGAACATGAGTGTTCCGATAAAGCTTTATTTACAAAGACAGGCAGCTGGCCAGGTTTGGCCCGCAGGATGTAAGTTTGCCAATTCCTGGTATAATCCATGAGTCAGGTACATATTTTTTTTAAATGCAAAACACTGAGATCTATGTTAATGAAAGCTTCCCATTGTGTTTGTGTAACATTTTAGAAATAATAAAGCTATTTCATGTACAATGACTCAACATTTAATCCTTATACCAACCCTTTGTAGTGGATAGGTCTTATTTTCCTAATTCTATAAGTGAGAAAAGTAAAGCTCAAATAAATTAAAGAACTTTCAGTAATCCCACAGTTGGGGGTAGAAGTAAGATTTCAGCTTCTGCCTAAAAAGCAGAGATTAACATGTGTTCACAAAAAGTCACTTCCTCTTCCTCCAGGGCACACACCAGACTGTACTTCCCAGACTCCTTTGCAGCTAGGTATGACCATGTGTTTGGGTTCTGGCCAGTAGAATTTAGTCGTTGCCCCTTAAAAGTTCCTCATAAAAATTTCCTACACATGATTCTCTATTTTCTTTACCCCTTTCAGTTGGCTGTAAAGGAGACACCCCTAGAGTAGATAACCTGGTGAGTCACATGTTGCCAACAGCAGAACCACAAGATAGAAGGAGACTGAGCCCCTGAATCAACACACCTAGAAAAAAGCCACCCAACCAAGAACACCTGCATTACACTGTGAAAGCAGCAAGAAACTTGTATTAATCCTTAGATACAGAGCTTTATCTGTGACAGCAGCTAACGTTCCCTTAATCAATACAGTCTCTGTCCAGGTCCAGTGTTGTTTGTATTCAGTTATAGCAGAGATGTAAAGGATGAATTTACCAGGCTGATGAGGCAGAAGAGATGATATATCAGATAGGGGGAGGGGTGCCTTCAAGAAACAAACTATTCTAAATGGTTAGATAGTAAGCTGGCAAAGCAGTGGGAGGAGCCGCAGTAAAGATGAGCATGGGGAAAGAACTTGTGTAACAACACTGAATAAAAAGGACTTGGAGAGAACAAGAGGCAGCAATTAGACCTGCCATTAGGTTGGAGGCAGTGAGACCACCTCAAGCGTCTCAGGATAGGACTGGCATAAACAGAACTGAGCTGTGAGCAAGCAAAAGATAGTTCCTTATGTAACCTGATTTTTAAATAGATTTGGGTTTTTTTCTGATTATACATGTAACTACGAAAGTCGGACAATTAAGTTTGGGAACTTTCCACCATGTAAGTGCACGGGAGGAAGTTCGCGAACTTAATTGTCTGACTATGCCAGTTACAAATGTATGCAGCAGTAAAAAGAAAATAAACTATACAGGATCCCATAGTCAAAGATAACCAGTATCACTATTTTGAGGCATAAACTCCTGAGCTTATTTTACCTTTTTTATATGCACATACATTTAGGCATTAAGGAATGTGGTAGTTTCCACTGACTGTACCCATGGGCCCCTTCTCCTGTCAATTGTCAATCAACATAGATTTTCACATCTTTGTGACTAGCTGCCTTGTTCCCATGATATAAACGTGTTATCATTTTTTTAAAAGGTAGTTATCTACTAGTGTTGATACCTACATTTTAGGTTGTTATCCTTTTCTTGCTATTACAAAAAAAAAAAAAAGCATTACTGCAATAAACATTCTTATTGCTATGCCTTGGTGCAAATATGCAAGTACTTTTACAGGACTGGTTTCTGGAAGTAAAGCTGCTGAGCCAAAGCTGCTGTCAAACTGCCCTCCAGAAACACTAATTCAGATTCCCACTAACCATGTATAAAATTGCCCGTTTTTCCACACCTCTGCTGACACTGAATATCTTTTTTTTAATCCTTTGCCAATTAAGTAAGGGGGGGGGGGAAGCTATCTCTTTTTTTAATTTTTTATAACAGTTAAACAATTTTTCAATTTTTTAGTCCTCTTCCTTATATATTTTTTAAAACATCCTCTCTATTCTGTGGAAGATCCTAAACACATAACATTTAGACGTTATCTTTAGTAAGGTGACAGTGTCCTTAGTTTATTCAATTGGTCTAAATGACTAGAAGCAGAGTGACACGGATCGAAAGACTTAGAAGAAGTCTTTTTGGAAGAAGTCAGCATAAATGATCAAATATTAATTCTTTTTAAGGGATACTGAGTAATGTGGGTGGGCTGTGATTATCAGAATCGAGTAGGTAATCTGTTTCTGCTTTTATGTAGTAGTCGAAATAAAAGCTATCTTGTTAATTAAAATCAGCTAAGGATTTAACTCACTGCTTCCTTAGATTTTTCTTTCCACACCTTCATCATTTGTTTGACTTATTTTGGGTTTGGTTTTATAGTAGCTACCATATTTCCTCGAAAATAAGACCTAGCCGGACAATCAGCTGTAATGTGTCTTTTGGAGCAAAAATTAATATAAGACCTAGTCTTACTTTACTGTAATATAAGATCCAATCTTATATAACATAACATAACATAACATAACATAATATAATACCGGGTCTTATATTAATTTTTACTCCAAAAGATGCATTAGAGCTGATTGTCTGGCTAGGTCTTATTTTGGGGGAAACACGGTAGGTAAAAGGGTAAGTACATGAGGATCAGAGGAAAAATACAAATAGAAAACTGCGATAGGTTGTCTAGCCTGCAAGAAAAGAAGGGATGGAACACAGAAGAGGTGCATGAGGAAGATACTAAAATGAGCAGGCATGTATTATTAAGGGGAAGGTGTAACATTTACTGAATGCCTATGTACCAAGCACTGGGCAAGACTTGTTATGCACACCAGCTCATTTACTCCTCACAACTCTTCGAAACACACAGAATCCATGTTTTCTTTAATGAGGAACATGAGTGCCAGAGAAATTGGCCTAGGTGATTGCCTAAAAGCTAAGCTACTGTTAGAACTTTTGTCTTTGCTCCTATTTTATTCCACATCCCGTATTCATCCCCACTGTGCCAAAACAGTGGAGAAATCCTGGATAAGAACTTCCCTGCCACCAGGGTCACTTTTCTCTCAGTTTGGGATGCAAAAAAAAACAAAGAAATCATAATATAAAAACACAGAATGGGTTACAAGAGAGAATGGGGGAGGTCCCAGAAACATGAATAAAAGAACAAGATGGTAAATTATGTTTTGAGTAAATACGAAATTAAAGAAATTGAAGAAAGGAGTGTAAACTTAGAATCGTGCCCAGAAGACAAGAATAAATGAATATAGTGTAAATAAGTAGTGCAATAAAACAATTGCATGAAAAACACCACACATATTAGGCAAATGAAGAAATTACAAAAGAAGGAAAAGACAAATAATACCTAGAACCCACAGAACGATAAAGCTGGATGGTTTAACCAAGAAATATACCCAGTCACTTAATTTTGACCTGTCCCTAAAGGAACCCGTTTTCTATTCTCCTAATATCCGTTATCATATGCCAATTTTCCCACCACCTTTTCTAAATGCAGTGACTGAATGTTCTCTTCAAATAAGGGTCGTAACCACCCAGTGATTGCAAGGGGAATGTTAGCCAGGGCCTCGTAACACTATTTTCACTTAGAGCCAACAATTTTAGAACTTTCATCAGTTTGCTGCTTTCATCAGTTTGTTGCTCTCCACGTCCTCAGGGCTTCTGCCAGGACTGCCAATATTTGTGTTGCTTTGTTTTTGTTCTTATTGATATTTATCTGAACTTAGAATAAGAAAAGCCATGGAAAGCTTCTTAGAAAAATCCCTTAGCCCAACACAAAGGGTAGGCAACTGCTCCAAAGTCTTACAGCTAAAGCCTGTCAGAGCCAGAGTAATACCAACCATTGATTCTTATCTTCATGGACTTGTGTGTGGCTTTATAAATAAAACGTATTCTAAATTTTATTTCTACAATAAAAAAAGGAAAGGAGAAACTAGGGCAAGGAAGCATAAAAAACAAAAAGGAAGAGATTGTGGAGGAGAAATCACAACCAACAGAAGAGTGAGTGATCAGAGTAGGAAAAGTAAAAATACAAATGTAAAAATGAAACAGATTCATTCTTCATTTAATTCTTCCTTTGCTCATTTCTCTATATTTTGCTTCCATTCATGACTTCGGGGGGGGAGGGGGGAGGAATAAATTTGAGACAAGAAACAAGTAAGTAAATAGTGAGAGAATATGAAATAAAGTTCAGAATGACTATGCACCATGATCAAATAAGAAGAAGGCTGGCCAGCCAAATTCTTTAAAATGAAAATTAAGTGGTAAATAAGAAATTTGAGACATGATCTCTCTTCCTCCCCACCTCCACCACCAAAATTTATATATTCCTATTTATTATGTTCTCACGCCTGCCTTCACTCATTTTCCTAGTGGATTTTCCGATCTTTTCATTTTTCAAAACATTAATGAGAACCTGAGAAAATACGTGTGTGTGTGTGTGTGTGTGTGTATAAGCATAAAGTATAAAATAATCTTAAAACCTCAATATCAGGAGAATGCTCACTATAGAAGAGGCATTTAGGTACTAAGTCCAGCTTAGTAACTAAATAATAATAACTAAATAAATAATAGCTGAGGTCCTATCTCATGTTCATACTGGGGCTCAACAAATAGAAACCGGAAGGTGGGGTTATGGAATGGTCCATGCAATTGATATTTTTCATTCTCCTTGTTCATCACAAAAACGTAGTCTCCTATGAGACCTTCACTATTGATGTGACTCCTATCTGTATATGTGTGCACACACATATACACACGTGCACTCACTCCTGGAAGGATGCAAATGCACATGCCAAAATATCCACCACGATTATATCTGAGGAATGAGAAAGGCAAGGAGAAACTCCATTTAGTTATATACATCAATAGCCCTTGATTTTTTTAAAAAAACAATCATCAGTATGACTTTGGACATTCAAAATGAAACAAAGGAAAAGGACAGATGATGATGGATGAACTTACAGAGGAGGGAATAATGTGCCAAGAGGAATTGTAAAAAGACAGTAACACAATTGTCCTTCAGAGCTTTTATCTCATCTTCCTTTCTCCTGATTTCATATCTACATTTAGTGGGAGGGGGTGGGAGTGGGGGGTGTCTCAGATGTCCCGCTTGTATATTCTCTCAAGTTGTATCTTTTCATACCCCCCCTGTAAAAACAGACGATACTGATGTCGATTTTAAAGAAAAGCAAGAAGCTACAGGTCACTGAGTTAGACAAAAACCTTATGTTACACACATCAACAACCATGACTTATTCTTTAAACAGATCAATAGAAACAATCATTCACCTTCAAAGAGACAGCTGAAGTAACTCTAGCTCACGTGGTAGCTTCTGTTTTGTTGACAAGTAATTAGAGATAGTAACGGATCATTTGTCAAAAACTCAATGACGAGGGTTCATGCCTTTGATTTCTCAAGTAGATTGCAGGACACTTTATCTTTTATTGTTGAATTAATTCTTCACGGCACTTTTTTTCCCCTAATATACCACTCTTATTTCCTATAATATCACTTGTTTTTTCTAAAATACCACTATTTTTTCTTAAAATACCAATTTTCTATCACCCTTTCACAGCAAAGCTTACCATCTTTTCCCCTTCTTCATTAAATCCAGCCCCAGCTCTTCAGGATATCAAAAGCCTTATGTGATCTGCTCCCACTATAACCATTCTTACTCCACCGCTTTCCTACAGCAAATCCTGAGTAACCTACCACACCACTCTTCTCTCTGTCTCTCAGGAATTACTCAACTGCAGATCAACTTACTCAAGGAAACTTCAGACCAACCTGTGGGCTGGGAAAAGGAATATGCAGAGAGTAGAAGAAGTTAAACTGAGATGTCCTTATAGAGATGATAATTTTTTATGAAGAAGGCTGTGAATTGTTTCCTGCCTATACATCTTACCACCCCCAAGAAAGTAACAATATCACCAAGACAGGGAACATGACTACAAGTCCAAGGTCCAAAGCTTGCCAATAGGATGCAAACATCAGGTTTACCACTTACAGTATGACCTAAGCAATTTATTTATCTCTCCCTGTGTCTCTAATTCCTCATCCCCAAGATGGAGGTAACAACTATACATGCCTTGTTCAGTTATGATGACGATTGCTAGTTGTCAAAATTATTATCAGGCACTCATTTTTTTCTAATGAATTTGATGCCATCATCTGCTATAGAAATCTCCAGAATCTGTCCTTTTTCTCAGGCATCATTTTCTGAAGCAATATCCTAAATTACAATTAACTTAGGTGATTACTTAGCGCTACTGAACATTTACATAGTCACAATGACATGATTTTATGTTGTCATAGTACATAAACTTTGCTAATTGATATTTATCTTTTAAAATCAACCTATGATTGAAACATGGAAGGAGTAATTATGAGTACAGAAAAATGGGGAAATTATTATATATGATAGAACTTAGGAGTGATAGTGAGAGAAAGGGTTGATAAAAGGGAACACTAACTAAGGTCACTAGATAACTTCTATTTGGCAGACCAGGAAACAAGTGTAAGTGAATTGCTGACGTCACAAAAGTAACCAATAAAGTAACTGAAAGAGATGTGGGGGTGGCGGTGTGAGCTAATTCCTTATCCACCATAGAATAAAATCAATAGAGAATATCAAAAATTGAAAAATCACAGTTAGTAATATAAGTACATCATTTAGAGATATGAAAGTAACAGTGAAACCCTACAAAAAGGATAGTAAGAGTTAAAGGTAGTTTATTTAAGAAAGAGGTGAAGAGGGCTAAGAGAGGGAACCATACTTTCTGCACTAGTTTTTCTATAATACTGTGTTTAAAATTTTCAATTGTTTTTAAAAATAAGAAAAGGTAACTGGAAAAAACCAATTCACAATACCAACTAAAACCATACAAATAAACCTACATAAAGAAAACTCTAAATCTTTACTGACACAAAAGAAGACGTAAAATATGGTGAATCCTCCTATGTTCCTGAAAAGAAGGATTCAATGTCTTAGATGAAGAAATGGCCACTGAACCTTCCTACTCTAATGTTACATTTGGACTGACTACGAAAGCAACATGACAACACGCAAATCAATGTCCTGTAACCTAAAAAAGGTTGATTTGGGGTTCTCTGAGCTTCCTAGGGAAATGACTTTTTGTTCTCTGCAAAAGAAGGACAGAGATACTAACGATTAGGCACAATCCTGTCTAATGGACAAGAGGTCACAAACTTAGTAAGAGAAGAAATATTAAATTTCTTATCAGGCAACTATATACTTGTAGCTGATTTATCCCGAAGATGAGACAGTGACTGGATAAAAAAACGTGTGCAGGGGAAGAATAAGTGTGAATTCTAGGGCAGTTTTGACCAGGAGCAAAGGACACTAATGAGAGCGTGCAAGTCCAGTGTTTTCTCAGGAAAGATCTAAGCTAAGAAACTTGAGTTGAGACCATGATACGTATTCTCACCATGTCCTGCATCAATCAGCCTTCTGGTCTCCCTCACTCGAGCCTCATGACTCCCCTCAGTCTCTCAACTGTGGTCAAAAAGATCGTTCTGAAATTCAAATCAAATTAATCTCTCCCCAGCTTAAAACCTTCTGCTGTTTACAAATAATGTCCAAATTTCTTCACCTGGATTGTGAGGTCTTTATTATAACACCTGGCCCTTGCCTACCTGTTCATCTTCAGTCTTTGCTTATCTACCTGATATAATCCTTCTTATTCATCAAGTCTCGGTTCAAATGGCACCTCCAGAAATCCTTGGCTGACTTCTCCATGCTCAAGGTACCACTGGAAGTCTCGTCTATGACGGGGCCACCTTAATCAGCGATACGAGCATGTCTTTGCACTAACCCATGAGTTACTGAAAAGGAGGTTAATACTTTTATTCATCTTTATGTCCACAATGAGCATCTTGTAGGTGTATAAAGCATTCAATATATCCTTGACTGTATCAATTATGAGCAGTTAAAGATCATAAGAAACTCTCAATTTTCCCCTCCCTAAAAATGGCTTTGTACACAGAATTCAGATGGCATGACAAGAGAAATCACAAATATCTAAATGTTTAGCATTTCCTAAGAGCAAAAGCCTGCATGATTGAAAAGAGCAGGTTTAGCCATCATTGGTCTGGGAACTGGAAGGCTTGATTCTGCCACACACACGTATTTCATGCCTTTGAGAAAATCATGCCGTCTACATTTTTTTCTCCTTCAAAATAGAGTGAGATTGCTGTGCTTTCTCCCTGCTCTAGAAATCGAGGACTCGCTGCTACATTGACATCAGCCCTTCCACGAAGCACTCAGACACAGCACGCACACTGCTAGGATGTAGGTTATACTGAGCCAAGGGCGAAATTAGTAGCAGATGCTACCAAGTTTCTGTGTCAAAGCGCTTTTGTATTTGCACTCTGGAACAAATACCATTTCTTTTCAATTAAGTAGATGAAATGTGCACGATCCTTATTTCTATGATTACACTATTTTACACCTCTGTGGTTCTTTTCCATCCGTCTTCTAAATAAATGCCATCCCTGGCACTATACCAGGGATTCTTGTAACAACCTTGTGAAGTAAGCAAGAAACTAGTTATTGTCTCTTCTTGTTAAAAAGAAGTTGGGGTTCATAGACATAACATTATAAAAGCACTTGCTTTACATGCCTAAAGCTTGCTCTGACCTCTGTTTTTTTGTGGCAGTTCAAGTCTCTTCCAGATTTAGGATTGACTGTTTTAAGAATCACTAAGACGACTTCTAACTGGGAGGCTTAATACATTATACTAAAATTTTGAGGCTAATAATAATAATAATAATCTCCTAAGTATATGCATAAACACTAAATGCAGGAGGAGACATGAGTCTTATACTTAATGTACAGTTTTAAAATTAAGGATATACCCTCAAACTCAGGTTTCTTCTCTTTAGTCTTCCTGGTTGTGAATGAACATTTTTCAACTTTGTATGCCCATCAATCGAAACCACTTCCTCTAACATTACTGTCTAATAACAACTCAGATTTCATGAGAATTCAGAATCTATTAATTTTACATACTCTGAAATGATCTGTATAATTTTAGATGTTCCACTTACAACTGATCTGGAATTCAGAAGAAAGATTTATTTTAAAATTGTCTTGCTACCCACTAAGATGATTTTAATACCAAGATGGACAGTCAGTAAAGGAAATTTTTCACACAGCAAAATAAACCACGAAAATAAATAATTGAAACTCTATTAAAGAAAATATAAAATATATACCACTTTTTTAAACAAATCTCTAGTAAGACCTTCTGTATGTGAAGACATCTACCTTGAAACAAGACGCCTTTCATTTGTCAACTTTAAAAGCTTACATGACATACAGTCACTCAAATTTCCATAATGGTTAAAAATTAAAGCTTAGTTTTAATTGTAATCTTAGAGATTACTTTATATGGTGAAATAGAAGTCATTTTCATCAGTACTTTCATGACGTGCAAGGCAAGACAATCCTGATAGTATGCTATGCAATACAGTTTACTCCCACATTCAGCATACAAAAGAGTTTCTGAACATGTTAAAAGACAAAACTCTAAATGGAAAATCCTTCCAACAAACTGCGCATCAAGTAAACCAAATTCTACCCTATTTCTGTATAAAAGGTCCCTCCAAGGCTTAGAAAACTCAGTTATACCTGGGAAGTTTCAACCATGGTCTAACTTATATTTTGAATAAAAAGCAAGCATGGATGCTGGTCCTGTGAACATGACACATGGAAGTGGATGCCACGAACGAGCAACAATCTCAAGACAGGCTCTCAGATCCAGCCTTGATGGGATCAAGTTACCTTTGAGCAGATAGATGCACATGAATAATCTGAAATGACATAACCATTTCAGTCTGAAGATAAGTTTAGAAGACATTTCTTGACGTATCATTTATTCTCTCTGAGCAGGCAGCAACCTTTCTTATAATTCAAAAACAATCTCCAAATATTTTAAATTTCTGATCTCCTAACTCATACTTTAAAATGTTTCTCTCACGCTACTGGAGCTCACAGATAGGCTCTGAAAACATGACACATGTTCTGCCTCCATTTTATCTATGCTGAATACTATGCCATTTCATTTTAGAAAGCTAATTAGAAACATACAATATATAATTATAAAAATAATTATAATTATTAAACATGACTCTCTATGACACAAATTGGGAATCATTCTATCCAGATTCTTGTGAAAAGTTTAAAATAAAGCTTTATCCATCGTTATTCAAACTGAATAAGACTTGACAATGTTTAAATTAAAACCCACTGTTTATGTGTCAGACAAAATTTTTAAGCATGTCTGTATCCTTGACTTGAAACTAAGAATGCAAATGGTTTTCTCATTGACCGCTTTATTATAACACACTTCCAACTCATCAGCATGCAAATTTTACCATTATAAAAGTACACATTTGCAAGAAAAAAGAAAAACTCTTTTGCCTAGTCAAAAATACTTAGCTACCTTTTCATCTCATATTGAAATATAATATGCTCAAATATGTTGTCAAGAGTCAGAGAAATCTTTAACTTAACTAAACATGACATAAAATAAGAAATGTATACCATCTTTTACTAGAACTATTACACTTACCTTAAAATTAGCAATGTGACTCTTACCTTTTTCTGGACTTAAGTTTTTATACACTTCAAGGTCTGCCATTAAATTTAATATTGTTACACATTATTGTCAAAAGCAGTAAAATTTCTCTCTAAAGGCAAAGCCTTTTCCTGATACACATCTCAAAAAAGGAAAAGGAAAAAAAAGCAAAGAAATCCTTAGCAGCCCCAAGAACTTGGCTCATGCTACCCTGCATAGCATGATGACATCTTCAAAATTCAGGCTTTATAGTGTGAAGAAAATAAATCCATGAGCTATGATTAAAGAACTTTGTCCCAAAGTGGGGAAAAAAAAGCACAGCCAGATAAGAACACTGGAAGCATCTGCTCAGGGCTGCCGCTATTGTGGGAATGCAGGCGCTGTGGCTACTTTGGGTATGAGATATGCATGCTTAGTGCCGCGCTTAAAGCCCTCGAGGCTTTGTGCACATTTAATGTCTGGGAAGTGTAGGTCTTTAACCATTAACGACACCCTCCTCACCTACAGAGACCATTGAGAAAGCACTGATTTTGCCCTGGTAGTGACGCAGGCTGAATGCAGAAAATGAACATGCACACACACAGAGACACACATAAGCACACGCACACAGACACACACACGCTCTGAAGCAAACATCACTCCATGTGAGGCAAAAGCAATCAATTAAAAAATAAGCCACACGTGGGCCTCTACACCGTACACTATGTTTGTATCAGTCATGGTAAACACGTATTTACTGGCAGTGTGGAAGCTTCTCCTTGATTTTCGTCCTTACTCCACACACAAACAGCAATGATCACAGAAAAGACGAATGTTTCCAACTTAGAATGAATTAGGTCACAGTTTCAAAACAACTGGGCAGTGAGAGATCCTTCTCAGGTAAAAATCACACCCCCTTCCCAGGGGCTAGGGAAATAGCAGGAATGGGTCTGAAAAAGCCAGTTTTCAGTGAATGAACCAGTATATTACTAGAGGGCAATTTTCCCTAAAGTACATAGCAGTATTATTTGCATGTTTTAATCAACTTCTTTGTAGAGAGAGTAGACACACAGACAGGTAGATATTGCACAAGCAGTTTACTGTAGTCTCGCATTACCAGTTGTAACCAGGTCTCTGCATCCTAACATTAACTCCGTTACTCCCAGAATTCTCTTTCTGATATCAGCCTCTCCTGCCATTTTCTTCTCCCCGGCTTCAGCTGTGGCCTGAGACTTTCAGCCTTTGCCATTCGGTACAAGTCAGTGTCAACCCTTTACTCCATCCCCATCAAGACCACCCAGCCCAGATTGCTAACCTACCCCACTCCTCCAGGGTGCCAAGCTCTACCCTAGTTCCCATTTACTTCTTTCCCAATTCGCAAACCCCACTATGTACTCTTAATTACTCTTGAGAAATTTGAATTTCAAAGGTGTATGTGTGTGGGTGCGCATAATTAGAATATCCTTCTTGCAAGATCGTATCTGACACATATATAGACACGACTCCACAAAACAGCAGATTAGAGTTTAGGAGCCCCTCTGTCTGGGTTCAAATCTTGACTCTGCCACCAACCAGCTGTGTGAACTTGCGCAGGTTCCTTAAATTCTCTGCTTCTTGGTTTCCTTATTTGTATAATAAGCATAATAGTACCCACTACAACGTGGTATGGAAAGTATTCATTTAATACACAAAATGCTTAGAATCACAATTATTTTATATTATGATTATTACACTATTGTTATCAGTCTTGAAATTCTTTACATTGATCCAGAAAAGCAGTAGACTTCATTGGTTTAATCTGAACTCACCAGGACTTTGAAAACCGCATGGCACCCCAACGCTTGAAATTTCAAGACATATAATTAAAATGATTAACAGTCCCAGATAATCTTATACAAAAAGACAGTGGTGTTCCCATAACACAAAATTGGTGCCAAATGATGGATTTCTACTTCCTTTGGCTTCCAGAACCAAAGCTACCTGAAAAGCAAAAGGCATATTTGGGCCAATTTGCCACTCAATCCAGAAAACAGATGGAGGTCAAAGTGTTCCCAAGGAAGGCTTGGAAAACGCCCCTTCCCGTTTCCTCCCTAAGACCCCCGGCCACAGTCTTGTGAGGCCTACACAGGGAGGCCCAGGAGAGGGGGAGGGAGCCACCGGCTCCTCACCCTGCTCTTCCACAAGGAGTCTTCTTCTCCCCACAAGTTCTTCCTCCTTCTCCCCCTCTGGCCTTCAGAGCTCCCAGGCTCCTCCCTGGAAGGGCTGGTGTCCAGATCAGATATGGAGCCCAACACCACAGGGATGAGCAGGGCCTCAGGTTAATCCAGAATGGTTCTGGGACTTCTTTGTGAGCCAAGCCAAGTAGCCAAGGTGAGCACTCAACGGCTCTGCAGGGCAGGTGGGCAAGCTTTTAAACGCAAGCACGACCCGTGAGTATGCGTTTAACCACCAAGGAACACTCACGGATTTTTGAGCGCCTAGAAACATCTACCCCTTACTAAATATTCAATTCCTCAGCAGCAGCAAATAACCTTTGGTGCAGCCCATGGGAAAGAGTCATAAAATGTTAACACCTATTCTAAGGTCAGCAGGGGCACTAGATGAATAACACATCATCCTTGGTTACTCCCCAGTACTCTCCCATCAGAAAGTCATGGACAAGGTCAAATCTAGGCCAACAGCCTTCTGGGGGCAGTGGTATATCCCCTGACAGGTCACCAACAACCGTACAGCTTTAAAATCTTTTAACTTCTTACCTGAAACCCTCATTTGAAAAGGTCGGGTTTTTCCAGATTAGTTCTAGCCCAATAGTTGGCATATAGTAGCTATCATATAAACCCTCAATAGCTGTCTCCATCTTTAATCATTAGACCTAATATGGAAATACCTTTCACCAATCAGGTGAAAGAGAAAAGTGTCTGAGTTCAGCTTCTGAATTTACAATGACTGAAGGACTTTAAACTCCACGTGACATCATTTTTCTCATTTTTCACACCTGAGTTCTACTTCTGATTTCTTAAAGAAACATCACAGAGTAAGAAGTCAAAGTACAGGCTTCAAAACTCAAATGGAGCAAAAATAATAAGTCCCAGCTTTCTCTTTACTCACTGTGTGATCTTGGGGAAATTACAGGTAGGTGGCCAGATAAAACTGGACGGCCTAGTTAAATTTGAATTTCAAATAAACAACAAAAAAATTTTTAGCATAAGTATGTCCCATGCAATATTTCCTGTATTTTCATTTGTTAAATCTGACAACCCCACTGAGGGGGCCTCTCTAAGCCTAAATATTCACATCTGGGAACTGTAGCAGCCACCTCGTAAAGTATTCTGAAGAATAAATGAGCTGCCAACCCCAGTGGCAGAACAAATAAGTATCCAATAGCTAGATGTGAAGTGCATAGCTACTCCAATGACTGGTTTGATATAACTTCATTCAATCAAGTTTTATGCTGAAGAGTTTCTATACTACACTCTCCCTATACCTCAACCTAACCAGTTGCATAACTCTGAAACAAGACCAACTCAGGGCAAAAGCATGGCCCTGAGACTCCAAAATCCAATCAGAAAACCTACTGACACAAACCTACCATAAGTAATGATAAGGGGTGGATTTCACAGAAACTTTCACACACTGCTCGTAAATTTTAACAATTTTTGAGAGTATAAATTGTAACAAACTTAATGAAAAGTCATCAGGCAAGATGCAGCAAGATTTGTAAAAATGTTTGCCCTTATTTTAGTCAATAATCATTACTGCTAAACAGCTATCATCAAGCAATCATCAGAAATATAGAAATCTATATACAAGAATGTATCCTTTGTATTAGTTATAACAATTAATATCTGCCGGCAATCTAAATGCCTATCAACAAGGAAATGTTTAAATAAAATATACATTCATATTTTGGAATACTATCGACGCATGAACAATGTTTTTTAGACATTGCAATTACCTGTGGACAGTTTGACGTACTATGTGAAATAAAAAAGAAACAAACTAAATATACAATGTGAAATATATGTGCATAGAAACAGGCTAAAGACATAAAAAAATATATGAAAAAGATTAACAATGGCTATCTCTAGGTGCTTTTATTTTCTTCTTAAATTTAACTATATATATTTTTTTAAACGAGCATTTCTTTTACTCACAAAGAAAATAACATTATTTTTCAAGGGTGTAGCCAGTCTTAACACCCAACTAGGGAGATACTACCCCTATCCGTGGTGTATTGTAACAACGGAAAACCAACTTTGAGAATTACTAACATTTACGATGCACTCCCTATGTTTCAGACACCGCTCCTACCATTGTACATGCCGTATTTAATTCTTACAATGCCCCTATGAGTGCATTAGGTATCATTCTTTCTCTAGATTCAGGATGTGGAAACTGTGGAGGAGAGAAGTTAAATAAGCAGTTCATTTCCCTGAGCTGGCACAGCAAATAAGTGACAACCTGGGCTTTGAATCTCCAGTCTGGCTCCAGGGCCACTGCTCTTCACCAAATAGGGTTGTACAGAGATCTTAAATATGTGACTTACAACCTGCAATACACTTTTTCATCTAAAACCCTCATAGAACAACAAATAGGGCTACTACAGCTTAATTCCTTTTAGGAAATTTTACTGTGCACTCAACTGTTCAGGAAACTCCAAATCCTCAATATAAGTCACACAGCAAAATCACTAATGTAACTACACAAACACATGAAAGCCCAACAAGACTCCTACGTGTACATACAAACACAAAGAACTAGATGCTGGCAAAGTCCCAAGTGGATGCTCCAGGGAGATGTTGCCAGGATGAGCAAGCATGTTTGTGTCCATACAACAGAGGGGACCCATCCCTGAGGCACGGGCCTGTCTGAGACCCCTGCTGAGTCCCGAGCTATTCCAGTTCCTTCTTCAGATACGAGGCACCACCTTCACCCAAGCCCTCTGACCACCCCAGGCCATCTGTACTCAGCTAGGTGTCCTCAGCAGTATCTGACTCTGAGGTGGGGGCAGCACCACCCACAACTCGGCCTGTGCGGATCACAAAGACTCAGTAGCGAACCCAAGAGTTAGAGATGTTAGCCTCTGAGCAACTACTAAGAACCTACGGGATAGCACCAGAAATCTGCCCTCAGTTTTTATCTACAATGGACTCAACTCACTAAATTAAAGCTGCTACAGTCATTGCACATTTGGAGTTAAACAGATTAAAAACAGTAGGGATCATATATTAATTCAAGCAAGCCCAGCACAGAATGGTCTGTTCATCAACAACACTTTTAAGGAAATCGCTATTATATGAAGTTCAGAAACCCCTGTCAGTACTAAGAAAACTGCTAGAACTTTTGCATTAACCCCTGAGGAACAAAACAGAACACGACCACGAGCTCATTTTCAAAAGGAAAGTGAAGGGGCTCCATAAACCAAGGTGCATACGATGTACATGCTCAATAGCAGGAACAATGATACTCTCGCCACTCCTGCGTGGTGCTTTACATTCTTCCCCTTAGAAAGTCCTTCCAGGAACAGGTGTCTCCACGACTCTGACAACTCTATGAACGGGGCAGAGGCATCATGAGCATCCTGGGGAGGGAGCTGAGCCTCAGCGACTCTCCATGACTTGCCCAAGATCCCAAAGCTAACACGTGGGGAAAACACCACCTGAAACTGGGCTTCCTCATCCCACGCAGTGCCCTCTCCCCGTACCATGCATACGTGCTTACCATAGTTTTCGCCAGCAAGAATTAATTGCTAGACAACAGACTATAACCAAAAACTTAAATTACGAACCTAGCATACTACAAGAATTTCAGCTGAATACAGAGGAGGACATGAAGGGGTCCAAGTTTCCATTCAATGCCTGCTAAACTAATGCTGAGAATGGAAAAACTGGAGTTTTATTTAGACAGCAGACTTACCTACCGTAGCTGTTTTTCCATCATTGGAAAGATATAACTACATATTGTAATGATATAGAGCATGTCCTATCGATCACACATGCCTGTCAAATCACTTTGGACTTCCCTTACGTTAAAAACCCGACATGCATTTTTAAGCATCTGAATCCCAAAACAAACTATTACCTGTATTTAACATTGTTATGTTCCACAAGACAGAGATGAGACACCCTTTAGCCCAACTGTCTCTTTGAAATGATACCTCCTTGATGATTTATTCACCTCCCCTTCAAGATCTTGGCTTTAAAATAAAAATCTTTCATTCTTTTTTGGAAAAATTTGACTATCATTTGGGTCACTTGACATTTTATGGGTGAGCATGAAAATGTACAGGCACGTTGCTGTCAGTATGATGAAGATGTCAGTATAAGGCAAAGTAAAACCCTTGGTAGGCTCAGAATTTGATTTCAGCTTGAGCTGTCCACGAAAGCCACTGAGACCTCCCAGGCAAGATTTTATTCCCAGTCCCTCTGAGAAATCCAGGAGCTTGAAGCCTGCGGACACATGTGAACAGTACTTCAGCTGCTTCTGGTAGAAACTGGGAAATGTGAAATGCAATTGACATTTGGGTTTCATGAACTCAGATCCAGATATAAATAAAGGTACCCAGACTTTGTGAATCAGCCTCCATTGTTTGGATACCTACCATCACTTCTGATCAGTGTTAATTATAACATTCACAGAGGGGAATTAACCAGAGATAGGGAGGCACATGGGACTCTCTAATGCTTGTTGACAGTGACATATATTAAAACAAATATCTACTCTGAGGGCTGAAGATTTAATTAAACTCTTGAAACTTCAGTAGTGACAGATTCAGAACCCCCTCCCCCATAGCACTCAGAAGGCACTTTTACACTTGAACAGAAGCCCCCTTACCTCCTCCTTTGGGGAGAGGAATTAGACAGCTGGGGTGGAAAAGTCCAGAATAACCCTGAAGTGCTTATTGTCTCCAGCACTCCAGTTGAAAGAGGACTGTTGGCTAATATAAGAGCCATGCTTGCGCATACCTGACAGTGCCGTAGAGAACATTTTTCCATGCCTAAACCTGACATCTCTGGGTCTCATACGAGGTAAATGGTATCTACCTAGGCATGGCTTGGTTTATAGTCAGTCTACTAGGGATTACAATATGTGCATTCATATGGGAGCACATGTGGCCACCATAATGCAAACCCCTTATCTGGTAGTACTAAACCCCAGAACACTACTCATTCAGATGGGTCCCTTCAGGAATGTAGACACAAAGGTAACCATAAGGGAGTGAGGGAAAGGGCAGAGGAGATTCTAGATGATTAAACAACCTCTGCCCTAAACAAAACTCCTCTGCTATCACAACAGTCTAAATTCCTAACCTACATTGCTCTACAGAAATGAAAAATCACCCCCTTTGTCTCTTTCTTACTGAAGTAGTAAGTGGTTGTTCTCCACAACTTCAACAGTGCATTTTTTAACACATATAAATACTTTAGCAATGTCTCTTCTCCAAGTCAAATAATTTCATGTCTTCAACCTTTCTTCTTATATTATTTTTCTCAGCAACAATCTTGATGGGTTAGTTTTTTGTTCTGCCTAAAAGACATCTTAACAGGTAGATGGGCCATAGCAACAGGGAGAACCACAATGTAAACTCCTTGAGAGGGGGAACGATGAATGTCTTGTTCACTAATGTATTCCCAGGAATACATGAGGACAGTAGTAAGTGCCAAGAAGGTCTGAGAGCAGGAAGACCCACCCAAACAGAGAAACTCAGCTTCCAGATAATTCTCCAATTCCCAGGAAGACACCGAGAATAAAGCAGGCCCAAGACCCCCAAGGATGATAGAGGGACTCCAAAAGCATGAAGAAAACCAGTTGCTGGACTCGTGATATAGGGTACAGGTGAATGCGGGAATGACCATAGGCAGCCTTTTCTCTATACGCAGGGAGAAGATCAAGATGGAAATTACTCAGGGGAAGTTCCCATGAGATGAAAATTATCAACGTATTCAAGTTTTCCAAATGGCATTCTGGTTAACACTTTATCCCAGGAGTTTAAGATGAGAGAGAGAGAGAGAGAGAGAGAGAGAGAGAGAGAGAGAGAGAGAGAGAGAGAGAGAGCGCCTGTGGTACAAAGAAAGTGGTATTCCTTAGGAGAAAAAGAGAAAAGACAAGTCAGTTCCAAATCTAGAGATAATTAAGCACAGTGGCAGAGAGCTGGGGGCACAGAGTAGTTAAAAGCAACATGACAGACATCAGATATGGAATCAAAATTCCAATCTTGATTCCACCAGGTAGCTCAGCAACCTGAGCCAAGTTCATTTAAACCCCTCTAAGCCTCAGTTTCCCCATCTACAACAGTACCCACAAAAAACAGATTGGAAACTTCCTAGCCCAGTACCTAAGTACTCTAAGCATGACAAGCTGCATAACTTCCAGGTCCAGTGCAAAATGCAAATATGGGGCTTTTTTATTCCCCCCAAAATAAAGAATTTCAAGATCACAACAGCAAGCATTAAACCACGCACAGGCCCCTTCAAAGGCCTGCACGGGCCACACCCACGAAGCCGGCTCGAATTCTATGAACTTGGCAGGTTTTGTGAAGTCTTAACATTTTCATCATCTTTGTTTCTTTCTTCCAGGTCTGTTTCCCTATAGATCTCAGTTGAAAACAAAACAATCTTTAAAAAATAAAGGACCTTAAAAAACAAATTAAAGGGCCCCATCAATGTTAAATGTACTTAAGTTGATGATAACTGTGCCGTGGTTACATAAGAGAATGTCCTCATTCTTAGAAAACACACACTGAGGTATTTAGGGACAAAGGACCATGAGGTGTGCAACTTATTCACAAATTATTCAGAAAAAATAAGTATGTGTGTGTGTAGAAGGAGGGAGGAAACGAGAGAGGGAAGGAAGGAAGGAAGGAAGGAAGGAAGGAAGGAAGGAAGGAAGGAAGGAAGGAAGGAAGGAAGGAAAGAGGGAGGGAGGGAGGGAGGGAGGGAGGAAAGAAGAGAGAGAGAGAGAGAGAGAGAGAGAGAGAGAGAGAGAGAGAGAGATTGATTGATTGTAAGAGTACATGACAATGAAATGGGGTAAAGCCTAAAAGTAAATAAATCTGGGTAAAGAATATCGGATGGTTCTTTGTTGCATTCTTATTCTTGCAACTTTTCTGTGAGGATAAAATTATTTCCCAAGATAAAGCTCATATAACACAAAGGTCCCATGTGAGTTTGGGAGGGAAATAAAGAGAGGAAGAGGTAACAGCAAAGAGAAGCAAGGTCAGTCGCTCTATATAGAGAGGGGCCGTTTCTACTTTGTTAATTGCTAAACCCCCAGCTCAGAACCTCAGTTAACGAATATTTAAGGCAACATCCTGTGTTCAAACCTGCCTGGGGAATAAGGAACTGAGGCTGGGACAAATGATCCATAGTTATGCCAGTGCTTGGGAATCCGTGAGCTGCCTCTGTTGAGAATGACAGCAAGGAATCTCGTGAACATGGGTACACAATGTGGCATGGTATCTATCACACACTGCCCAGGCCTTGGTTCTCACCACTTACTAATAGTTCTGTCACACCCACCTGAGGCCCACCATTTCACTCCCCCCGCCAGGCCTCAGAATCCTCAGTGACAGAACGTGGGAGGTTACTAATTCATTCACCAAGTATTTATTGGGCATCTCCCATGGACCAGACCTTCATATCACCTGCTCTGTTCCCAAGAGCTTTCATTCTAGAAGGGGTCTCACAAACTGACTGCATTAAATAATTTCTTGAGCTCTTTTTCAGCCCTGAAAATTCTACACAAAAACTCTGGGGCTTTTTACTTCAAAACTAAGCATGAATATGACAGCATAACCACGCTCTAAAGGACTTGTAGCAAATGCATACCCTCTTAAAGGTGAAAATCTATTTGAGATGCCCTGTTTCTTAAATTAAAAAAAGAATCTGTCCACAGAGGCAGTGAAATGCTTTAGAGCATATATAACTAAGCCTTCTGCCAATAATCAAGTTGATTTTAACTGCCAAAATTCTGATGCCTTGACAAGTTATACAAATAGCAAGAATTTTAAAAATCTAACAAAGCTCTCTAGAAAAAAACACTATAAAAGATAGAAACACTTTTTAAAGCAATAAATTTATCAGTGAGAAATAACTTTGAAGTAGAGATTAATGATTAATGTTAAAATGAAAACATCACAAGTATTTTAATTTGCTGCTTCATTAGCCCTCCTCATTCGTAGGCAATGAGCATAAAAATAGTTATAAAGGCTAATCTTTGATAGAGACCTTGGAGAAAAAAGGAAAGAATTGCTCCTTCATGAATACTAAAGATGACAAAATAGGAAACCAATAACATTTTATCACTTCATACAAATTAATCCAATTTAGAAATAATTTAGTACTATGATTTATGCAGAACTTATCTAGCCAAGAAAAATTATTATATTACTAGTATCAGAAATATGGTACCTACGGTGACCAGATATTAAACATCTGCATTGATTTATATAATTTAGGAGAAATGGCAAAGGGTAAGGGGTAAAATATATAATTAGAGATCAAAATCAGAAGTACATGAGAATATTGTTTCCCAGATGGGTTCTCAAGAGCTACAATAGACATATATCTATGAAAGATGGTCTCAAACACAGGCTTCAAGCTGAGATATTGAGACTAAGTATTTGTCCTTGAAAACAGCCATCTTCCGGACATAATTCACAAAGATCTAGACACTCTATTAACTATTTTCTGGCAGATGTAACGAGGGATCACTTTAAAGAATTAACTTCTACAACTGAAGGCCCTTCATCTGTGATTTTATAGAGCGGCAGCTTTACAAGCTTTAATCCCTAGAAATGAAAAACGTTCTACATGTACTTTGAAGTCATGGACTCAACACTTTACGAGATAGTAAAACTACCACTTGATCGAAATGCTACATGAATTATATCACTCTATTTGTATAGTTCAGCACCTGGCTCCCCACAAAGACTTCATAATCATTTATTAGCTATAAGCTGTCTAAAAAGTCAACTGGATCTCACCAGGTAAGAAAGCCCCTTCTCCCAGAGCTCTGCTGCCCTCAGTGATGGGGTAACCAGCGCCAAAGCCGGGGGAGCTCAGCCCTCTCGCTGCTCTGCATCAATACTCACCTGCCCAATATACGGAGGCTTTGAAACCCTTTCATGCCAAATTCCTTTTATGTCACAATATTCCAATGCTCTAAAGATCTAACCATTTCCAATAATCAGAAAATGCAGAGATTTGCAAGATTGATCCCACAGAAAATCCACTCAGCGTTTCCTAATATTTGGCTCAGATCATAAGGGCCAGTTGCACTGGAATGGCAGAATGTTGGCTTTTAAAATTAACCCTGCCACTAGCTGGATGACATGAATATGTACCACTTACCTTCTCATCTATAAAAGGAGAGTGGTTTTGTTCGGCGGTTTATAATGTTTAGAAGGGGCAAAGAGTAACAGATTACTTTGAAATATGATGAAAGCTAAGGACTCTGTTCATAGGAGGTGGTGTATTTACATCTATACATAGTGTCTAACACAATGTTTTCAGAGATTTCACAAATGGCCTGAAGCCCAGCTATGAGTTCTTTTCGAATTCCTCAATCAGATGGCTTCTCAGGGCCTTTCTAGTTCCGATCTGCCATGCAACATTGCAGACCAGGGTATTACTTATATCCTTAACTATGTCTTTTTATGTTTTAGACATAGGAGCTTCAAAATCTTAAGTCCATTCTACAAAGACAACTCCCTGGCATTTGTAGCCCTCATGTCTCCTACTTGGGAATCTGAGCACTGGCACATCATTTGGGGTCATTAGCTGTGCCCCTCACACACAAGTTTCCACCCTCTAAATGCACTGGTGGGTAGGAAACAGTTCTTCTCTTGCCCCTCACTCTATCCCTCTTCCACCCACACCCACACCTTGGAGAACAGGGACTAATCCCTCACTCAGAGAACTCACAGCCAAGCCCTTTGTGCCTCTCAGAGCAGTGCTGCTCACACGTGACAGTGTACACAGATCACCTGGGGATCTTGTTAAAATGCAGATTCCAACTCTGTTGTTCCTGGGTGGGGCTGTGAGTCTGCATTTCTAGCAAGCTCCGAGGGACCGCTGGAGTACATACCAGCTCTCGGCCTCCCTAGCCCAGTTCCCTAAGCCCCACTTCTCAGCCTGAGGGCAACTCATCATGATAGCGCTGTGGCAGTATCTCTGTGGCATCCTCTAATGACCTTGAAAGGGTCTTGAAGCTCTTTTAAAACCTTCAAACCCACTCCTGACCCTGGATTTTAAAGTCTGACAAAACTGGTTTGAACACCATAATCTAACAATGTGATTTGTGGCAAATTGTGGATCTGAGTTTTATTTGTAACACTGTCTTGTTGAAAGACTTACAAGGAATAATTGTGGTAAAGCAACCAGCATTGCCAATTCTAATGACAATCTTGATTCACCATCAACCCCTAACATTTCCTGATGGTGCCTCAAGAGTATTTGAATATAGAAGCCACCGAGTCCTCTTGAGGTCTAAATTTAGTTATCTTAACATCAGCCTCAAATTCCTTTGTGTCTCTCATAAGGCTCTGTGTTCAAAGAAGGAGGTATCATGCAAAGCAAGAGTGATCTGAGAAGAGAACATTTCTCCTTCACAACTCTGAAACTTCTAGGAGTAACACAAGGACCCTGGGCGTCAGTTTTCTCCCACATAGAGTGAAGGAGGTAGGACAGAGGTCTACAAGGGCTGACAAAGTTTGCTTTCCACGAAAAAACTTTGTGTGCTTCTCTAAGTCTCTAGGTACCCCTTCATTTTCCAAGGTGGATAGACAAACAATTCTAATGATACTCAAGGTTACATCTGATGTACTCCAAGTACTGTTCTCCAAATTCCTGTTTTTTATATTGTGGACGAAGAAAGGGGTTCTGTGGAAAGTAACCTCACAGGGTGAGCTGCTCATAAATTCCTAACTGGGCAGGTCATGGTGGGTATTCACGCCCCAGGCATACAAGTATAACTTCCTTTGTAAAAGGTTTATCTTTGCTGTAAACAAGCTCTGCCCATTGTTTCTGTGCGTCTAGGTTAACACACCTTTGAAAGAAGCCATAACCACCCCCTAGAGAGCACATAAACTTGTGAGCTCTCCTGTAATCCAATTCCCAGCTTGCTTTCTCCCACCTCCATGTAATTTTCTTTATGTTCGCTCCTTAATTTCAAATGCATAAAAGACGCTGCAAAACCATTATTCTCCGTACCATTTGAGATCTTGCTCCCTGACAGATGTTGTCAGTTTGGCTCAAATAAACTCTTATAAAATTTTTCTATAGGTTTGGATGTTTCTTACATCGACCCTATTTATTTTCATATCCATTCTTTAAATTATCCTGTTGTGAACTGTGTTGTCCTCATTCTGGATTAACGAAAACAAGGCACTAGTAACACAGTCTTCGTTACCTGTCGTTAAGGACCTTCCCAGAGTACTACTGTTTACCAGCAGGAGGCCATAGAGAACACGGGGAAGTCAGTGACTGCTCAAAGCTATACTGTCTTTAGATCATGTAAAGACAAATCACATTTTAAGGGCACTAAGAAAGAATGACATTCAAAGGAATATGAAATAAATGTTAGGAAAGAAAAAATAACTACATGAAGGTAAACATATCACTTGCCCCAACACTACTCTGCAAAAAAAAAAAAAAAATCACAATTTTCATGTGTCGCTTTTGCCCATAATTACATACCGTATTAAATCAGTCAACTAATAACCTGATTTCGTTTACTAATCGGATCAATATTTCAGTCAATCAACAACTTTATCCACGTGATTCTCACGCCTCCCATTGCATCAAAATCACCTGAAGATAAATATATGTATATCTTTATATACACATGTATAAAGATATAGAGATAAGGAATGAATGAATGGATGGATAGAGCCGGGTCCCATCCCCCGGAGAGGATTTAACTGCGCTTGTGGAGAGAGCAGCCATCTGTATTTTGAAGCACTCCAGCAAATGCTAATGTACAGCCAGAGCTGAGCATCACTAGCCTTTAGCTTTTAAATCATTTTAAGAAGTACAGAGTTAAAACACATACTGAGATTATAGATTCATTTCTTTTCCTGCTTATTTAGTCTTTTTGGGACTCTCCAACTTGTCACCTTATGTCTGGGATCTTCAGCCCACCACAATCACCAGGAGAGTTCTAAACATTCCTCCAGTGCCCGACTACACCCCAGACCAATTAAATCAGAACCTCTGAGTTGGGACCCATGCAACAGTGTGTGTGTGTGTGTGTGTGTGTGTCCAAGTGATTCCAATGTGCAGCCACAGCTGGGAACCACTGGATTAAAAAGTTAATTAATTACAAGTCTTCACAACTGGAAATGATAAGCTTTGCTAGATGAAAAGCACAATACCTTGAAATTCTGATATTGGTATAATTTCAAAGAATGGTTACCTGTGGATATGCATTGATGTTCAATTTCAAGTTGGCAAGGAGTAAAAATAAGATACTAAATAATAAAGGACACTGCTCACTCCTTTTACTTGGGCAAAGTCACTGTCTTATACATTTAAATACAAGAAATTCTGAGAACACTGTTGTATGTCAGTCACATATTTTGACCAAAAGATGAACATGGGCAAAACAAAACTGAACAAAAAATGTCCACAGATTCTACATTTATCCTATCCAAGTAGGTGCTACCTCGGAGTAACTTTGGTACCTAGAAGTCAGGATTGTACTCAGATTGCTTGAGATTCTTAGATAAAAGGCCTAGATGCTGACCATTTTCTTATTTGTAAATTTGTAATGAAAGTGTATCTTCTTAACTTTTAAAGAAGCCCTATGCTGTTTGATTATTCTCCTCATGTACCCCCAGGCCTCCTTTCCTCCTCTGTTACTGAGAAAACTGGTGCTTTTGTTTTTTAAGATATAGTTTATGTTCTCTGGGGTAAAAATTAAACCATAGACAACAATTCTGTGACTGGAGATTTTCAAATACAAGCAGCAGGAATTTTAATAGTCTGCAACATGCTGCAATTAAACAGCTTTTACTAATATTGTTTTTTTAATGAGTAAAACTTCCATTTTCAGAGTTGAACCAAATAAACATACTAGTATATATAACCAACATGAAAATTTCAGAAAGTATTATTAAATGAATTCAAAATGTCTAAAAAAATTCTTTTAAAGAAATGGGTTTGTCCTTTTCCATTTTGAGGCATTATATATTTGTCATAATCTTTTCTAAAGCTCACTAGGATTCTCAGCAGAAGTGGCCTTTCCTTCTCAATCTCAGGAAGGAGTGGTTTATGGGTATTCTTTTGTTCAAAGCAAAACTGTGAGTACAGAAAAGAAGAGGGTTTGCAGCCAGAGAAGTGATGCATTTCACAGCACAAAGATTAAAAGCCAAACCAAACAGAGAGTGCAAAAATAATTAAACAGGAAGTGGTTCTTATTTCCCCTATTAAATAAAATGAGTAAATTCATTCAGCAACATTTTATTAAGCACCTGTTGTATGCAATGCATTCTACTATGTACTGGAGATAGAAATCAGAACACTCTCTGTCTCCTGGAACTTAGGAGGGAGAGGGACAGAAATTAAATTGGTTATCACGAAATTAATTGCAATAATGCAAGGAGACAGCAACGCAGGGTGATAGGAGAGCATAAAACCGGGGCCTAACCTGTCTGGGAAGGGACCTTTACTTGGATCTGAAGGATGAGTTGATAAGTGAAGAAGGGGTAAGTTTGGTGGGCAAGGAACAAAAAGGTCATTGTAGCTGGGGTGCAAAGAGGCTGGGGAAGGGTGAGAGAGGGCGGGCGAGGCAGCAGGATACAAATGGGAAAGTGGGCGTTCTGCTCCAGACATGTTGAGTCTGAAGACCTGGAAGGCATCAGTGGACCCGTTAGGTAAGAGGATGGACATTTAGGAATGAAGCCCAGAGGGGTGGTCTAAACCAGGGACGTCCTGTTGAGAGTTATCAGCACGTAGACGGGAGCTGAAGCTGTGGGTGTGGGTGAAACACACAGTAGGCTATGGGCTTTAAATAAAAATATCTAGGAATAAATATCCCTTTGAAATCAACAGTCTGCACTTGTAATAACCCCAGACATATTTCCTGAAAGAAATGAGCCCTACGAAAATATAAACTATCACAAGTCTATTGGGATGAGTTTTCGTTTACACAGTATAAAGGAACAAACTGGAATATTCCGTCTTTGTTGTGATAGGTGGGAGATAGGAGGTTTTCTGATTACAAATGCAAACACTAATAATTATTACTGTAGTCCACGAAAGAAATCTGAATCTTTTGTATAACTAATTAATTATGTTGCCTTGGAAGGACTCTAAACCTACTCGTGGAAAGACATTTCATCCTCCCATCAATTTCTGTGCATACATTAGACACAGAGCAGGAAAAGACAATTGAGAAAATGAGAGCGCAGAGGAAAATTAATTATAATTATGGGAATGCAGTTTAAAGAACAATGGCTTAAATTTGTAACACAGGTCTGATAGAAAATAATTCTCATAAGTAACCGCTTAAAACGTGAGAAGTCTGCAAATCTGAATGTTTATTAGACATATTTCTTCTTTCTAATTGAGTAATTAGAAAATTGGTATTCCTAAGCATAAAGGAATAAAACCATCAAGGGCCTTTCTACTTGCTGGAGACTCCATGGTTTTAAGAGAAAGAATTTGAGAGTCTAACAGGAAAAGCCAGCCAAAAATATCTCCCTTACTGCAATAGGCTTGTGTCAGACACCAACTAAAGCTCAAGTTTCAAAGACTGAACATTGGTACTTCTCATCCATGTGGGCTTCCCAGGTACCCAGATCTTCAATTTGCCATTTTGCTCTGCATCAATACAGAGCAAGAATGACCTCGACATAGAAAGCACGACATACACAGCAAAAACACCCCATCAAATTCGATTCCCATTGGGGAAAAGAGGCTGAGACATCTTAACACGGATTTTTATAAACCTAGATCATCGCTTAGTTCTGATCAATTCAGCTATACAACCTTGCAAGAAGCAACCCCAACGAAGAAAACCAACACCAGTACCTTTGGGGAAATGAAGTCACTCTAAGCCAAAATGTGAATGGACAGGGACCAGCCTGGATGGGTCCACGGAGAATTGTCATTGGTGGGGGAGTGTGGGATTCCATCCATTCAAAATCACATTACCTGAACCCTATTATGTGTACAACCGAGGTGTCTGGAGCAGCAGAAATGGCCTCACCCCAGAGACAAGCAAAGGGGAAGAGCTACAAAAGGATTCAGGGATCTTTTTAAGGCAAATGCATACGGGAGCAGCCCCCGTAACAGTGTAAGAAGAGACTGTGTCGATGGGCCTGGGAAGAGGACGAGGACACCTTCATACTCCATCCTATCCATTCTCCACAGCCCACAGCAGTCTGTATAACTCCATAGAAAGAAACATGGCAGATAAGAGATAGGGCAGGGACCAGACAGCTGCCCAGGGCCCTCAGGCCAAGGGAAGCCATAGCTGGGCCAGGTGGAATGGACAGTGGGTGGGGCTCAAGGGAGAGAGTGGGTTCCCTCTGAAGAGTGCTTGTGACAGAGAAGGCCAAGGTGGAATTAAATGTCTGTAGAAGATGGAACCAGAGGTCATTTTGATCACCTCACCACCACTGACAAAAAACAGGTGCCAGGGTGTAGGTCAAAGAACTTTGCTTCCCCCATCTCTTCCCTGTACCAAAATCTGAGAAGCTAGGCCTTGAATTTCTCTTTAAAGGGAAGAAGTGTAACAGAGCAAGATGAACACCGTCCCTCAATCCACAAGAGTCATGTCAGGCCTGTGCTGCGGGAGGGGAGGAGATGGGATTTAAATGAGCTTGAGAGGAACATTTTAAACTGGATTAGACCCTCAACAACCAAAACGAGCCAAACAGTAATAGAATCTGCCCAAGATGTTGTAAAGAGTACTTTTTAAAGCATGAATTGAAGAAATATAAAGAATTTCATGTACATACTACACTAAGTTGAGCACGCTCAATAAGACTCGTCACAAATGGAATGCTCATTACGGAGCAAGAACAGAAAAAGAAATGAACTTACAATTTTAAAATACAAATAAACAGCATTTCACTGAGGTGTTCATTGAGAATTTTCTATATATCCAAGAAATGAAGAAAGAGCAGGCGCTTCCCAAAATGTTACAGAATAGGCCTGTTTCATACCAGCTAACATTAAAGGTTATTTCCTTTGTGTTATAACCTAAACGTTAAGTATTCACTTTTGTGAGGCCTAAAAGGCTGGCCCTGATTTATCTCAAACAAGGGAAAAGGAAAAGTACATAAATCAAAGGCGTCAGTTAATTCACAGCAGATTCTCCAATTCTCTGTTTAACAGTGGGGTGAGGCGGGGAGGTAGAGAAGCAAGCATTTCTTGAAATCTTAGCACTTGGGAGTTTAGAGGTCATTTGTCCTAATCGCGTGCAGCATTTTGCTGACATGAAAACTTATCGCCTATGGAACAACTCACCCAAAGCAACCCCTGCAAGGTACCCACCCTGGGTCAGGCCTTGCTAAGCCTTCCCTGCCTCTGGCATACTTGCAAGATGTACCTAAACATCACACAACTGAAAGGATACCTGGTGTCAAAGCTTTCTGCCTCATGGCCACTGTTGGGGGGTAGGGAGTCTGGAGGGTGGGGCTAAAGAGAAACCTACTGGGCAAAGCTGCTTCCAGAATTAGTTCTATTATCATTTATCCAATTTAAATAACTCAAGTACATTTTCTCCCTTAAAGCCTATCTTCTTTTTATAATCTTTTCTCTCAACTAGTTTTTGAAATTTTTCCCATGTTCCAATATTCCTCTCCAAGAGACAATACTTTTTATTTTAATGATGCTCATAAAGATCTTGACTATCTTTGCATTAATAGGAACTCTTATGTGCACGGATATTTTCTGAACCTAGGAGAGGATGTTTATATAGTCATTGACTGGAAAAGCTTTGGCTCAGTGAAGAAGTGACAGTTCAACATAAAATCTAGTAAAGCCCTAATCCCCTAAAGAAGGCAGATTGCTGAAGTCAAAACCTCCTAATAAGTGGCCTAAATTAATGAGAACCATAATTCACTTCTGTATAATTTCACTCTCCTTTCATGTTTGCCAGGCAAAATCTGACATTCTTCTTTATTTTTCCAGGTAGGATGGAATTCGAAGGAAAATTTCTCTGCTCTTTTTTTTTTGAATACTATAATGACACTTGTCCTGAAAGCTTGCTTTTTAGTCCTAGCTACTGGTCACTCCACGATCACAAGAAACTCATGAGCATCCTTACACACACACACGCACGCACGCACGCACACAGACACACATAGACATACTACATCTTGACACACACACACACCCCTGCCTCTCTCCCTAAAGGGAAACGTAGCTTTTTGCCACTTCAAAGATAACTACAAAATTTGCCATCAAAAGGGAATCTTACCTCTTCTTCATCACCATCTTGGCAGTCTTTCCTTTCCACATCCTGGCCTATCAGACAATGCGGTTCACTGCACACTCATCAATGTTTCTGCTAGAAGGAACTTTGGAATCTGGTAAAAAATCTTCCCTATCTCATTTTAGAGATAGGGAAACTGAGTATCACCCAAGTGACAAAGGCTACCAAGTTAACAGTAAAGCTGGAAACAGAACTCGACTCCAGGATCCCATTCCCGCCTACATTCCTTTCTAAGCTAGCAGTCAAGTTTCTGTCCTCACATCACCGACTGGCCATGAAAAGGAGGCTGGATTAAAAGTAATTCATTTATCAACTAAATTAATTAGTTTCATTATTGTGAGGCAAAGTAAAAGTATATCTAAGGCACTTTTTGAAAAGACATACTACATAAATATTTAATAAGAGAACTATCCTTAATTTTATCCATAGGTAGTAAGAGACACTCATAATTCAACTCAAAACATTTCTAGTCTAGATTTGAGATGGTCATTCAGAAGCATTCATATGTGAAGAGACAATATGCCCAAAATGGAGTCACTTGGTTTGCTAAGCCCAATGTCAGCAAACCAAGAATTAATACCTAATTTAATTGCAGTTACAACCTTCCTCAGAAATGTAATCTTAACTAGCCAGTCTGGAATTTCTTGGTCAGCACCAATGAGGTAATCCTTCTAACAGACCCTCTTGTCCCTCAAAAGTAGCCAGAAATAATCTTTTCATTTATGAGTTCCTTGTACCACCCTCTCTGTCTTTAAAACCTTTCCCTTTCCATAGCACTCCGGATCTCCTTTCTATTTGCTAGATAGGATGCTGCCTGATTGATGACTTGTACTATAAAGCAAATTAGATCTTTGAAATTTACTCAGTTGAATTTTTATTGAACACCTATAACAACATGATAGCAACAGAAATAAATTTCAATATAATAAGTTGGAATGATACCATAATAACTTATAGGAAAGCAATGAACAATTTTTCCCAGCATCACAATTATAACAGTGCACGAAAACAAAAAGTACCTCCCGAGTATAGTCTATTAAGGAACTCAAATGTTTGGAAAAGCTATGTGCATAAGAAATTGTATATATTAATTGAAAAGACACTGATTATTGGTTTAGAATCTATGCCCCATGTCCAAAAATAACGCTGCAATTTATTGCAACCAAGAGTAACAGCTGAGGGTATAGGTAATTTTCAAATAAAAATACTTTCATGGATGTATTAGCCATTAAAGCAAGGTTCATACTACACAAATCATTCTTTGCCCAAGTTTTTTCTGTATTTCAAACATATCAGGAGAATAAAAGCCAAGTGGAGAAAAACTCCAGCGATTGGCTTCTTTGATAGGTATATGATCCCTTGGGATTCAATGGATCCCCTAAAAATCTGGACAAAGGACAGACAAGTGGGAAATACAAAAATAACTTTTCATAATCCCTAACGTGGTTCCCTCTCATCACTGAACAAGTCAACCCAACCAGATGATTTCTACTGACCAGCATCCACCATTTCCTAACTTTTCCAGATATTCCATTCCTACATCAGAATCGCTATGCAGATGAAATAGATAAAAGACTGGACAGAAACAGATTATTAAAACTGTTTCTCTTTGGATTGTGGGTAATTTTCTAAATTGCTTCCAGTGAGAATCATACCACCTCTATACTCAAAATGAGGCTACGAATATGCTTTATGAACTGTGAAACAGTCTACATGTCACATTTTTACTGTTACTTTTATTGACCATTTTAGCTCACATAGCCCTCATTTTAATGTTCTTTTCTCCTGGGAATTCTGCTTAACTCTGTATGCAAAAGAGTCTGCCTAGCACCATTTGCTTATTCAAGTCTGTATATTCTACAAGTCAATTATTTTGCAGGGGAATGGTTCTTTTCTGTTTATAATGGAAGAGGTTTTGCTCCTTTTTGTTTTGATTGATTTGGTAATGTAAAGACAGTTATTGAGAGACAAAGAGAAGCCAAGCTAGTACACAAAAAACATCTGCATGCCCATCCTATGTTCCAGAAGCCCCTCCAAATAAATCTGACATGTCTGAGTCAACATGTCCTGTCCCTTTCTTCTCCCAGAAATCCTCTACAGATATTAACACTGGACATCCCTTGACTTAAAATATACCAGGATTCTTCATAACCTTCCTTTAAGTTAGATAAGTTCATATCTTAACATTAATTTTCTGTACAGGTAAATAAAATAAAGAGGAGAAGCAGAAGCACCATTCTTTCCTGAATTATATATCCTTTGCCATAAAAATCTAAAATAGTGTTTTACACCATCAGAAGTACTTACAGCTACTGCTTTATTATAAATGAATAGAATCATAATTCTAATTGACTAGTCATTTCCATCTTGGGCAGATGTGATATCTCTACATTACTCTTTCACAAAGAGCAATTCTTGAATGTAAGAAGTAACTGGTTCATACTTTAAGTATTCTACTGCCCTCTTGTGTATCTCATGTTAAGTGAAATGGTAGCTCACAAAATACAGTAATTCTAATTCTCAGAAACTCTTCAGCGGAATCTCAGAGATTAGAGCTGGAAAGAACCTCGAAAGTCATTGAGAGCAACACATTCATTTCACAGAGAAGGGGACTGAGATCCTGAAGGGTTATATAACTTGCCCAAGATCACACACTGCTAGTTAAGAGCATAGCAAGTATTGTTGAATAGAACTTAAACCTCTCAGAGTGTTCGTTTCTCTACTGAAATGGAGATGACACCCTAGGCAAGAGTGGGATTTTGGAGCTAGACAGAATACAGTTTGAATTTTAGAACGCCACTTCACAACCTCCCCCAAACCTCTATCCCCCCATCCATAAAATGGGATGAGTAATAACGATTGCGAAGGTAATGCAAGGATTCAACATGACAATGACCATCAAGCCCTCAGTATAATTATCTGCAATATAGTAGTTCGCTAAGTGGTAATACAACCATAAAAATACATAGGAAATGGTTTTTAAGTCGTTACAATCTTTGAGACTTCCAGACAGAGGCATTCTAAACTAATGCATGAAGGGATTTAAATCTGAACTTCTTCAAAACTGGCACAAAATGAAACTTGAAAAATTAGAGCTAGTTTTTCTAACACCTGTGTTTTCTTCGATTACCATACTTATAAGCTTTTTTAATACAAATAAAGTTCTAACAGAAAATACCACACAGCAAACACTGTGTGTAAGAAAGAGATAAAGCAATGAACAACAAGAAACTTCGATCAGATCCACAGAAAAAGTACAACTCAGTACCACAGGGTTCAGTCATAATTCCCATGGCCCCTTTGTCAAAGGCCCCTCCCCCTGCAATGTCCAGAGAGCCACCCTGGAAAGGCGAGGCAGGAATTTTAGTTGGGACCTTGCTACCTCAGCTTGGGCTGGTCATTTCATCTCTGCTTCCCTTTCTTCACCTATAAAATCATCCTCTGCCTAGTGAAGTCCTATAGTGAGGAGATAGAAGGAATGTGAAAAACATCGTAAACTCTAAAGCTCTTTAAAAAAGTAAGGTTAAGTTTGCTACCTTAAACTTAAAGCAACAAAAACATCAATCATTACCAAACTGGGGAAGAAAAACCAAATTTGGAAATTTGCAGGCAGCTTAGATTATAGGATTCTGTCAAACGGCACGTCACTCATGGTGAAATCTCTCTCTTCACGCTACAATTTTGATGGATTGCTCCAAAACTTCTAGCTACACATAAATCTTTGACTCTTCGATAAATTTCACTCCAGGGTGTCCTGATTGCAGGACTGACAAAGCTTATCCCTGACTGTATACCACAAAATAAACACACCAGCAGGGTGAGGGCAATTAGTCTTGGTGTGCCATGAAAATGACTAATACGGATTACTCTCTGATTTGTGGCTGCAGTAATCCACCCTGATAGTGATGGGTAAGTGCTTCGAGCTGCTCTGTTCTGTTTGTATACCTGGCCTAATAGAAGGCACACACTACGCTGGTAATAAGCACTCCCTGATGACTCAATATTAATTGAATAATTACTATGGGTCTAGCGTCCCCAAATTTCAAACATCAGAAAGGGGTATTGCTGTAGTTGACAGTGTACTAGAAGAGGAAAGGCACTGACATAAACTAACGTGGAAGGTAGAAAGCGATGGCACCATTATGATTGCTGAGATGGGGCACATTGCTTACAACTAAGCACATGTCCAGACTGAAGGAAGGAAGTTGTTCACTCTGACCTCCAGAATCAGAGCAAATGATTTCAAAATTTAGAGATGGAGGTGGAGATGATGAATGGCGTCCAGGGGGGCTTCTCGGTCATTATCCATAAACAGGTTAACTCAGGCTTTTGCTGCAACCCAACAATTACGCCGTATTTGCACCCAGTGTGATGGAATAAAAGTGCTGTCAGAAACAAAATAAAAGATCTAACTACATGAATACAAAACGCAGCTCGCTTACCATGAAACACGCTGTTGTCCACCAGAAAATGCCTGCGGTACTGCACGCAGTTCCTTTTCTTCAAGTTCCAGTAACTCATTGTCAGAAAATTTCTGGCACACCATCAACATCAAATTGGCCTGTCAAGGGAAACAGAATGAGACAAAAATGAAGAAAATGGCAGCTGCACGCTCACACCGGGAGCGTAATACCATTAGTTTACCTGGCATTAGGGGGCAACAGATCCAGCATGCAACTTCTCCAGGCATGGAACTGGAATCTCCCAGACCCTAAGAAATCTAGCACAAGTCTTCGCAAAGGATAGAAAGTCATTTAACAAACTAAAATAGTAGCTTTTTCAAATATCACCTGCTATTTCTAACAAATAGTTACTGTTGTCTACAGGGAAAATGAATCTCACAGGGAACACGTTTCAGGACAGGCTTATGTGCTCCAGGCCTTGGTCAGATTCGGCCAGGACCCAAACCAGTAAATGTTGGTGTCTTTTCAGGAAACTGCAATGGCAGGACGGAAGGTGTCCAACAGAAGGGTGGCTCTCACTCCCAGCTCGTGAATTTTGTGTCAGTACCCCTCCGGTAGACCCCAGACCTGTGAAAATTTTAGAAATTACAACAGCATCCATGTAGCCCTGGAGAAGCCAAACAGCAACCAAACTTGCCTCCGTCTTTTGGGTTCTTCACAGGTGTCCATTGAGGATGACTAGGGCCTGGGTTGGCCCAGGCTGAACTTATTGGTATAACTAGAATCGGATGCAGGCCTCCAGCAGGGTGAACAAGCCCTGCTCCTCCATCAGGCTTGCCCTTCCACAGACAGAGAAACATAATGCTAACGATAGCAAGGACTTGAAAAGCAGAGATCTGAGCTGATGAATTACACTCCTCCAAAAGCTGATGTGCATCACCCTGAACAAGGTCCCCTTTGTTCACAGGATTTGGCTACAGCAACTTTTCAGAATTCCAACTTCTTTTCTGGTCACAGAATAAAGCCAGGCAAAACCAAGCAAGGGAGGCATGAAGGAAAACACACAGGTGGGAAACAATTTGTCATCTGCCTTACTAAACAATCTAGAGTTTTGTAAAGTTGTGCTCCAGGATGAAGTCGGCCGCTTAGTGAAAAAAATTAATTATCAGGGTTTTGTCTATTCATTCATGTAACAATTGGTGAAGCCTCCTAAAGCTTTGCCAGAGCTTCTCCCTGGCTCCCTAAGGCTCATTCTTAACCTTCCCCAGTAGCGATCTAATCTAACCTAACCCCAACTATCCTACCCTTCCTCTGGCTGCAGGCCTCCACTCCCATCTCTTCTTCTAGCCTCACCCCTCGTAAGTCTGGCTCCTTCTCCTACACCCTCAGGCTAAAGATGAGTCCCACTTCTCTAAGATAAAATCAGTCATGGACCCAATGGTAAAATATGACAGAAAACGGCTGATTATGGAGACAACCCCCACCCCCATCTGCCCTCTCTCCACCCAATACTGCATACAACAAATATCTCTCTTCAAAAAATATTTTTTTAGTATATGAATAATGCAGTTATATATTATCATTAATTAGAAAAAAACTAAAAACTACTGAAATTCAATTTTCTTTTAAATTGAAAGTCGCCTCTTCCCTTATTTCATGTCCCTCTCCTGGAATGACCACTTTTGTTTAAATGTGTATCATTCCAGTTCTTTTCCTATGCATTTACATATATATGTATATATACATACAGACCCAGCAATCCCTCTCCCTGGTGTATACCCAAAAAATCTGAAAACATTTATCTGTAAAGATATATCTGCTACAACATTCATTGCAGCTCTATTTACGGTGGCCAAGACATGGAAACCAAAGCATCCTTCGACAGATGGTAGGATAAAAAAGATGTGGTATATATACACAATGGAATACTATTCTGCCATAAGAACAGATGAAATACTGCCATTTGCAACAACATGGATAGAGCCTGAGATTATTATGCTGAGCAAAATAAGTCAGACAGAAAAAGTTGAGAACCATATGATTTCACTGATATGTGGGATATAAAACTGAAAGCAACAAAGAAACAAGACATACAAAGAAACAAAAACTCATAGACACAGACAATAGTTTAGTGGTTACCCAGAGGGTAAGGGGGGTGGGGGTGGTAGAGGGTAAAAGGGATCAAATATATGATGATGGAAGGAGAACTGACTCTGGGTGGTGAACACACAATGTGATATATATATGATGTAATACAGAATTGTACACCTGAAATCTATGTAACTTTACTAGCCATTGTCGCCCCAATAAACTTTAATTTTAAAAAATGCATACACATTTTAAGAAAGGAAAAAACTGTATTAAAATTGTAATACTAAATATATACTAATAGCAAACGATGAATACAAGTCGTGTGTATACATATTTTTGGCATCCCCAGTATATACTGTATATAAACAGAGTGCCAAAAAATATGTATACACATTTTAAGAAAGGAAAACTGTATTAAAATTGCCATAATATATACTAACAACAGAAGATGAATACAAGTCACGTTGGACTTCTGCAATTACAAGAGGTGCTCAAAGCGGTTACCATCAGTATCCAGACACTTCTGATTAGGGCGAACTACTGCTTGAGCAACGTTGACCAAAGTGTCCACTTGTATACATTTTTTTGACACCCCTCGTACATACATGTATGTAAATTTGAAGACATCTGTATTTTAACAATAACTTTTACCAAGACTTGGAAATAATTTTCCGTAATATCAGTAGTAACTATTTCCTATAAAAAGTGTATTTATGATTTATATTAGAAGTATTTTAAGTTACATGGAATTAAAGAGAACCCCGCTGTATTCATGCTCATTTGTCCTTACTAACTTGATCTTACAATTTCTCGTGACATTCTTTATTTTGCACTCTGTTCATTCTCAGTCCAAGGATGAAGTTTAGTGGAATCAGAAGATGAAAGAATAATGTGCGTTTGTAGATAGTTAGTAAAACACACGCACATACCTGACTCTCGTTTGACTTCCTTTTAACTGGATCAAAAAAGAGAGAAGAGGGTATGTGAGAGTATGTGATTCACTGATGCTGCTAGGAAAAACTAGTAATGGGACTGGAAATCAAATTTTCCAAAGTTCTAGCCATGACAGGTGTGGGGACAGAGCCCCAGAAAGTAGTTTACAGGCTCTCGGCCTCACGTGGAGGAGTGCTGGCTCGGGTGGTGGATGGCCGTCAGCTGTGGCTGATTGGCCGTCAGCTGTAGCCAGTTAGCCAATTAGCCGCTAATATAACTGCTGAGGCTACGGAGGAGAGTGGAGGAGAGTGAAAGAGAGTCGCTGGTGGGTTGCAGACAAAAGGGACAGCAGGTCGCACGTCCAGTGAACCCAGCCTCCAGTGAGACCGTAGTGGTATGACTCCCCTGCCTATGGCTCCGTGGGTGTTCCTTTTTGGCCTCACCATATCCTGTGTTCTTGTATGGGGAGCGGGAGCAGAGACCCCGCAGGCTTCCCCGCACGACAACAGGCTAGAAGGAAATAAGGTATTATGTAAGATGGTGGTTTTTCAATATATCCTATAAATTCTCGGACATTTCTTCCCTTCAAATGGTGGAAGAATCTAATGTACCTTCCTGTAATTACGGGCTAGACTCAATGACTCATTTCTAACAAAATCAATTGGAATTGATGCCATGAGTCGTCCAAAACTAGGTCATAAAATGGATACAGCTTCTGCCTGGCTCCCTCTCTCAGGATGCTTGCCCTGGGAATCCAGCCACCAACTTGTAAGGGAGCCCAGGTGTGAATGTTCCAGCTGATTGCCACAACTAAGCCCTCAGCCAACAACCAACATCAATCACAGATGTGTATGAATGAACCTGAAGATGATTCTAAGCCCCAGCTTTCAAGTCTTCCAGATGAGGTCCCAGACATAGAGAAGCAGAGACAAGGTATCCCCTCTGTACCCCCATCTATATTTCTGAGCCACAGAAACAGTGACAGATAATAATTATTGTTGTTTTAAGACACTAAGATTGGGGGTAATTTGTTGCATAGCAGTAGGTAACAAATGTAGGTAAGATCCTCAGATACATCCAATGAGGGTGAGACATTCAACTCTTGGAGGACAGAGACAAATCCCAGAGATGTATACAATATTGAGATACTTGAGCACTGGTTCACATCAATGGACCAGGCTTTCCAACTTCTAGATCATTTTGCTCACACTGTAATCACTGCCTTTTTCTTTAAGGGCTGGGTAAAATGCCACTGCCTTCCCAAAATGCCCCCAGGAATCTCTCCCTCCAATTTACCTAAGACTCGCTCATGCACTGAGCTATCATAATCCTATGTATCAGTTATTGAGTACTATAATACTATCTATCTGGAACTGTGATAAGGCTTTACTCAGTGAGTCTCAACCTTGACTACCTACATATTAGAATCAATCACTTAGGAAGCCTTAGAATCCCTATTCCCAGGCCACATCCCTGACCAATTACATCAAATTCTCTGAAGGTAGGACTCAGGCATCGGTGGGTTGGTTTTAAAGCTCCACAGGTGATTCTAAAGTGCAGCCAAAGCTGAAAAACCACTCTTCACGAACATTATCTCCTAGGAAGAGGAGGTTCAGAGAATGTAAATGGTTGAGCTAAAGCACAAAAGTATATGTAAGTAATGGAACCCTATGGTCTTCAGGTTGTGTACCTCATTATTTTCATCAGGGCTTGCTTATTTACCTCCCCTGGCATCTGTTTGCTGCTACAGGGTAGGAGCAGGCTGTAAGCTGCCTCTGAGGGCCAGGCCTGGGCCAGGCACACACTACAGGCCCCAGTAAACATCAGTAATGCCTTCACTACATGCCCAGACTAAAGGAAGGCAGTCGTTCACTCTGACCTCCAGAATGAGAGCAAATGATTTCAAAATTTAGAGATGGAGATGGAGATGATGAATGGCATTAGCAGGGCTGGGCAGAGGAAGAAAGAGCTGTGCAAAAACCCAATTTTTCATTCAACCAGATTGAGATGAGCCAAGGACCCAGTGCTTACAAGGGGAAGCAACTGAACGGAACCTTAGAATTCAGCTAAGCCAAACCTATCGTGGTGTAGCCAGAAGGAAACGGATGCCCGAAGGATGTGTAACTTGCAAGATAACACTGTTAGCTATTAAATAAAGTGGCAGGAAACCTGCCTCAGCAGTCCCAAAGCAGGGATCTCTTAAATGTTTCATGGTCCTATTTGTGTGAATACAATGGGAGAAAATATCCACCAAAAACACACTTACACTGATTTTTCAAAAAAATAACAATTCAAATTATATTAGCGATGTACTTCCACGGCACCTTGTACTCAATTTGAAGTTATCTGGTCAATATTCAGGTAAAAGCAAGGTGTTTAAAAATTGATTTCTTTAATTTTCTTTTGGAGCTTACAAAATGCTTACTCCACCTCCTAAGAGGTCTATATAACATCAGATTCTACTATTTTGTAGTCGACAATTTTCACTTAATAACTTACTAATACGTTGACACTCTAGTCATAGAGATAAATATACAATAAATTCATTTGGAAAAGAAATTGTAATTAACTCTCTTCAAAGACTGCACACTCCAAGAAACAAAACGAGCTATGTAAGCATTCAGAGGAGATTCGTGCCATCAGATGAACTAAAATATATTTTTAAAGTTTAAATACACATAAGCTCATTTTATAAATGATTAGTAACTCCTAGAATCATTGTACATTTCTAATTTTTGACATTTTTATCTGGAGGTACATGATTAGAATTGCCCACGTCAAATTATATGACAGTCAGTACACTGTAGCAGTAGACCACCACCAACAACAACGAAAATAAAACATTAGAAAGTCTAGGATGACGTTGGTCAAGTTTTTTTAACTGGTCCTGAGTTTCAAACTATGACTCTATATTAACTTAGGGTTTTCCCAAGGGAGATGCTGCATTCAAGTCGTTTGTTCTGGTAGTAAAGGATCCCCTCATACTCCTTGAAGGTATTTAAGAATAAAACCTGAAATCTTCATCTTTAAAATTCCCTTAGCTGTTTTTACACATGAAGCAAATCTATGTCACTGCTTTAATGAGTTTTATAAAAGACTACAAATCTGTTCAAGTCACTTAAATGGCTTCATAAAAGACAAATTATTCAAGTTCTTACATAGAAATCAGAATTCTAAAATCAGAACACTAAAGGAAACGAATTAGAAAAATCTCGAAAAGAAAACTTTGTGAGCGGGGAAATATTTATTTATTTACTTACTTATTTATTATTTATTTATTTATTTTTAAGTAGAGGGATTTGTCTACTACATGCTGACTACTCTGTCCACCTCTTTATCTACTGCGAGTACTACCACCACAGCCCATTCTCCTCTGGCACCCCTCTTCCATAAAAACCAACACTTCCACTTCCAATCCTTTACATTCTTGCTTAATAATATGTTGGTAAATCACTTTATGGTTTATACAGTATTTCCACTTATATCTCACATTTTTTAATGACCCTTCCGATAGCCCTATGAGTAATGCATTATTAAGCATGACTTCAAAGAGGCGAATAGGAAATGGTACGTGCAAACCCACGTCTTCTGACTCCAGATCCACAGTCCCCGAGTCCAGGGCTACCTACACTCCTTCCAGCAGTATTTACTGCCTGATACTCTGTTTCCCTCTGGAAAGAGCCGAGAGTCATGTTGCTCATGACAGACAAGACTAATTCTTCCCACCTTGACCATTCAATCCAACTCCACTCTAAGCCAACGAAGGAAAAGAGACAGGAAGATCTGACAAAATGACTAAAATACATAGCTTGTCCCTCCAGCCAGGAGCCCCTGGAGTATACAGATTGGAGGTGATTCAGAGCAAAGGGTCGGTCCTTTGAGTATCAAATAGTGGAAGGTTTCTTTGAAGTGTGAGTAAGCTACCTGGACCAAGTTCAGAAACACCAGGCCAAGTTTTCTAGCCAAACATCATGGTGAAAACTGAGGGACTCAGGTGTTCCCCAAATTGCTAACAGGGAAGAAGGCCATAAGCCACAAATTCAAACATAAGGCATAAACTCACCCTGTTGTTGAAAAAGGAATAACTAGTTCATGGGGTGCAATAAGGCATCAGGGGCAATGGGAAAAGGCCTGTCTGGAAGTCAAGAGGCCAGAGTTGCCAGCCAGTCCTCCCGCTAACCCCACTGTCAGTAAATCTCATCGTTCCCCTGTGCTTCGGCTGCCTCATCTGGGTAACCACTAAAGGGGTGTGGTGAGTGATATGCTGTCTCAGAACTACCAAGCTTAACATTCCACATCACATTAATAGATATTATAGATAACCCCTCCCTAATATCCCAACCCACTCATCTTCAATTATAAAATAGTCCCGAGAAACCAGAGTTAATCCCCATAAGCACTATAGCATTTAACTTATATGAAGAAGTGCTGATTTCCTTCTCGTTAAGCCTTGCTGAGAGACAAAAGACATAATAGGCTCTGACAGTAATATACATAAAACAAAGTGCTTCAAAACAGGAGAGCATAGGGGAAAATTCCCAAAACTAAGTCCCGCACCTCACAAACTCTGACACAATACATTTGGGAATTTCTGTATCCAGGTATCCATCCCTAAAGGTTGAGAATTCAAGCTACAGATAGTTCCAGACTTACGATGGTGTTGATTTACGATTTTCCAATTTCACAATGGTGTACAAGTGATACCCGCACAACCACTCTGTTTTTCACTTTCAGTACAGTAGTCAACAAATTACTCAACACTTTGTTATAAAATAGGCTTTGTTTGTGTTAGATAATTTCACCCAACTGTAAGTGTGCTGAGCACATTTAAGGTAGGCTAGGCTAAACTATGATGTTTGGTAGGTGCGATAAATGCATTTTTGACTTAATATTTTCAACCTACGATGAGTATATCTGGACGTGACACCATCGTAAGTCAAGGAGCATTTGTAAATCCAATTAAAAGATTTCAAATAAAGCTGCTCCTTCTCACATTTCTCCACTAATTTTAAGACAAGCAAATGAAGAGAACTACACAGTGCAGAACTGTGGAGAGAGGAGCTCTTCTTCCTCTGGCCCAGGCCCAGGCCTACAGCTTCTAAAGCAGGCAGGCCCAGAAGGCCGGGGTCAGAGGGGCCCCAATCTACTCCCCAGCCGGCAGGTCACTGTCCTCTCCCCCACTTCCCACAGGTTTCTAGGCATTGCCACACTGGTTGTAAAAGCGCTCTGCAAACAGCCTAATTCCATGGCTAGCCCCCTCCCAGCTATGTCCACAAAGGGAAAGAAATAAAAGGGTACTTTGTTCATTTTTTAAAGCTCACAAGATACACCACTAAACCTCAAGTTCCTAGCGTGTGTTTTGTTTGTTTGTTTGTTTGTTTGTTTGTTTACTTATCGGTATCTAGCTTAATACACTGTGGTCACAGATCTAGTCTGTATGATACTTGTTATTCGATAATTGTGAAGACTTGCTTGATGCCATAATTTGAAGTCACTTTTTATAACTGTTCTGTTTGAAAATAATGTATATTCTGCAGTTTTGAGATGTAGTGATCATGATCCCCACATAACAGCTCAAACTTATTAATTGTACTGTTCAAATCTTGTATGTGGTCATTTATCTTTTTCCCACTTTATCAAGAACTGAGAAAGTATATTAAAATCTCATGGGAATATATGTTTCTCATTGTAGTTTTTGCTTACTATATATTGAGGCCATACTATTAGACACATACCATTTTTTTAATATTTGAGTTGCAACTTTTTAACCCACATGACCCTCTTTTTCTCTGAAAACATTTTGGGATCACTTAAAGTCTGTTTTGTCTGATGTCAATATTGCCAGCTTTCGTTTGGTTTTTAATCACCCATTGATTTTATTTTACTTTTAACATTTCTGTATCCTTACATTTCACACACGTCTTTTATAAACAGCATATACCTAAATTTTCATTTCTCATCCACTCTACCAATCTTGGGTGACTTTAGATTTATTTTAATTACTAATACATATGGATTTGTCTCTATATGTTATTTTGTACTGTTTGTCTTGCCTGTTCTACACTTTTCTCAGCTTCTTTGACTTCGAGATTCATTATTTTTCTCATTTCAACTTTCCCCATTAGCTAGAGAGTTATTCATTCTTTTACTAATTTTTAGTGGTTGCCTTAGAAATTTTAACATGCACTTTACTTATAAGTCTAAATTTAATCAGTATCTTTAACTTCCTTCTAAATTATGCAAGAACTTTAGGAGCTATTAACTCCTTTTGCTTCTACAACTTACGCCACTTATTTTATCTAGTTCTCACTTAAGACATGAGTATTATTATTTTATACAATCAACATGTGCTTTAACGTACACATTTTCCCTTTCTTTGCTCTTCATTATATCCTGTTTCTGAAACCTTCCATCTGGAAATGATTTTCTTTTTCTTTAAGTACAGTTTACCATTGAACAAGGTGGAAATTAGAGGCACTGACCTCCATGCAGTTGAAAACCTACTTGTAATTTTTGAGTCTACAGTTGGCCCATCCGTATCTATGGATTCAACAAAGTGTAAATCAAAACCACGGTGGAAATGTGAAAATACTGTTTTCCATCCAGGGTTCACTGAATCCTCAGACGGGAAACCCACAGTTACCACTGCATTTATTGAAAAAAATCCACATGATAAGTGGCCCCACATAATTCAAACCCATTTTAATCAAGGGTCAACTCTATATCCTTTTAGTGAGGATTGCTAGAACAAACTCTCCAGGGTTTTGTAAGTCTGAGAAGTATTTTGTCCTAGCTTTTTTTAAAGATTTTTTTAAATGGAAATAGATTACTAAACTGAGAGTTAATTTCTGTCAGTGCATGAAAGATAATATTCTACTATCTTCTGGCTTCTACTGTTGCACTGTCAGGAATATTTGTTCTGCCTTTGAAGATAAGCTGCCTCTTCTCTCTGACCTTACTAAAGATCTTCTCTTTTCCTTTTGTGTTCTGCATTTTCATCATATTTTGCCTCTGTGTGGATTTCTTTTTGCTTATCCTGATTGGGATTCATATGACTTCGTGAATACATGAAGTGATGCTTTTTCTTGGTCCTTGAAAATTCTGATATGATCTCTTTAAATGATGCCTCTTCCCATTTTCTCTTCTCATTCTGCAACTGTAATTAAACTTATATTGACCCTGAATTATCTATCTTCCACATTGATTAACCTTTCTTTTGAGTTTTTCATTACTTTGGCACTCCACGTTGCCATCTGAAAATTTTCTTCAGATCTGTCATTCCGATGACTATTTCCGTGTTCCACTTGGATTAATCCATTGTTAAATTCATACGTTGATTTATTTTCAATTATTATATTTTTATTTTTTTTAAGTTCCATTTGGTTGTTTTTCAAGTCAGCTTAGTTAGTCTTTACAGTTTCTTGTTCTCAGCTCATATCTTGTGTTTAGTGATATATCGATTTTTTTTTTTTTTTTACTATGAGATGCTCATTTTCCTTCTAATTTTATTGGTGGGGACTCTCCGAAGTCTTTGACAAAAATAGACTCCTCCAGGGCCGGCCCGGTGGCTCAGGCAGTTGGAGCTCCATGCTCCTAATGCCGAAGGCTGCCAGTTCGATTCCCACATGGGTCAGTGGGCTCTGAACCACAAGGTTGCCGGTTTCATTCCTTGACTCCCGCAAGGAATGGTGGGCTCCACCCCCTGCAACTAAGATTGAACACGGCACCTTGAGCTGAGCTGCTGCTGAGCTCCCGGATGGTTCAGTTGGTTGGAGCGTATCCTCTCAACTACAAGGTTGCCAGTTTGACTCCCCATCCAAGGGATGAAGGGCTGTGTCCCCTGCAACTAACAACGGCAACTGGACCTGGAGCTGAGCTGCGCCCTCCATAACTAAGATTGAAAGGACAACAACTTGACTTGGAAAAAACACACTGTTCCCCAATAAAGTCCTGTTCCCCTTCCCAATAAAATATTAAAAAAAAAAAAAATAGACTCCTCCAAAAGAGGGAGAAATTTTGGTTTCTGCTTAGTACCAGGGACACTTCCAATACAGAAACTCGTTAAACCAAATTTTCATCTTGAGGTGTTTCTGTCCACCTAGTTATTACAATCCCAGATGCATAGCTGCATTAGAGCTGGTTTAGGATCACAAATTCTCACGACCAAATAAGTAGGCATCTGCTACGTAGCAAGGTTTTTGACAGGTGATTTTCCTTAGTCTCCTAGGGTTGGAAAGATTAAATGATATTTTTGTTTTTGTATTTATTCTAATTTCACCCTTACATCGAGGGCGAAGCCTTTTGAAGTCCCAGCTTTACGACTGAAGGATAGACACCCTCTCAGATGTCTTACCTTGTCTCTCCGATGCCCTCAGGCCATGAAAACGGAAGTTCAAGTTAAGCTGGTTTGGTAAATGTTCTCAAGGCAAAAGCCAGCTTCATTGCACAGGAGACACCTCTTCACTTAGATTTTGGCTTAAATACCCATTCCTTTCTTACTGGTTCATTGCATTTAAGAAAATTACCTTTCTATTGTAACCAGCATTTTTAAATTGTTTTAGCAGGAGTGTTGGTAAACTACATTGCTACAAACAAAATGCAACCCTGGCAATTTACATTCAAAGCCATGGAGTCTTGGAGTTTGATAGCCACATCAGGACATGTTACAGCCCAAAAAGTATTAGCTCAGTGATGGCCACTTTGAAATACCTGCTGATATTTTTGGCACTTTCTACGTACAAGGCATCATGGCAAACATTTTACATATATTGTTTTATTTAATCCTTACAATGATCCTATAGGTATAGTGACTACCCCCATTTTACAAACAGAGAAACTAAAGCACAGAGAGGATAAGTAATTACCTAAGGTCCTATCAAGTGACATCACTGGGATTTGAACTCAAACAATTTTACTCTAAAGATCGTATTCTTAACATCTATGTAATTTTTTGCTTCCTAATAAATAATAAATATAAGAGACGGAGTGAGAGCACTGCTAAGGTATGGCAAATTGATCAGTAATAGAATCCAGGCTTTCCAATTTACCATCCCTTCCTATATACTCACGTCAGGATTGGCATATTTCCATCACTTTTTTATATGTCCCTTCTTTTTAAAAGTGAGCACACAATGCAGGCTACGGTGAAAAAAACAACACCCAAAGGAACAACTGTTTGGTAATTCAACTCTCAGCAGACATCAATCTTGAAATCTAGACTTTGATCACATTTGAAGACTCTTTTTCTTGATACACTCTAACAGATTTTTTTTTTACAATTCTAATTTCATCTACTTATGCCTAGATCTAACATTCAAAAAATCATTGATTGACAATAATTATCTCTAAACCAATGATTTTCAAACTTTTTAAATATTAGAAATGGACCTCAAAGTAGCTCTTCACACAATTCCTTCATATATAACAATGTCCAAAATTCAGTCTCAGAAAGGACCCCTTTCAGAGAAGGGCAGATCTCCCAGTTTTCCCCAAGTTCATCTCATCCTCTCTTATGTCCACTATAGTGAGAGAAGGGAGCTTATTACTAGGAATGTGTTGGATTCTCATTTTCACTAGCCTTTCTACCCAGCAATGAGGAGTGCAGCTCCAAGAGATCTGTCTTGAACTGGGCAATTAAACCTCCAGTCAACATCTTCTCTCCTTCCCAACTACACAGCAGAATAAGTAGGGGAAGTAAAATGTTAAGATTTGGAAGGAATGTGAAAGTCAACTAAATGCAAATTATTAAAGAAAAATAAGTTGCTGACTCTGTTCCTCACAAAGCAGTGATCAAAAATCTATTCATTTGCTTCTTCTTCCAAGTCAATCTTTAAATTTACACTGGAAAGAATGAAGTGATATCTTCTAGTCTGAGGCTCTGCTTAAAATGGAACTTTGTAAAGTTACCCATAAGTAAGTAAAAAAAAAAAAGCAAATTTCATCTATATCAAGGTACTAATCTTTTACCTATTATATTAGCAAAAATCAAAAAGTTTAATGGCACATTGTGTTGATGAGGGTGGGGAGAAATCGTCAGTTTAATATATTTCTGATAGGAGTAAAATTTTACAAATTCTATTAAGCTCAATTTGGCAATATTTATCAAAATCACAAGTGTACTTACCTTTGACTTAGCATTCCCACTTCCAAAAAATATATCCTATAGCTGTACTTAAACATGTGCAAAATGGTGAATATATAAGGTTATTCACTGTACCATTCTGTTCAAAAAATCAGAAGCAATCTAATGGTCCATCAATCTGGTTCAATTTTAGTATATCCATACAGTGGAAAATATGTAGCATAAAAAAAAAAACAAAACAAAAAAAAACCCAGAATAGCCAACACAATACTGAAGAAGAACAAAGTTGGAAGACTGACATTACCCAACTTCAAGACTTACTCTAAAGCTACGGTAATCAAGAGACTGCGATAGTGGAGAAAGAATAGCTAGATCAATGGAATAGAATAGAAAGCCCAAAAATAATGGAATCAACTGATCTCTGACAAAGGAACAAAGGCAATACCATGGAGCAAAGACAGTCTCTTCAACACATGGTGCTGGAACAACTGGACATCCACATGCAGACCTTACACAAAAATTAACTCAAAATGAATCACAGATCCCTAAGTAAAACACAAAACTATAAAACTTCTAGAAAATAACATAGGAGAAAACCTAGATGACCTTGAGGATGGTGATGACTTTTTAGATGCAACACCAAAAACGCTATCCACGAAAGAAAGAACTGATACACTAGACCTCGTTAAAATTTAAAACTTCTCGTGGTCTACATCACAGAGCAGGTCTTGACCCTGGTCAAGAGAACAATAGGTCTCTACCGTCATGTTAGTGAGATTATCAATAGGTACAAGCAGTCCTGGGCTGTGTCCACCCTCAATAGTGGCAAGAAGAGCCTGGAGATGGAACACAAGGCCTGGATTAGTGACACTGCACTGCTGCAATCCAGGCTGAAGACAGAGGGCTCTGAACTGTGTGACAAAGGGAGCGAAATGCAGAAGCTGGATGCACAAGTCAAGGAGCTGGTGCTGAAGTCGGTGGTGGAAGCTGAGCAGGTGGCACTGGCAAACTCAGGAAAGACACCGACATGGAGAACCAGAGGTTATGTCAGGAAAGCAACAGGAGCTACAAGCCACAATTGATCACATCCTAGGTGCTCTGTAGCCCCTGCCAGGTGTCCGCTGGTGGGTCCAGGGTGCCGCACTTTGGCAGGTGTGTGTGTGTGTGGGGGGGTGGGGGGCGGTGAAAATCCAGGCCAGTGAATGCTGGTGTCTGTATTTTGCAAAAAAGCTTTCAAGAAAGAGACGGCAAGCCCTGCCTCAGGCCATACAAGCAGCTTAGTTTTTGTCCCTAAAGAGTTCCTTAAAAAGAAAAAACTTAAATTCCATTAAAAACAAAATATTGCTATGTTTTAAATACAGAAATTTTCAATGTTTGATTGTTTTTGTTTTGTTCTAAAGCCTAGGATATCTTTCAAGCCTGTAAGCCCCTTGTTTTATATCCTTCTAATTTCTGATGTTTGGATATTTTGCAAGTGTGTGTGTTGTGTGTTTTTTTCAAGCGTGTGTGACCAAATGAAAATAAAGCAGAGACTGGGAACATTTGTTTTGTTCTGTTGAAAAAAAAATGTTTAACTTCTGCTTTGTGAAAGACAAGGTCAAGAGAATGAGAAAACAAGGCACAGATGGGGAGAAAATATTTGCAAATAACACATATGATAAAGAACTGTTATCCAAAATATACAAAGAACTTTTAAAACTCAATAATAAGAAAACAAACAACCAATTAAAAACTAGACCAAAGACCTTAAGGTCATCTACCTCATCAAAGAAGATATACAGATGGCAAATAAGCATATGAAAAGATGCTCCACATCCTATGTCATGCGGAAATGGAAATTAAAGTGAGACAGCAGCACTACCTATTAGAATGGCCAAACCAGAACACTGACAGCACTAAGTGTGAAACAACAGGAGCTCTCATTCATTGCTGGTGGGAATGGAAAATGTTAGATACTTCGGAAGACAGTTCAGCTGTTTCTTACAAACTTAACCATACTTTCACCATACAATCCAGCAGTCTTGCTCCTTGATATTTATCAAAGGAGTTGAAAATTTACGTTCACACAAAAACCTGCATGTGGAGGTTTCTAGCAACTGTTTTCATAATTGCCAAATCTTGGAATCAAGATGTCCTTCAGTAAGTGAATGGGTAAGTAAACTTTGGTGCATCCGGATGATGGAATATTATTCAGCGTTAAAAAGAAATGAGCTATCAAGCCATGAAAAGACATGGAGGAAACTTAGATGCATATTATTAAGTGAGAGAAGCCAATCTGGCAAAGCTACACACTGTATGATTCCAACTAGATGACATTCTGGAAAAGGCAAAACTATGGAGACAATAAAAAGATCAATGGTTGCCAGGGACTGAAGGGTGGGGGAGCAACGAGCAGGCAGAACATAGGATTTTTGGAGCTATGAAAAGACTCGGTATGATACCATAATAATGGGTACATTTCATTATTCATGTGTCCAAACCCATAGAATGTGCAGCACCAAGAGTGAACTGTAATGTAACCCATGGACTTTGGGTCGTGTCAATGTAGGTTCATCATTTTAACAAATGGTAACTTTGTAACCATTTGTAACAAATTGTAACTCTGGTGGGGGTTATCATTAATGGGGGAGGTTATGCGTGTGTAGGGGCCAGGCATACATGGGAAATCTCTGTACCTTCCCCTTAATGTTGCTGTGAACCTAAAACTGCTTTTAAAAAATAAAAGAAAATAATTAAGAAGCTCTATATGTTGATATGGAATCATATACAAGATATACTGTTAAAAGAAAAAATACAGAATCATGGGGATGGTGTACCACTATTTGATTTTTAAAAGAAGGAAAAAAGCATCCATGTGTGTTTGCACACGCGCACACTCATGCACGCCTCTGTGTGTGTGTATGTATGTGTGTGTGTGTGTGTGTGTTTGTGTATCTTTGAAAAAATATATAAGAGACTAGTAACACTGTTCACTGTTGGTCTATTAGAGAAAGAACTGGATGGCTCAGGGACAGAGGTTGAGAGGCAATACTCACTAAATGACCTTTTAAGCTTTAAAAAAATTTAAGCATTAGATTGTATGATCTATTCAGTTATTATCTTCCAACAAATAAAAAGCAACATAGCAATAAGAAGAAATCTGGGAGGAAAATATATGCTTTTTTATTTACTTTACAAATTTGAGATGAGAAATTTTTAAGCATGTGCTGAGAACTGGTCTCAACTTGAGTTTTTGATTTGGACTGAAACTTGGACACTAAATAATAGATTTCACATTTCTCTTTTGATGAGTGAAAAAGAAGTTGGTACACAGTTTGTGTTTACTCTCTTCTAAGACTGTATTTTAATGACTTACCCAGTAAACAGAAAAATACTCCCAATTCACAACCTATTGAAAACAAGAAAAGCTGTGGTTCAGAATAAAACATTTGAACACAAACTGTTTTTCTTTTTCAATTTGAGAAGAAAAGATTCCTCTGGCATTCACATTCAGACACTGCTCAGGAAAATAAAAGAATAATCACATTACAGAGATTTCTCCATGGGAAAAAAAAAAAAACAGTGTGGGAGCAGAAAAAGAAACTTTCTAGACTTTATTATAAACACACTGACAACATAAGATGGGTTTAGTTCCTCAGGAGTGGGGTGAGTCTGATTCCCATTGGCCCACTGAATTTGGCTGCAGCCAATAGCTGATGCTTTGTGAGAGGGAAGAAAAATATGAAAAATCAAAAAAATCTCTGCAGTCCTGTTATGAAAATCCAGGAAAGCTTAAAGAACACTGCTTTTAAAAATGACTGAGAGTGAAAAAAAATTACTAAATGTGAAATTGGGTGAGATTTAAAAAGACAGTAAGAAAGAGAATTGTTTTTGTTTTCTTTAAAATTGCTTCTCAGTTTCCTACTTCCACCACTTAGGAGCCAGGAGGAGGTTACTTATTTATTTCTTCATTATTGAAATACAAGTATTCTCTTTTTTACTTTAATTTTATTTATTAAGTCGAAGGTTCAAAATTCAAATGGCACAAAAGGTTATACAACGAATAATTTACCTCTGGTATCAGTCTCCCAGCAATCAACATTGTTAGTTTCTTCTGTACCATTGCAGAAGATAGTCTATATGCATACAAGAAACCCTCCCTTTTTTTCTCTTTTACACAAATGGCTGTATGGAACCAATAGTCTTTAACCTGAAACAAAAATCAAATTGTCTTTACATAATCCTAATTCCTTATATGAACACCTTACTCGTTTGTATAAAGAAACCTTTTTTAAGAAAATAAATTTATCTTCAGTATCACCCAAAGTTAAGAGAGAGCTGTTTGGCAGAAAGACATAGGAGATCTAGAGAACTAAGTTGCACAAGATTACACGGCAAATCAACTCACTTAACTGCTGGTCCAGGATTCTGACCCCTGAAAAAACCACAGAGATCTTCAAAGTTCCCACCAGGGGTATTTTTGCAGAGGTTCCATTAGCACTCCATGGAGACCTGTTCTGAGGTCCAGAGGCCCCTCCAATTAAATGAAGAGGGAGAGAAGAGTGAAGTGGGAAACTGAATTCAAATGTTTGGTTCTTGTGGACTAGCAACAAGGAAATGAAGGCAGATGAAAGAGAAACCATGACTGCCTTAGATCTGTTAATCAGTAACTCATACATGCTAGCATTAAACTAGATCCTTCTGCCTTCCAGTAGCAATTTAACAGGCACCCGACTGGCTGCACAGGCTCATTGAAGTCCCTTGTTCAATTCAGAATCAGCCATTGAGAAAAGAGGCTTGCTAGTGGGATAAGCCACAGAAAAACTCATGAAGAGGAAAACCCAGAGAAGAGAGCCTTCCAGCAGCGACTGAAGCTGAGGCTGAATTCCAAAGTGGAGTCCAGCATGCTTTTAAGTTGTGTGCTGCGCAGCACACTAGGTCCCGCGTTTTCTGGCAATGTTGAGACTCAGTTGTGTGAGTGTGGGCATACCCAAGTCTTCATTTCTTCCTGGAGAAACCAGCTCAAAAACACTGCAAATCTGAAACAAGTTCAGTACAGTCCAATTTCAATTTCCCAACACCACAGCAGAGCAGTGTGAGGAGCGACAAAAGTCCAGTTTCTGGCATAACCTTAGAAATTTTTAGCAACTATCCAAGTGATTTGGGTCTCCAATTTGAAAAACATTACAGGAAGACAAGATCTGTTCTATCCAGCAGTAAGTCCCTCAATAGTATTTCAAGAAAAATAAGTGAGCAAAGTTTGTATAAGATAAAACCAATATCTAAGTCTTGGGATGCCAGAAATCACATTAAAATCACGAGGGAGGGGTTCTCTTAGACCCTCCGCAGTTTGACAATTCAGAAGTGATCCGTGGGCCACTTTGATGTGGAAAAGCATCTGTAAAAGAGAACCTAATCACCACTCACTTCCAAACAAATAGCCAACACAGTTTATAAACAAAGTCTTGAATGTTTTTCTGGAACCAGGCCTAAATTTATAACCTCCTAACCTCCATATAGGAAATGCAACTTCTCCACTCACCAAAAAGCTGATCAGAAAACATTTCCACCTGTCTACTTTGGATGGAGTGGTGAATTTTGAAAAAAAACTAACCTCTCCGAGCCTCATCAGTAACATGGGATAAAAATTCCTGCATATCTTGATTGACTTTTAAAGTGACAAAAAGTGAATGCCCAGGCACATGGTGTAATGAATTAATGTTCATTTCCTCCTTTTCTTCCAGAACTCCTTGGTATTTACTGGACAATATCCAGAAAAACTGTTCCCCCTTCTATTAGATCCCCCTTGTATTAAATGCCAGAATCCCTCAGGCCAAAACAGGTGCTAAGAAAGACATTTTGTATTTATAGATGTGTACCACATACGTTCTCATGACACACACATGCTTATAACTAAACATGTAATCAGAAGGTGCCCACTGTCAATTCCACTCAACAAAATCAGATTAAATCATATAACATTGCTGATGTTTAGCCATTTTATACCTACAACTACAGTAATTCCATATGGTTGCAAATACCAAGTCTAGAGCAAGGATTTCATACCTGCCCACCCTAGACTTCCTGGAAACAGGATCCTTAGAAATCAGAACCTTGGCATTTTCATCCCAGTTCTGCCACTGACTTTAAGAAAATCATTTAGCGACTTTGGGCCTTGGTTTGCTGATTTCTATAACAAACACAGTAGATGTGTTTTTCTGCTCTGTAATTTCATGACAGTTTTAAACAGACATGTAGCTTAGTGCATCCAACACTCAAATTTGGTGAGAATGTTTTTAACTTTGCTATAAAAGTTTTCTTAGTTGTCCCTTCACCATCCATCCTGCCCTCTTTTACTTTGAAGCACAGAAGACAGAGACCTTGATGATAATAACATAAAGCTGTGTAAACTTCTTCACGGGGCTCTTCAAATGCACTTCTAATTCGGCACACCCTATCCCAGCAGTACTGGATTTCTCCCTAAACAAAAATGGTCACGGGTGTCAAAGAGATGTGAGTAAGTGTCCACTGAACTGTGTCTAAATGATTTTCCCTGTGAGCAAAGCCAGCCTGGAATAAGCTCCTATGAGCGAGAAGAGAGAACACGCTTCCCAGGCCGAGGAGGCATTGTTCAAAGTAATGAGTTCTGCACCAGTTGGTCCACAATTCACAGCTGAGTCTGATTTTCCTAGACAAAGAGCAATAACCAAACAGGGATGCCCTTCAGCAAGCTTCTCTGAGCTGATAGTTGTTAGTTGACTCATGAGGTGGTGAAGGAGACTCCAGTCTCCCTAACCTTCTATGTCCTAGGAATGACAGGAGAAAACGTTTGTCAACCTTGGTCAATATTAGGCCAGGTTTGTCATGGCTGTAATGGATTTCAATAGTCTAAATTCACTAAAAATGCCTAGAAGTTATTCCAGCTCAAAAGTTAAACAATGTTTAAATGCCCTATTATATTCCTTTTCTCCATCTATCATAATTTTATATCCCCCTTCTGATTTTGCTCAGAGAAATAACAGTCATGATCCTTTAAGCGGGCAGACCAACACTATTCTTAGAAGGGAGAGAAGGAGGTTTATTATGTCCTGCAACATGGAGCCAGAACAAAGGACTACTGAATCACACACCTTATCTTTATCTAAGAAACCTGAGAATTACAGGGTTTCTCTGTTCCTCTCAAACTCAAGAGCTACACTTGCCAAGACTAGGTTTTAGCGCTGAGTCTGTACTACAAAAATATAAGAATATAGGTGCATACAATGCTTTCTACCAAATATAAAGAGAGAAGGACTCTTACCTAAAACACTCAAAAACAACGTTCAGGATTTTTTTCTAATCAAAGTTTAAGCATTTGTTTCTGAATCTAGAAATCTGATTGCTCGGCACTAAATCAACTATTCTTAACAGGACCCTGAAATCCTGAAAAGCATTAGAATTATTTCAGAACTCACAACTCTTAGTTCACTGAGGGCAGCAATCTGGATTTATTTATCTTGTCTTACATATAATTGGTTTTCAATAAATATTTGTTGACTAAATGAATTAATCAAGCAGAAAACATTTAAGTTTTCCCAGTATAGGATGACACCCTAACATAAAGCACCTTTATCATATTCTATTTTTATAAGTTTATCCTTATAATTATGTAGAAGACTAATTCTGAAAAGAATTTAGTTGATGTTGATAATGTGGGAAAATATATCAAACAGAAGCAATGACTTTAACAGTTTTTATGAAGAATTTGGTGCAGCTATAAATCCTGGCTCTGCCCATCAACCTTCACTCCCTTTGTCTCATTCCCACTGCCTCTCCCCAGCCTCCCTCCAAGCACTCCCAGGCTCATTATCCCAGGATCTGCTAAACTGCAGTTTACCTCCTGGAACCAGCAGAAACACATGTCACTGAGAATTAGGGAACTGGAGCCAGTTACAAGCCACCAAATAGGGTCACAAAGTATCTGAACCTGAAAATTAAGAGTTTTTATATTTTTTTTCAATTGTGAGAAAAGGGAAAAAACTTAATGCAACTTTTTTTTTTTTAACATTCCACTTAGATGGATTGCATAATGTCTAGGCATTTACTATAATGAATGGGATGGGAGAGATAACTTTAACAGCCTGTTATTTGCTAATCATCTGAAAAGTAATATGTTGACTGCATTTGCTGATAGAAGGATATTGTCTGAAAACTTCTACCACCAATAAACGTTTGCTATTCTTGAAGGCAAATTATTTAAAAATAGAATAGAGCAAGACAGTGCTCATATATTACTTGATCTAAGGTATTTTTATGCCACGCTTTACTCCAGGAAGAATAACTCTATTTTAACCCTTTACTAGCAGTTATATTAACTCTAACCAATGTTTATTTAATAGCAACTAGGTATAGCAATCACGCTGCCACACATTGATGCAACCTAAGAAAAAGGAGCAAGAAGAAGCTACAGTTCCTTCTACATAACCCTTAAGGGGTATGTGTACTCTTGCCAAATGCTAATCTGTGTGTAAACAAATGGGATTTTGAAAGGGCGATGGAGCTATCAAGACACAATTTTATGAAAAGGAAAAATGACTCTCCTAATAGAAGTCTTGAGAAATCTGACTGGTGGTTTGCTCAAGGCTTCTTGAAACATTCCCTGCAGAAGATTTAGAAGATTAACCCCAGGAATGACCAAAACGACGGAGCAACTGGAAAAACAATCTCCTTGGATAGCCTTTGTGTCTTTTCACTGGCATTTTACTTTGGTCCATTTTGGAGCGCATCTCCTTCTCGTACACATGCCAGGAGGAGATACGGGTGCTGTGGGTTTGTGTTATACGTGCCCCGCTCTCCACCTGCGGAAATGAGGATACGTCTGTCCTCTTACTGCTCAAGGGCAAGCACCTGACTGAATTTTTTTTTAAACGCCTCACCAGGAAGTAAATATACTTTATTTGTCTCCACTTTCATGGGCTAGAAAGGAAGGGAGTGTCTCGGTTACTGTATCAATAAGCAATTTCTCACCATTTTTCTCGCGTCTAAGATCAAAATGGTACTGTCGCCGCGCGGGGTGGGGAAATGTCTTCTTTTTCAATTTAGCTGGTTATTGTTTTAATGCTGAACTCCTAAGGTCAAAAATGTGATCACAAACTGACTCCGAGTTACAAACAACAAAGAAAAAGTCCCAGGGAGGAGGAGAGAGGGCGGCGCAGACGCTCCACAAGGAACAGGGCTTTGGGGCGCGCGGGGTGGCGTCTCGGACTCGCGGTCCCGTCGCTATGGGAACCCCGCGCAGGCGCAAAGTGCGCCGCCGCAACCTGCTTCCACCTCCCGGCGCCGCTCCGGTGCCCCTCGTTTATTCCAGGAAAAAGCAATGGAGTAAATCCTCCTCGCCCTGGGAGCACCTGGTCTTCTTCGAGAGGGTCCTGAGTGGGGTCACCGAGCGCAGGAAGAACCGTGAAACTCCCCAAGTGTAATAGACACCGCACTCCCCTTGCTGGGAAAAGCGGACCTGCTCTCTCCGCGGCGTCTGGTGATCAGAGATTAGTCCCCGGGACCCCGCGAGGGGCTGAAGCATCCAGCAAGGATGCTTTACCCTCCACCGGGGGAAACCCCACCCACCACCACCACAAGAGACCTGAGAATTAAGTTCTGGCGCAGGCTCACACACCCACATAGATCTGAATTATGGGACCCCCAGACCAGCAGTGGTCCAGTTTTCCGCACAGAGGCTTGTGAGATCCCCACGCACAACATTCACACCATCCTAAAGAGCGTGGCCCGGCTGCGACTGCAGAGAGGAACTCGGGCCACCTGCTCACTTGCACACCTGGACTGGCGGGCCAGTCCTCTTTCTCTTTCTCAGTACCTCCTCGTTTCCCCGAAAGCACCGACCTGCTCTACTTGGAATGTTCAGTAGGTGAAGGAGTCTTCAGAGTCCTCCGCAGAGATGCAACCTCCAAAGTGCTGGGGTTCTGAGTTATTGGCTCCTGTGACTCCAGCTCCAAAACCCTGTCGGGGGGCAGAAAAGCCCCTCCCCCCTCTCCCCCCAAGGAACTTCTCCCCAGCAGCCAGCAGGAACCCCCAAGACAGGGTGGGAAGAGCCGGGCGCCTTCGCCACAACCTGCTTTCTCATTCAAATCCTCACGCTCACTCTGCAGCCCCCTCCCTCCCAGCCCCTCAGCTCCCTCAGAAATCTGGAACTGGAGCTCAGGAGAGTGGACTGGAGCTACCGCAGCCTCCAAAGGCCCCCGCCGACTGGATGTAGGGTCCGAGGGCTCAGCCTGGACCCATAGGCCTGCACCCCTTTGCGGGGTTCCGCAGCAAGCAAGGGCCAGAAGCACTGGGAATTAAGTCTTCCCACCCCCACCCCTCAAATTTCCAAGGTTCCCAAACTCAGGGACAGTCCCTTGATCATCAGTTTGGGGCTGTGTCCCGGAAAGCCTCGGTGGTGGGAAGGTAAAGGAGTTTGGCGACACGAAGTTGGAGGAGAGGGCAAAGGGAATGAGAACTGTGTACAGCTTGCACCAAAGTAAAAAGTGTCAGGACCACATCTTAAAGAACATTCCGAAACGCCCATCTCATTGCCCCTAAGAAAATAGACTCTGTTGTGACATTGTAACCAAGGAGACCTGCTTTGAGTGAAGTACAGCTAAGACTGAGGAAGAGCGAGTGTAGGTAACAAACTGCTTTTATTTTCTCCCGCTTACACCCGCCATCTCGTCTCTTTTTCCAGATTTCTCTCCTAAGCGTTAACGGGCCAATTATTCAATCAGATCAATTTAGTGGGTGGTAGATTCAGGCGGGCAACGCGCGGTGAGTTAGAGCACCGCCATGGTAAGGAAAGTTTGCGCACAGTAGGTACTCAAACGGTGATGAAACGATGAAATCTATTGAGCGCACCGACGTGGTGAGTGCGCAGGCCGGTGCCGCTGCTGGAACTCTGACTACCGCTGGCCTCGGCAGCCGCGGTGTGATCCGGCGTCGGGATTCCAGGACTTACGTTTATCAGCCTTCATTCAACCTGCCCTATTGTTAGTTCAAAGCCTGGCTGGGAGGGACTGCTCCTCACTCACCTTCAATTTAAAATTCTCCACCAATAAGAAGGTCCTCGAAAAGCTGGCAGCATGGGGTTGGCAGGGATTTTCTGGGCTTAGTGACAACATAAACTAAAGTAATTTTCTTTTTCATGCGTGAATTTGCTCAGGAAGTTACAAATGAGTGCCGGAGCTTGAAGAGCCGGGCCTGACTGTGGGTACTCTTTGACTGACAGAGTGCGTGTGTTGGTGAGGTGGGGGGTCGGATAGCACCGTGACCTCTCAGCGCAAGATCTAGGGTTTCACCTTTTCATCCCACTTATCCGATACCATAGAAACAACCCATTTGTATTATTCAATTCAACAGAGGCAATTACAATGTTACAGCAAAGCACCATGGGCAAGAAGAAACTTTATCCTGAAAGCAAACCTAGACTCAAAAAAAATAAAGGAAAAGCCACCAGAATAGTCACTTGAATTTCTTCCTGCCAGGGTAGCAGGAAGAAATCAGTTTGGAAAGACATATAAGGTGTTTTGGCTCCATAGAAAGAAACTTCCCCATATTTCCTTTTCTTTTTTATATGCTCACACAAATCCCCAATTCATCAGAAATTAAAGAGATAATACTTCTACACCCAAATTGCTTTTTGCTTTGTAGACATGAGCTTTTTGGAAATTTGTTTGGCTGGTAATCTCCTTGGTGAATAGGAAGTCCAAAAAAAATAAAAACGAGACACCAAGACAACCCCACACACAACCAGGGAAGTTATCTCCCTCCACCTCCTGTGTGTATCTTTCTCATCTCTGAAAAACCAACCATAGATGCACATGCTGAAATAAACTCAGACACAAAATTCGTAACAAGGGCACTTGTTTGCTATGCATTCTTTATTTTGACAATTTTAAGGTCTATAATATTGTGAAATTTAATTTTTTTAATTATGCAATATTTCAAACCTACCAAAAACAACCACCCATATAATACTCTTGCTCCCCCTACCCCTTCTTTTTTAAATAAAATATAACAGATAACAGCTAAAACCCTTTCTCCCTCTCTTCTTCACCAAAGGTAACCCATCTGAAGTTGCTGTGCATCATATTTAAGCATGGTCTTAGGACATACGTACATATCCATAAATCTTTTAATGTAGTTTTTCCCCCTGAGTCTTTTTTTAATACCAAGAATCAGAGAAAAATCATTAACTAAAACCAAGAAAATATTGTTGTTACATCGCTAAGGTTTTGGAAGCAGAACAGAACTATTTTTCCCTGCTTGTGACAATCAGGGGGAATAATAACAAAGGGATTAGACAGTGGGTAATAAACAGCCTCTCTAAGTTACACAAGCCTTTCCATGGTTACCAAAAAGTCAATAGAAAAACAAAACAAATAATACCCTCTTACTTCACTGGTTACAGGGGAATTGGAAAAAATGGGGTCTAGGTTTAATACTTCTTTGAGCTATATGTCTTATATGGTAGTGAAGTACATTTTTTAATGGTCTCTTGGTCACAAGAGCTATAATCTTTTAGTAACGATTTACCAAATATAAGGGACTCCTGCTGGTACCTCAATTCAAGATTGAAATCAGCCCAGCTGAAAAGTCTGGGATTGAATCCTCCCTGTTTCTGTACACGGAGGACCTCCATCCGTGCAGTGAGTTACAGAAAGCCCTTTACAGCGGTCCTTTGACCTACCCTCCTCCCAGCAGTAAAAGGGCTGTGAAAGCACCGATTTTTCTTAAATGCCATTGACTGGTGAAAGACATCCTTCCCAACCCCCACTCTCCTCTCACTTCCAGAGCGATGACTCTCATTAATTATACTGGCACAGCACTGCCTGGCCTCCCCTCTAAATAGCTGCCAGATTTCTACATATCACCTCTGCCTTGATACAGAATGTGCACTGACACCAGGATCACAGAAAATCCTGTAAAAGCTTCCTGATACATGGTAAGATGATTGATGCACCTTGTGGTGGGCCTGCTGTGCTGCATATCGTAAGGGGTTTCTTAAAAAACTGCACTAGGAATCTGCATGTTGGAAGCAGATTTTTAGAGCTGTACAAAAATGGTGCTTTGAATTGCAAAACTAACCATATTAAAGATACTCAAATTTAATCAACAATAATCTTTAAGTTATATCCATGAAGAGAGTGAAGATGAATATTATCCCTGTTTCACTGAATACACCAAGAAGTCAAGAGAATGATCAAAGAGCTTAATCATTATCAAGGAGGAGCTATCCCTCTTACAAGACATATTTGTTGAGTACTCACATGTGAGCTTCTTCTATAGGCTGGTGAGGGTGGGGAAAGCATTACCAGGGACAGCTCCAGGCTTCCATCATCTCGGTGCATGATCCCAGAGGAAAGAGAGGACTTCCTGCTTTTTACCTTTGTGAATAAGATTGTAGGAAAGGATTCTTAATTGACCTGGTTCAGGTCATGTGTCCATCCATGGATCAATTAGTGTGGTCAGCAACAAGTACAGTATATGTGTAGCCAGTCCCTGATTACACGCCCATCCCCATAGCCAGGGAGGTGGGACAGTATGAGTAGCAGCTGCAAAACTCTCAGAAGGTAACATAGGGAAGATTTGTTCCCCAGAGAAGGGTAGGAAGGGATTCTGGCAGATAAAAAGAGTGGGTATTCCCTACAGTACCCCCACCTGAACTGGCCATCAAAGAAAGAGATAAACACCTTTGTAAAGATTCATATGTATATGACAGAGATTTTTTTTTTTTTTAATGAGAAACCTCCTGAGCACATCAGGAAGAACCAGGGGAGTGGGGGTGGGGGGAGGCTGAATCAGTGCAAGTGCCACCAATCTTTTTTCCCCCCCATCTGGAGAGTTTCATTTTGTTTTGTCTTTTTCACTTTTTATCAGGGAAATTTTCATAGGCGCACGAAAGTAGAATCCTATAATGAAGCCCTATGTCTTAGTAACCAGTTTCAACAATTATTAATATTTTCGCAATCTTTTATCTATTCAGGAATGTGGGGAATTCACTAAAATACTTAAATTCATAAATTAACACATTGTTGCAGTGCTATAATCTTTGTTACTGTAAGAAATATATGCCTCCAAAATAACTACATAAGACCAATACATGTGACGCTCTTAGCAAAATGCCTAGTACAAACTGAGCTTTAAAAATGTCAATTATTTTTAATGTTATTGGCAGCCTATTAAAGATTTTAAATGCTATCAAAATCTACTTATTGAAATGTATTTGGCCTATGGAGAAAAAAAAATTTAAGGCTAATCATCTCACCAATAGACAATAACAGTTTTACATGATCCATTTTTAAATGTGATATTTATATGAAACAAAATCTCAAGCGATTGAGAAAATGCTCCTGAGAATGGCAGTTTTGGCAGCTTATTTTCTATATTACAATAAAACAGGGAGACATATGGAGGGTTACATGAACTCCATTGGTGGTAGGTAGATTAAGGGGGCCAGAGAAAGCAAAGATGGGTGGGAATCTCTGGGATTGGATAAAAAGAAAAATAGAGAGACACATACTTGTTTTACATTGTTGGGTTCTGAGACAGGTTAGTTAGCATGTCGTTAGGTAGATAGGAAGGTCCCTGGTAGAATAAGCAAAAGGCAGCCATATCCTGAAACTCCAGGTTCTGGAATGTCTCCTTCACTCCAGGACAAAGACATGAGAACGCGCTTTGATGTTAATAAATTATCTCATAAATCCCTTTTGGCCAACAAAGGAGCAGATCTGATAGATAGGAATGGGTTATTTCGTTAATCACTTCAGGATGGGCAAACAGGACAAACCTGATAGACGAAATCCATTAGAAGGCTCCAGCCCCCTTCCCCAAGCAGGCAACGGAAGGTATAAAAGTAAGAACTTTTGCCTCAGTCACTGGGCATCCCCATTCGGGACTCTCTCCTGCTCCGGATCTCTGACCCTTTGCTTTCAATAAACTATCGTCTTTTTAAAACTCTTTGCCTCTCCTGGGTCCGTGTTTCCATTCTAAGGTCTCACGAGACACGATCCCGGCACTAACGCACTCACTCAAAGTCCCCTACATCATTTGGGGACTCACAGAGGAATGTTCCTACATCAGTACAGGATAGTTAATAATTAACATTTGCAGCACATAGAGATGGTGTGTAGGAAACAAGATAAGAATGAGGGGTTCTATGGTCTCGTGCTCTGGCATAGAGGTTGTACCCTGAGTGGTCTGGAAAAGAAGATTACCCTGACATTTCAAAGGCATGTTATCTTAGATGCAAAAAGACAATAGACAGGCTCACTTAAGGTCAAGATTGACCTCTGTCAAGGAAACTACAGGCCTAGAACGTGACTACCTGCCATGACCCGCTTTTAGTTAGGAATTTTTATGTTAAGACCATCCTATGTGGTTACATTTGGTCTCTGAGTTTGTAGGGCCCGCTATGCTGGCCTCCCCTGAGCTTGTCAGGTTTAGAATGTGGACTCCTTTTCGTCAACACTCCCCCCTTTTGGTCATAAATCAATCGTAAGGATGAATTAGTGACCAACCTCTTGGTTGGATAATGTGGTCCCATGGTGCTAGGAAAGCTCATGCCTAAGAAGTCTTAGTGCTGTTATTTGTTTTGCTGAAATGGTGGACCACTGAGGTGTTGCAAGACTTCCTCAGAAGGAAGTCAACGCTGAATTTTTCTCAAAAAAGTTAGACAGGTAAATTGGAGACAGTCAGGTCTCATGGTCGTCATTAAGAAAAGAAAAAAACAAAAAACAACAACAAAAAAACCACTCTGGATCATTTCTAACCTGCACACTGTCATGATCCAAGTTTTGCTGCCCCACTTTTCTGTATTTTGCATCTAGCATCACATTATAGTTTGAAGGCACAACCATTCTCCTCTTCAGTTTTCACAATCTGACCATAAGATGGATTCTATTTACTGGTATTATAATTATTATTATTATTATTACTACTACTTTAATATGGCCCATCCAATTCCCATTGGAAGCACTCAAGTGTCGTTCATTATTAATCCGATTCCTGCTAGTTGTGCAATTCGGACTGTACCTTTAAAGTTTAATTGGGGCCAAGGCTGTAAAGGCTGTAATAATTACAGCCTTGTGTATATTACAATTACCATCAAAAAATTTCCAGAGGCCAGGAGAACAGTAAGAGTTTCATAAATAAATTTCCTGTGCCTCAGCAGCTGTTACAGAAAGCCATCTATTTTTGTTTTCATAGCCACTTCAGCCTCCATCTGAATTAACATACTTTGTAGTCCTTGTCAGGTTAGGGGGTAAGCATATTCCCATGATTGGGTTCTAGCATGATTTATATGTAAAATTCCTTTCTCAAGATTCCTTTTCCACAAACCTTCTACACCTTCCTTTGTCCTTCTTAGTTTGTCTCTTTTTACTCATTCAGAAAAACCAACTTATTAGGACAAAGTATCTCCTTTTAACTTCTCTCAAAAATACAGACATCCCTTTCCTTCCTTCTGCAATAACATTCCTTCTACACTTCAAAAGAGAAACCATAAAAAGAATATTATTGATAACATGAAAGTTATCTTATACACCTTCAACAATCATTAATAGCTGGGCTACATAAGAAGAAGGTTTAAGAAAAGCCCAAAGAACAAGTATAACTATTATTATGATTAATATGATTAGCAGACAGGTAAAGACAATCAAATAAGTGTTCTTTTTGTTTTTTAATTCAACATCGATTGGTAGGTATACAGGCCCTCTCGAAGTCTTGGGATAGCTGTTTACCTCTGATGTCGGTGGCTTCTCATCCTGGAGGAGTCTTGGACATCCTGGAGGCAGAGGCAAGTGTCAGAGACCAGGGAAGATGTCCATTAGCAGTAGGCTCCTTGCTGTTGTTGTTGAGAAATGTGAACCTTTCAGTTATCACCTTTAACTTTCGCTGCACATGGATTAGTTACTAATACCAGATAAGGTCCCTTCCAATGAGGTTGGAGAGTTTATTTTTTGTTTTTTCATTATTTTTTTAAAGATTTTATTGGGGAAGGGGAACAGGACTTTATTGGGGAACAGTGTGTACTTCCAGGCCTTTTTTCCAAGTCAAGTTGTTGTCCTTTCATCTCAGTTGGGGATCAAGTTGTTGTCCTTTCAGTCTTAGTTGTGGAGGGCACAGCTCAATTGCAAGGGGGCGCAGCCCACCATCCCTTGTGGGAGTTGAACTGGCAACCTTGTGGTTGAGAGGACACATGCCAACCAACTGAGCCATCCGGGAGGCAGCTCAGCTCAAGGTGCCGTGTTCAATCTTAGTTGCATGGGGCGGAGCCCACCATCCCTTGCGGACTTGAGGAGTTGAACCAGTAACCTTGTGGTTGAGAGCCTACTGGCCCATGTGGGAATCGAACTGGCAGCCTTTGGAGTAAGGAGAATGGAGCTCCAACCACCTGAGCCACCAGGCCAGCCCCTGGAGACTTTTTCTTTTTAAATATTTTATTGGGGAAGGGGAACAGGACTTTATTGGGGAACAGTGTGTACTTCCAGGCCTTTTTTCCAAGTCAAGTTGTTGTCCTTTCAATCTCAGTTGGGGAGGGTGCTGTTCAGCTTCAAGTTGTTGATCTTTCAGTCTTAGTTGGGGAGGGCACAGCTCAGCTCCAGGTCCAGTTGCTGTTGCTAGTTGCAGGGGGTACAGCTCACCATCCCTTGCGGGAGTAGAACCAGCAACCTTGTGGTTGAGAGGATGCGCTCCAACCAACTGAGCCATCTGGGAGCTCAGCAGCAGCTCAGCTCAAGGTGTCGTGTTCAACCTTAGTTGCAGGGGGCGGAACCCACCATCCCTTGCGGGACTCGAGGAGTTGAACTGGCAACCTTGTGGTTGAGAGCCCACTGGCCATGTGGGAATTGAACCGCAGCCTTCAGAGTTAGGAGCATGGAACTCTAACCGACTGAGCCACCGGGCCGGCCCTGGAGACTTTTTCTTTTTAAATATTTTATTGGGGAAGGGGAACAGGACTTTATTGGGGAACAGTGTGTACTTCCAGGCCTTTTTTCCAAGTCAAGTTGTTGTCCTTTCAATCTCAGTTGGGGAGGGTGCTGTTCAGCTTCAAGTTGTTGATATTTCAGTCTTAGTTGGGGAGGGCGCAGGTCAGCTCCAGGTCCAGTTGCTGTTGCTAGTTGCAGGGGGTACAGCCCACCATCCCTTGCGGGAGTAGAACCAGCAACCTTGTGGTTGAGAGGATGCGCTCCAACCAACTGAGCCATCTGGGAGCTCAGCAGCAGCTCAGCTCAAGGTGCCGTGTTCAACCTTAGTTGCAGGGGGCGGAGCCCACCATCCCTTGCGGGACTCGAGGAGTTGAACTGGCAACCTTGTGGTTGAGAGCCCACTGGCCATGTGGGAATCGAACCGCAGCCTTCAGAGTTAGGAGCATGGAGCTCTAACCGCCTGAGCCACCGGGCCGGCCCTGGAGACTTTCTAATTGATATGTTTTCCAATGGACAAAATCTCCTGGTTGTAAGTCATGATCTTTGAAGTCTTCATCTCCCAGGAGCTCAATGAAGTGAATTAGTTACTCATTTATCAATTTCTTTAAGCTGGTTAATAAGTCCTTGATAATAATGAGGAATGTCTCCTTTTAGTAAGGTTGGTTCATATGTCCCACCATCCAGATGCACAGGATGACCAGTGACTATTTAATGAGGAGAAAATTTATGTTTACCAAAACATGTAGATCTCAGGTTGAGGAGCACCACAGGGAGAGCTTTTGGCCAAGGGAGCTCAAAAGCTTCTGAATTTTATCTTGGTGAGTTTTAATTGTACCATTGGTACATTCTGCCAATCCAGAGGACTGGAGCGATAAGCACAATGAAAATGCTGTAGAATAGGCCAGATATTACAAATGGATTGCATTATTTGCCCAGTAGAATGAGTCCCTCAGCCACTACGTAATTCAGAAGGAATTCTCCAATTGAAATTTTTTTTTTCCAATAATAATTTACCTACTGTTAAGGCTGTTGCTCTCCTGCAAGGGAATGCTTCAACCCAGTGAGAAAATGTATAAGTCATAACCAACATATTTGAATCCTTGAGATGGTGGCATTTGGATAAAATCCAATTATCATACCTCAAATAGACCTAAAGAAAGTAGGAAATGTCCAAAGGACTGATGGAGTGATTTTCTAGGACTGTATTTTGGGCAGATATCTACGATACACTTTATGAGCTACAGTAAGAGGTTTCCAGTAACGCTGTTTACTCAATGAAATCATCTTTTCAGGACTCCAGTGTATTAGCTCATGGACATGTAGAAGTATAGGTATTTGAGCCCAAGAGGTAAGATTGGTTTCTGATTGGGTCCAAACCATATCTCTTAGTCTGGGTCAAAGTTTCCCCCTTTTTGTTGCCATATCCTCTTTTCTTCTTCTGCAGCTGTCCACTTAAACCATAAGACAGAGTCTTTTATTGATTTAATAGAGAGCAAGAAACATTCTCAGGTCTCAGTAACTTGGCTGCTTATTGCTGCTTCTCTAGCTGGAGTGTCAACTAAATTATTTCCTTCTGCTTCCATGGTGGCAGCTTTAGAATGTCCTGGACTTTTAATAATTACCCATTGTTTCAGCTGTTGTATGACATCTAATAATTCTCAACCTATTTTCCATTCTTTATGGACTTCTGTGAAGAAGTTAAGAAGCCTCGCTGCTTCCACAACATTCCAATGTTGTGAGCTACACCAAACGCATAGCAACTATCAGTGTAAATATTGGCTATTTGATCTTTAGCCAATTGACAAGCTCAAGTTAGAGCAATGAATTCGGCTTGTTGGACAGATCTTATTTCATTCAGGTAAATAGGAACCTTCAATTATGCCCACTATGGAAGTTATTGCATATCCAGCTGAGTAGTATCTCTAGTCATCTTTCATATAAGATCTATCTGTAAACCAAATTAAGTCAGCATTATCGATAAGAGTTTCCTATAAATCATTCCTAGAAACAAGAAGGTGGTCAGTAAGCAAAACACAATTGTGGATGTCTTCATCCTGCAAAGAAGGTAGCAAAGTTGCTGGGTTAAGACTGTTACATCGAGTTCAAGTAATATTAGACACAGAAAGCAAGAGTACTTCGTAAGAAGCCAGTTGACTGAGAGAAGTGTTGAGTGTGATGAGAGTTCAATGGAGATTCAACAGAATGGAGAACATAAATAACAGAGAGCCCATAATGATTTCTTGTTTGTTTGTATAACATGGCTGTAGCAGAGACGGCTGTCACGCAGGGAGGGGGCCCTTTGGCTACTAACTGCTGACTATATTATCCTATAGGTCTATGATGATATCTGTTTTTTGAGTTAGAACTCCTAAAGCATTTCCTTTATTTTCGCGTATGAAAAGGAAGAAAGTTTATAATTAAGGTGTCCCAAAGCAGGAACTTTAGATAATACTTCCTCTAGAGCTTCCTCAGCTTGTTTCCCTTTAGGGTTCCATTGAATTTGATCAGGTCCATCTGATTTTAATAAGACATAGAGAACCTGGGCCACTAATGAAAAATTTGGAATGCAATTGTGGCTCAGGAACCCTCCAAGTTGGTGTTTCTTTGTTTGTTTGTTTTTAGAAGAGGAAAGGATAGGATTCCTCTGAGTCTTTTGTAGTTAATTAGCCCATCTTTAGATATTAGATATCCAACGTAGTTTACTTGGAGTAGACAGAATCGGAGCTTTTCCTTTGAGACCCTATGTCCCTTTATGGCTAACTATTGTAATAGGTAAATTATGTCCTCTTGGGAGCCTAGTATGTCCTAGAACATAAAAGTAAATCATTTTCATGTTGGATTAGAATGGAATTTCTGGGGAAGTCAACATAATTCACATTAGCCTTCAGTATCTGAGAGCAATAGGTGTGATTCTTCGTAAATCCCTGGGGCATTACAGTCCAGATAAACTCCCGATCTTCCCAGGTGAAAGCAAAGAGGTATTTACTGTAGTTTATATTTTATTTTATTTTTTACAGGAATGCTGAAAAAGGTATTACATAAATCTATCACTGAAAAATATTGGCAGTCCACAGGAATAGCTGGTAATAGGGTATATGGATTTGGAACCTGGATTGTCTGGCAATAATTATTTTATTTATATCTATGAGATCCTGTACAAATCTTCATTCTTTCCCATTGGGTTTCTTTACTGGAAAGATAGGAGAATTACAGGGGCTAATACATGGAATTATAAGTCCCCTTTTTAAAGTAATCTTCTATAAAAAGCTTAATTCTAGCTAGCATATCAGGTCTTAAAGAATATTGGTGAATATTAGATAGAGGCAAAGTATTGTAATAGTTACTTTAATAGGAGTAGCTGACTTTATCTTACCAATATCTGTACTGGAAAGGGCCCAAAGGTGCACTGGAATACCCTGTAACAAATGTTGAGTCTCAAGATTAGTTTCTTCTTGTGGAGGTTCCTTTAAAATCATTATTATCCCAATTCAGTATCTGATTCATTTAGTTCTGAATACATTCCACCCTTCTGGGAAAAGGATATGTGGGCATCATTGGTTTTAAGAAAGTCTCACCCTATTGGGTAAATTGGGGCAGATTCGACTAGTAAAAGTATATATTGCCCGGTAACATTTGCTAGCTGGAAGACAACAGGTTCTGATTTAAAAACAGACATTGGTTGATTAGATGTCCCTACTGTTTGTACAGAAGCTTAGTCCAAGGGAGAGGGTGACTTAATTGGGTAGGGTTAAGGAGAGATAAAGTAGCCCCAGTATCTACAAGGGCCTTATTGTGTTTCCCCGAAAATGAAACCTAGCCAATCAGCTCTAATGCATCTTTTGGAGCAAAAGTTAAAATAAGACCCAGTCTCATTTTACTATAAGACTGGTTATAATATAATATAATATCATATAATGTAATGTAATGTAATATAATATAATATAAACCAGGTCTTATATTAATTTTTGCTCCAAAAGACGCATTAGAGTTGATTGTCTGCCTAGGTCTTATTTTCGGGGAAACATGGTAGTAGTTTCCCCTTTTACACTAATTTCAACTTCTCCTTCAGTATTAGTAAGGAGAAGAGGAAATGCCCTCTCACAGTCCTTGAAGCAGCCCTACACTTGCTTCTATTTCTTTTTCTAAATCTCATTTCAGTTTTCCACAATCCTCCTTAAGGTGACCTGGCTTTCTACAATAAAAACAGACTCCTCTTTCCCATTGTCTAAGAGACCTTTGGCGAGGTCTGACCTGATTGCTTAATTGCTAGAGTTGCAAGTTCATGATTTTGGCAGCTTTGTCTTTTTTCCTCTTTTGAGTAGATTTAGATAGTTGATCAGTCAGAATTGCCAGTTCATTAGTACATGTGGTTGGCCATTTTGATTTACGTTGTTTAATCAGAGTTATGAACTCTTCATCTAGTCCTTCCCAAAGTGCTCAATATAGTAAAATTTTGATGATCCTTTAAACTGAGTATTGTTTGAAAGCTTTTTTGAAATGTTCAAAGAAATTAAGCACTGTTTCATCAGACTCTCTTTCACATTGCTGGATCTTGGTCCAGTTTATTTTCCAGAGAAAAATCTCAGGTATGGCTTGGTCAAGCCAGTGGGCTAATTCTCTGCATTTTTCCCAGTGTGTCTCTCTCTATTTTAAAAAGTTGTCTACAGGAGTTTCCCACAGAACCTTATTTAGCCATTCTGTTGCTTTGTTCTTAGAAGCCAGTAAATGTATTAACTGGAATAGGTCAGAACAGCCAGGATCATAGGTTCTACTGTTAAATCAAATTCCTTTGTGAACCCATTAGGGTCCTGGAAAGGGTTGGGGAAATCTTTACGTAGATTCATTAATTCTGTTAGTTCATGGAATGTATACAATTGCTGCTTCCATTCTGCCCTTGGAGACCAGCTTTTCTCCAAAGGTTACTGCCAGAATTTCTTGGTTTTGGGGGGTTTTCTTTTTCCTAGTCTATCCTGGTCTGGCTTTCTATTCTGAGTGTCCCTTAGGTTAGTAGGGAGCTGCAGGGGAGGAGGTGAAGAAGAAAGAGACAAGGGAGAGGAGGAAAGGAGAGTAAGTCTACTCAACAAAGCAAAGGGTACAGCGGGACAGTGTAGGAAGAGAGAAAAACGGGGTGTTGGCATTGAGCAGCTTTGGAAACCTTATTTTGTTCAGGGAAAGTCTCTAAAATTTTCTAATTAACTTCCTGGAGAAAAGAAAGTCTCTGTGTTCCATTTCAGAGTCTTCTATTTACCAATTGACATAAGCCTCCCATTCACTCAATTTGATTTTAGATCGGCTTTTCTTTTCTATTGGGCATGCAAAAATTAATTTAGTCATTAAAATAACTCCATTTCAGCCATCTTAAGTTGATCTTCAGCCATCTTCTAGTTAAATTTTCCCATTTCTCTAAGTATTTGCAAGTAAAATCTCCCTATGAATTGTACATCTGCAGGAATATTAATGGGGGCTAGGGACTGGGGGCTTGTTTCCTCGGAGGCATGATTTCCCATGTTAATTTTAGTTTTCTTTTGGGATCTGCAGAGTCTGAACAAATTTCTAGTGATATTGTGTGGTGGATTGAAGTGTGCAGCTCATGAGTTGAGCTCCAAGGGTCTGTTACCTCCCGCGTTGCTCCTACCCTATTATGTATCTCAGTTTCTCTCTCCAGCTATCTAATACAATCATGACTCAGAGAACTAGGTAACCAGGTTTTATGTGCGTGTCCCCAGACAAGTCAATTATTTAATTACAATTGTTTTGGGATTCCCTATGAGGCCCTGCTTGTCTTGAGGGGTACCCTCACAAACCTCCACATAGATTCTTCATCACCTAAGAATACCTGAAATTTGAGCTGGAGGGAGTAAATGCCCCTTCACTTCAGAGCTGAATGAGTTCAGACTCATTTCTCCAGCAAAACGTTTTGTTCAGATTCTCAGTAAACAATTCCAATTGAAAAGCCAAAATTAAAAATCAGCCACCCCTTTTTTTTTCCCCTGTCCCTAAGTTATCTCAACCCTATCCTTAGCCTGGGTTATCTCAACCCTTATCCTTTAGTGCCACCTCAAGGATTTTTTGTTTTTGTTTTTAACAGCTCAAATACAGTCAGGGCCTCCTACCTTAAAACAAGGAGGTCTGGTATTCCAAGAAAACTTACCCAAGTTCACTCAATGCAAAGGGGGAGCAGGTGGCACACAATGGGCCCCTGCTGGTACCTAGCACTAGGTCTGGGTCCGTACAGTGGTCCTGTGTGGGCTTCTTTGGAATCCTGCCGATTATGCCAAGTAAATGTCAACATAAGAAACATCCAAACCTATAGAGAATTTTTATGAGTTTGAGCCACCAAACTGACAATTGCTGGGAAAATCTCAATGGATTGAGAAAATGCTCCAGAGAATGACAGTTTTTCAGTTTATTTCATACATTCGAATAAAAGGAGGAGACATAAGTAGGGTTACATGAAATCCATTGGTGGTAGGTAGATTAAGGGGTCAGAAGAAAGCAAAAGGAGGGAATTCTCTGGGATTGGATAAAAAGTAAAACAGAGACACATACTTCTTTTACATTGGTGGGTATAGGAGAGTTAATAATTAACATTTGCAGCACATAGAGATGGTATGTGGGAAACAAGATAACAATGAGGGGTTCTGTGGTCTCCTGCTCTGGTGCAGAAGTTGTATCCTGAGTAATTTTCAAAAAGAAAATTACTCTGACATTTCAGAGGTATGTTATCTTAGATACAAAAAGACAATAGGCAGGTTCACTTAAGGTCAAGATTGACCTTTGTCAAGGAAGCTACAGGCCTAGGACGTGAATACCTGCCATAACCAGCTTTTAATTAGAAATCTGTACATTCAGACCATCTTATGTAGTTAAGTTTAGTCTGAGATTGTAGAGACCAGCCCCCATGCTGGCTTCCCCTACGCTTGTCAGGTTTATTATGTGGACCCTCTCTTTTTCTTCTATACAATTGTTTCCCCTTTTATATGGAAATGTAAAACATCTTACAAGCAAATGTACTTTTTCACCTTACAAATAAGGAGAAAATATAGGTTACATTGTCCAGCTCAAGGGTGAGTTTGGACTAAATATCAAAATTCTAAACTCTATGTTCCCTACTTTGATACATCAGCAAAATAACTCATCCTACGAATGCTGAACAAAGACAAAATAGCAGTGTGTGTCTGCCTAGGTTAAGTTCTTCAATTTAACTAAGTTTTCTTTTCTTATATGCCAATTATAGTTCTCAAGAGATTTTTAGTTTCCAGCACAGAATGAATACTTTTTAAAAGGCAAAAAGTATGCTAATTGAAGTGAACTTTTCCCACTTTCTATTTTTCTCCAACTAGTGTCACTGTTTTTTCTCCTGGGGGTTTGGAAGGAGGCGGGGAATGAAGTATTTTAGAGGAAACAATAGTGTCAGAGGACAGAGGCCCTTTTCCTTCATTCTAAGAGCTTCACAATTCAGCTCTCTGGGTTTTGTTTCCAGAAAGACCTCCCACAGAGCCAATATCTACAACTTTCAAGATGGTCAGAGCCTGTTGGGCAGAACAGACATAAAACTGAAGTACTTTCTTCAGCCCAGGAAATAATATTGAAACTCTGAAATTACATATTTCTATCATGGAGCATACTGGGTTCCCCCTCCCAGACGACCATTAAATATTCCTGCAGAATCCCATAACATAAAAAAAAAAAGTCTTTATAATCTAATTGCAGACCAGTCATCTATTACAGCAATTATTTTTATAGACATTTAACAAAAATTTAGGCAAGTGAACAAATTGTACTGCGGAGAGAAAACTGAAGAGAGAAATTGGTAGGACAGAATGTAAATTCTAAAGCTTTGAACGCTGGGGGGTTGGAGGTAGAAGGCAATTGACCCCACAAGGAACATTCTATTTCCGTACTATTTGGAATCCTAATGGGGTATGCACTCCTTATTCCTAACACCTGTTTGTTTGTTTGTCTGTTTTAACCAGAAAACAAATGGTTAGGTTTTTCTACACAAACATAGTAAAAGGAAAAAAACTGCATTTTAAAATCCGTACTATTAGTTTTTGTTTCATTTATTTGCATATTTAAACTAAATATATATTTAGGGGGCTTGATTTGTCCAATAGAAATATCATTTTCAAGTTTGACAACTAAAAAAAAAGTTCTTTCAGACCATTTAAGGCAAATTAATCTTCATGGCATAGGATCATAAGATGTACAGACAAATATAGTTTCCAGTGAGTAAGAAACTGGGCTAAATGCTGTGGAAGGAGCAGAAATTATCCAAAATTTAATAAGGAATGGTTTGAGTTACAGGAGCCCCTATACCTTGGATAGAGGAAAGACAAGTAGATAATTACAATCTGACAAGTGCTAAAATAGAGATGTGTACAGTGTTGTGGAAGGACAGAAGAGGGCGCTATTACTCAATTTTACTGCTAAATTACCTACAAGCTGTGGTTTTTGGGGGTTTTTTTGGACTGTGAGAAGAAACTATTGGAAGTCTAACATGTCAAACTAGTCTCAGTATTCCAATAAAAAGATGTGCTAGGCAAATGAAAAGTGCAGAGGAAAATAGGGCTGGGAAGAGGGCTGGATCACAGGGCCAGAGCCCAGGAGACCACCCGGAAGACTAAAGGAATGCGCGCAGGTTAGTGCTACGCAGCCTGACAGCCAAGGAGGGAGTCTTGGAGTGGAATGGGAGATGCTATTCCTTACCTGAGGTCCCGGAGAGGGTTAACATCCCAGGCTTGGAACCCGTAAGTCTTTGTGATGCAAAGTCAGTAAATCAGACTGAAACCTGGGCAATCTGAATATTTGAAGGATGGGGGCAGAATACAAACAACCTGCAAAGAAACCAGACTGATTTTTGGCAAAAAGGGGTGTCCATGCAGCCAAAACCTGACAATGAAATAAAGAAGCCAACCTACCAGATCTAATGGCCATGCAGCCTATGTCTGTGTCCAAAAAAACTGAATCAGAAGATGGGTCAAGCTGTGTTTTGATAACGAAAACAAAACAGCAAATAGAAGTAATGATTCCAATACATCCATTTTTTCAAACCTCAATTTCTGTCTGAATTACTTGTTGTCCTCACTTTAGTTATATAAATCTATTTATCGGGTTTCTTCAAAAGACTGTGCTAGAAAATGAGATCTTCTATAGTGACTTTCAGTAACCCACATACGTTTGCATTGCAAGCCAGTATACATATTCAGATATATTTATTTCTAAAATTAACAAAACAACACTTATCTTTCCGATGTGTAATGCACTGTCATATTTTATTCTGTTTCACTCTTTTTTTTAATTGCTGGTGGCGAGAAACCCAAATTGACTTCACATCTCACTAATAGTTCATGGCCTACAGTCAAAAGACATGGCTCTGATATGTCCTTTAAAAATGCAAAAGCAGCAAAGCATTCTGAGCACAATGACAGAACCAAAATTTTGCCACCCTGAAGCTGCTTCTTGGGATACTGATTTCAAGGTGTTTAATAAGAAAAAAAAGAGGACTTAGAAAGAACCTTGGGCCCTCCCCTCTTTCCTACCCAAGACATTCCGACTGAAAAACCTGCCTTTGGAGAGGAGCCTGGGCTTAGTCACCTTAAGAATCTTCACCCCAGCATTAGTCAGGAAGACTCCAAGCCTGTTAGCTAGACACCCCATGTCCCATTGTTTCTGAGTTGCCCAGCAAGAATTTCGCTGCCATGTATGTTCCTCTCTTCCTCAACTATGTGTAAATTACTCATTCTCACTTCTGAAATCTAATACCTCATTCCCACACACACACAGTTTTTCCTTTGTCCCAAAATGTCACATATACCCAATGTTACCTCACTGTCTTTAGAATTTCCATGCTTATGTGAATTCTCCATGTACATGTATTAAAATTTTTATTTTCCTTTTAATGTGTCTCTATTAATTTGATTATTAGCCCAGCTGGAAGAACTGGGAAAGAAAATTATTCATTTCTTTAGCATCCACCACAGAAACAAGTGTGGTCAGTAGGACCCCAACTGCACAACGTCTGCCCAGTGAATTGATAGATCTCAAAGCCGTACAGGATTGAATCGCTGGGGCAAAAAGGCCTGTGATTGCTCAGCCATTTGGCCATGAACCCACATCAACAGAAAGGGGTTTCTAAAGGTGTCCATCCCTCACAGGGTAGATTCTCCCCAATGCCTACTTTTGAAGAGGCTATAGAGGATCAGGGCGATCTTCCAGAGAGCAGAATGGTGACACCCAGCCTAACCGGCCAAGAAATCCCCACGCTGCTAGGACCGGGAGTCATCATTATTCCTGTCCAGCAGGGTAAGACGTATGCTATGAACTACTGATATCCTATTTTTCCCTCCACATTATATTTTGGGTGCACTGACATTTGGCCTTAGGCTTCCAGATCACGAGGGACTACCTCTGGATTTGACCAAAAGGAATTCTCATCACTTAGGGATCCCAAACTACGGCAAGGACCTACTTCCTATAGGAACCCCACCTTCCTTCTTCCTAAAGAATACTGAACCCTAAGAATACTGAACACCAGTATCTCAATCTAATTCCACTTCATCATAGGCTGCAAAACTTATAAACATCTAGCTAATTAAGGGCATCATCCCATTTTCCATCATCGATACCATTTTTTCTATTTGGAATTTTGATGTAATTTGAATGGAAGTTAAATGAATGAGCTCAATGGCCATCTTGAAATAGAAGTATAGTAGGTTCATTTTTAAGATATTTTTTACTGTTTTACTTTTAAATTTCTGTTCTTAACATTTTAATTTTTAATATATATGTATTTTTATTTTCTTCCGTCTTTTCATAAATTTGCATTACTTTCTCCCTGTGATTTGCCTTCAATGAAATAGCTGCTTTGATAACGGAATCAGAGAAGCTCCAAACCACGGACTGAGTTCAGGACACACCACCCCAAAATATGGCATCTTGGCATGTTTAAGCTGAAGGAGTTTGAGACAATGGCTGAAGCAGGAAGGTCACTCTGACCTCTTCCTTCCCTTGCCCTTCTTCCCTGAAACAGGTCACAAAACCTTCATGTAAGAGGTGCCCCCCCTGCAGCTGGAGAAAAGGAGCATCTTTTTATCTCCGATGCCAAAGGGACGTCAAGAGGAATCCTTACAAGCAGGCCTTGCTGTTTGCCCAGGTACCAACACTTACCAACCCTGTTCCTCCACAGCTGAGCACGCGTCATCAAACCTAGCACACAATACTCAGGTCTAAGTTTCTTTGGGTCTTATTTCCTTAGAGGGTTCTCATGTCACACAAAACTTATATGAGGTAACCTTGTATGCTTTTCTCCTGTTAATCTGTCTTTGTCAGTTTAATTTTCAGACCCAGTCCGGGACCTTAAGAGGGTTGAGGAAAACTTTTTCCTCCCCACACCACAGACAAGGGCCGGGAAACCATCTCTGTTCCAGCTACCCCAGCAGCAGTGGCTGCTCCTCAATGTATCTGCCACCCCTTTGAATGGGGCTGTAGCAAAAAGGATTCTGTTTGTCCCTGAAACTTCTGAAATGCTGTTTCACGGCTTCTAGAACCATGTTGTCTCTTTAAGAAAAGCCAATGTCTTGAAATCCATTCCATATACAACCACTGGATTTGGGACAGACTGTGTCAAAATATGCCCCTTGACAGCACATGGGGTTGGGTTACCCCAGGGAGAAACTCCTGTCTCAAAGATGCAAACTTCACCTTGGTGAGGAACCAGATGATGCAGGAGAAATTCAGAAGGTGATAAAACTCTGGGCCCAAAACGATCTGCCTGCCTCAGATGCAGTTAATCCTCGTAACGCAGGCGTTGTAAGTGTACCAGGTTGGTGTGAAGTCCTGACTGGGAGCTTTAACACACTCGGAGTTACCAGAGCACAGGAACAACATGAGAGAGCACAACTGTTGGGATTGATGGCCCTAATATTTCTTCAAGTCAAGTTTTTAAAAGATGGCATTTCAGGTAGCAGATTCCCCAGACTTTTCCAGTGGTGGGAAAGGTAAGCTAATTTGGGTTTCACATCCAAGAGACATAAGAGGTCTTAGAGGAAGGAGTTGGGCAGTTTGTGGAGCAGCAACCATCCCTTCCTTCTCCCGTTCACATAAGGGAGGAGGAAGGTTTGACATTAGTACTTCTCCCAGGTTTCTGTAAGACTGAGGGCGCCATATATCCTGTTCTCACTCAGTTCGGAAATACTGATTATCTCTTTTCTGACATTTGGACCTGCCAGCATCTCATTTTCCTGAGACAAGGAGAAAGAAGCATGACAAAAAGAGGGAAGCAAGAGAGATGCCTGGTGGATAGCCTATATGCCCATCACTTAGTTTAAAATACATGAATTTCCTGTAAGTTAAACTAACACCATGGAAAGTAGCAGGACTGAGGCAGATTTGCTAATACATCTCTCCCCCTACACACACACCCATGAGTGCAGTGCTTAAGTCCAGTCACCTTCCACAAACTCATATATCCTTGCCATCCAAGGTGGTGGGGATCCAGAAGGAAAAGGCTGTGGACTAGACGGCCTTGGGAGTTCAGCAGGTGGAGAGAGACATAGGTAAGAATTTCCCAAGACAGGGGACTATGATAGGGAGCCTCTAGAGAGCCCTTATGGGACAATAATTGTGATCAAATGTGCCAGAGAAGAGTCAGCATTTGGACACCTGTCTCATGGTTGGAACCAACCAGAAATATCAACACAACAAACAGAAAGCAAAATGTAAAGAGACTTTGGTTGTCTATTTTCCCTTTCTGGGTGTTGCCTGAATATGCTTTTAGCTGCCAAATCGTAACAGTGCTAGGTCGTATGTATGGGCTTCTCCCACGTTTTGTTCACCATTAATTATGATAAAGCTGGTGTTGCTGTCAACATTTCATACGTAAGTATGACTGGAAGATGAAAAATAAAACAAAACCAGAAAAGGAAATGTGAAACTGAAAGAAAATAGATTAAAAAGGGCCATTAAAATCCAATCCTTTAGAAAAACAGTAAGAACTAAATTCATTTGATAGAAATGTATTTTAAAAGGGGACTAAATGTCCAAATACCAAAAGAAAAAAGGCTAAGGGAGAAAGGTGGTCAGAACCTGTTGTTTGAAGACAGGAGATGGGATTCTTCCTATCCTTCAAGTGGTATTAATACTGCCCGTGGGGAACAAGAACATTCAGCAGATGGTGACTGCACGTGACAGGTTTCCCAGCAATCTTGCCCACCTTGTCCATAAAATTAGAGTTCCCTACTACATCAACAAGGGAAAAGTCAGACCAGGTCATCTAGTCTATAGAAATACCTGACGAGCCTCACCTTCACACTGCTTAACTGGAAAGACAGTGGCGCCCTGGCAGAGCTGGTAGCGGTCATGAGAACTAATTGCAGTGATAATTATGATGAGATCTGACATCACTGGGAGGTAACTGGAAAAGAGCGAAACTAGTTTAAATGTACTCTTAACTTCTCTGTAAATGAACATAAAAACATCCCCTGAAAACAAAACAAAAAGCTATAGAGGCATTAGACCCAGGGAACAAAAATTAGGATGTCACATCCTATCCAACCCCAAAGGGGATGAAATAAAATCACACACACAAATTTTTTTGTGGAAAATTTGGGACCTCACTAAAAATTAATGTTGGAAATCCATGCTGTGTTTTAACCAGGAGTTGGGCAGCAGCAGTAAACTTCTCACTCTGTATTACTGATTAGAACAGGAGTTAACCCTTTGGACCAGATGTTGCCTCTGACTTGTCAGTATCACAAGTCATTAAGAAAATCTTCTGTCGACATTGTGGGTGTGAGGAGGTTACTGCCGGTGTTGTAAGAAGCTTTGTGCAGTCAGAATACGGTTAGCAGCAAGTGTGTGTTTACATCCAAGGTTCAAACCAACGCAAACTGGCTTTAAAAATAAACAAATGTACTATGTCACACAATGAGAAATTGGGAGGTAAGATCTTTCAAGAACTGGTTACTTTAAGGGTTCGACAAGGCCATAAGGTGCCCTGTTCTTTCTGTTCTCTGTGCTGCTGTCCTCAGCACTTTGTCTTCTCCTCAGGATTATCGCCCTCATCTAACAGGTGGAAAGGAGACATTCTTTATTACTAGGAGTGGTTGAAGTGAACTAACTTTGCCTGCAGCACTGCCCCAAATTCACAAGCAGTTAGTAAGCAACTGGGAGAAAAGAATAGCCTCAGACATGAGGTATAAACAGTTCTTTTATTATAAATAATCAAAGTTGATAAAACTGGAAAAATAAACATGGCTACCCAAAGTAACTAAAACAACACAATGGCCAATAGTTAAACTCTCTTCAAATATTAACACTATATGTATATATCCTTCAATCTGGTAGCTTTTTATAGTTTTTTACCTAAAAGAATACTACATTAATCACAATTTGCTTAAATTAGTCTGCTATTACACTTATAACAATCATCTTTTAAATATTTAAATACCATTAGAATACAACTTTGATCATTTCAGGAAATGTGCATTTCAACTCAACGAAATACAGTGGTACCTCGGTTTCCAAACGTAATCCAAGACTTGTGAAATGTGAAAAACAGCTGACAGCTAGGCCTCAGGATCTTGCACTCAGCGGAAGCTGTGTGGCATGTTCGACTTCTGAGTTGTGTTTGAAAAACAAAGCATTTACTTCCGGGATTACGGCATTCATAAACCAAAATGTTCGTCAATGGAGACGTTCGAAAACCGAGGTACCACTGTATATTCATATATATTTACATGTTTTACTCTTTTCAGAATAGGTCACCTCCAGACCTCTTGGAATATTTCACCCTTTTCTACGAAAGTGTATGCGACTCATAAGTTCTTTGAACTTCAGTATTAAGTAGTTGTCTTTCCATGCTTCATAAGTACTTCTAAATTTGTCATAACTTTTTTTCAGGTTGAAATTTGATCCAGCTTTTTTAAAATAACTGTCTTTTTTCCATGCTTCTCTCCAGGAATCTTTGACTTTTTCCAAATAACTTTCTTTTTCAGATTCTTCCTTCCATATTCCTTCTCCTTTTTTTAAGGCTGTTAATTCAGCTTTAAGTAAGTTTCTGTGAATTTTCCAATAGATTTTAGAATCATGATTTAACCCTTTAACAAGAACAGTTTTGCCAAGGCCTCTTCTCAAAATTTCTTCATTCAGACTCACACTAAAATATCTACCCTTGAATAAAAAAATAACACAAATCAATTATTTAAGAAAATTGCTAGTATACATCTATTTACTTTAAAATCAGTCATTCAGCAACTTTAGTACTCCAGGAAAAAGCCAAAAATATAAAGCAAGAGGGTCCCCAAGACAGCTAATGCTAAATTCAAGAATTTCATTACTAGAAGAGATCCTTGCTCAGTCAATTGCCTCTTTTATAACATAACACAGAGTTCTCCACAAGCTCATAAGTCTCCTAACCCCAAGTGGCAAAGAAACGGTAAAGTATACATAAAGGGTTTTGGGGGTTGTTTGTTGTTTGGAGGGGGAATGGAGCACACAAGATAGCAAAATGACAGGAGGCCACAACAAAAGGAACAAAAACGTAGACAAATGCAAAATGAACTGAATCATCACTGAACTGTTAAATTAGTTGAGAATTCCAGTGTCACGGAAGGCACTGATATGTAAATGAATTTTTAAGACTTTCCACAAGATAATTAACATAAAAATAGGCCTGTCCTTGAACCTTCATCCTTCAGGAAATTTCATTCATGGGATACCTCACTTCCTAATGAAATCCACTAATTTACAGTATAAAGGAGAGCCTGCTTAGCCATTTCTATAGTCCTTGTGGGATTTTAACCTAACAAGATTAATTTTAACGCAGTACTAATAATTTCATAGCTTCATTAGACAAATAATTTATAGTTAAATTCTAAAAATGTGAAGATTCCAGGTTTACAGTACAAGATAGTTTCTAGGACTAGCTAAAGGAACAAAGTAAACTTTTGCTATTTTAAATGCAGTAACTCTTGGTATATGATGCTAACGAATTAATACAGTTTTAAAAGTTCATCATATTCTTCTCAATCTCTTAAATTTTAAGAGCTCGTTCCCTTAAACCAAAATCAGAAAAATTAAATTCAACCTCACACATTAGTAAAATTCAACAGATGTAAATTACCACAGTATACATATAACATACTTTGGTCACCTCCTAGGAAGCAATATAAGGTAAAATATATAAAGTGAAGTGTGGGTTCAGGACCCAGGAAGAGCTGGGCGTGAATACAGGCTCTTTCACTTGGTTACCCTGAATCCCACGTGTGCATGGGAATACAAACAGTGATTCCACAGGGGGTTTGAAGATAAATAAAATAAACTCCTCAACTGAAAAGAGAAGATAATATTGTAAGGCCTTTGACATCTTTTATTTAATTTTGTATTATCTACTTTTAAATGTAAGACGCTTCAAGCAATCAGTGTTAGATAATTCTTATTTTGAAAGAACTGAATATGACCTGGACACGCAACAATTTATGGATTTCATTAGGCTTTCTATTAATAATTTGAAAAACTTTTAAGAATTAAAAAGATTACAATTCTAATCACATTAATGTAAGGTTATTTTTTTCTTCAGATCATTCTTGTTTGTTACATAATAAGGGACTTTAAAAAATAAGAACTGTTCTTGGGGTGACCAGTTAGCTCAGTTGGTTTGAGTGTGGTGCTAGTAATACCAAGGTTGCCCGTTCGATCCCCGCATGGGCCACTGTGCCCCCCCTTAAAAAAAAAAAAAGAAAAAAAGGAACTGCTCTTAACCCTGTCATAATAACATTTCAACTATTTAATTCTTCTATGTTCTTTTTTCAATAATCACCCACCAAAAATGTTGAGTAAGGTATACCCCAGGTCTCAGGACAGTGACGTGGCAACACCAGTGACACAGATGAAGCTCTGGGCATCCCGTTACACAATGGTTATGGGCAATCATAAAGGTAAGAACACTCTGAGGCAGTGTTTTTAGATGACTGACTACTGATCAGTGTTCAAAGACTGAGCTATATTTACCTTCAGAAAATGTCCTTGCTCTTTGTAGTTTCCAACTGACAAGCATTACTCAACCAGTTGTTTCTAATAACAAGTGTGATATCATATACTCAGGCATAAACAAATGTATAGATTCTCCTTAAATTAGCAATATCCAGAGTCATTAATAATTTTAAGTTTGTTTCCTTTTAATTATTTTCTGTTTTTCTACCATAAACATACATAAAATTTTATAACAAAATTTATATACAAAATACCTGGTTCTCTATACATAATCACTGTAAGTAGCAGTTTAAAAAGACAAAAAATATTCAGTCCCATTATATATTGAAGGTTCTAATTAAAGATATCTTTATGTATAAATAAAAAGAATAAAATATTGCTCATGATTTCTTCATACTACTTACCCTATTCACTAAAAGATAGCAAAAGAGTGTTGAATTCTCCTTTCCAAGAAGTTGAAACCATAGAAGTTGGGAAGGTTTTAGTTCTTTTTGTAACCACGCCTTCCCAGTTTCAGTGAGTTCTACTCCAGCCAGCTTCACCAGCAAAACGCCACATGGCTCTTCTAAAAAGGTTAGGTAGAAAAGAGTTTAGTTTTACTATCACGTTGTGAAAGCAAATTCCAAAAATCCTTTGGCCCCCAAAAAACAACAGATTATGTTCATTTATAAATACCCAGACTCTCTAGATGTAGGTCCATCTATTTCTATATTCAAGATTTCTTTTCAAACAAGTATATAACAGATGGAATAATATCACAAACCAATTTCAGTAACCTCCACAACAGGATATGGGGTTTAACCAATTTACCTTTTTTTTAACCTTCCAGATTTATTTCTACAAATACACACACACACATGCACACAAAGCTATAGATAGGCATTTTAATAATATGGGCTCTTACTACCAATAAAACTGTATGAACTGCTTTTCCACTTAACCTAACAGGTTCTCAGTATTTGTGGAATGAATGCTTAAATGGATGAATGATGCTGAGTGGTTGGGGAAAAAAAGGAGGTTAAGGAGGAAAGGAAATCTGAAGCTAAATTAAATAGTTCTGTGTACGTAAGGCTAAGAGTTTAGAGTTATTAAAATTAAAAAGACAATTCTTTTTTTGCTATTTTAAAAATAACTTCTAATAAAAGAACACTAAAATAGTTAGTCTTATTATTCTTGCACCTTACTTACTTCTCCATGAGGCTATAATAGGTAGAGTGATAGGAATATGTTCAATTTCTAAACCATTCTCGGTTATTCGGCGTAATCGTCCCCGTAATTTAACATTCCTTCTTATAAATTCTACTGGAATATCTGAAGAACTTGTAAATTTTGATGTCTGCCAATTTACAAAGAGAAAAATATATTTCATTATTATTTTCACTTTAAATTAAGCATGTTAAATTATCTAAACATTTAACAAAACACAACCATTGAAAAATTACTTGGTTCTTAATTTTATGTTAATGTTGTAATATAATTTAACCAAAAGTGTTTACAGGACCATTATTTAGAAATCTTTGTTACTATTTTACTATTTCAAGCTACTATATAGAGAACATTAAAGAAACTCCTAATTTCTAAAAAGCTAACAACCTCAAAATGACACAATTCATCAAAAAGCAGCGAGTACAGATCTGTACTTGGCACCACACAAGTCTGGTTAAATAGTCACTATCCTGTTCTATAGATGTACAATCTATTCATGCAGGTACTGTTTGGCGAACCTAAACAAAGCTGAGTCAAATTAAATTAGAACTCTTAATCAACAAGATTTTTTTCCTTATTTTTTTATGTCGTAGGAGAAAAAGGCCCCTCTCACCCAGAAGGCCAACATTAGGAATTTAATTAAAAACCTAATACCTAATGCCCTGAAGTTAGTCAACATTATACCTATGTCTTCAGTATTAACAGTACTACAGGGACGAGCTTCACTCGTAATCATGGCTAGGTAAGAGCTTCACATACGCAGAAGGATGAATTAGTACCCGTCTTCCTAAGACAGTCAAGTTGAGCTAAACATCACACAAAAAAATTCCACACAAGAAAAATATGGTAGCAGACAAATCCAAAACGTGGAACATACAATGGGATAAATAAATGACTTGGTCACTCTAACAAATCAATGGCTTGGGGGAAAATGTAGGGGAAAGGGGTGGACTGTTATAAAACAAATGAGACAAGAACATAAAAACAAATAACAATATCTGGACCATTTGAATACTGCTGAGTAATTATCAATTTTAAAAAGACATCATGGAGGCAATCAAGGAAATTTTAATATGGACTGGGATTAGATGACACTAAGGGATTATTAATTATATTATATTTCATAATGTTATAGGACAAACTGATATTATGAGCCTCTTGATGCAAGGAACTATACACCATCACTTTGTTTACGCTAAATCTAATGAGGAAACAAACACACAAATCCAGATTGCAGGTCATTCTATAAGAAAACTGGCTTGGACTCTTCAAAAATGACAATGTCATGAGAGACAAAAATTTTAAATAGAGGTAAGGTGGGGTAATATTCTAGATTAAAGAAGACCAAAGAGACATGACAACTAAATACAATGCATGGTCCTTGTGGAATTTTCAACTGGGAAAAAGACAGTTCATATTCAGATTTACTTTCTCAAAATATCCTTTTTGAGTACGTAAATCTGAATGTAAACTGTATTTTAGATAACATTACTGCAAAAAATGTTATTAGATGGGATATTAATGTGGTTACGTTAGAAAATATTCTTGTTCTTAAGAAGTACATTATGATTTATGGGGCAAGTTTCATGTCTGCAACTTGCTTTCAAATGGTTTCAGATGGAGAAAGAGAAAGCACAACTGTGGCAAAAAATTAACAACTCATTCATAGAGATACAAAGTAGGTGTTACAAAATTTTTCTGAATTTTTAAGAAATATTGGCGGGGAGGATTTGGGATCTATATTGTCAGCATTAGTTCAATAATGTGGAATATGGGGGGCGGCTGGATGGCTCAGTTGGTGAGAGCACTAGCTCTCAACAAGGTTGCCAGTTCAATTCCTACATGGGATGGTGGGCTGTGCCCCCTGCAACTAAAGATTGACAAGGGCAACTGGACTTGGAGCTGAGCTGTGCCCTCCACAACTAGACTGAAGGACAACGACTTGTAGCTGATGGGTCCTGGAGAAACACACTGTTCCCCAATATTCCCCAATAAAATGTATTAAAAAACGAATGTGGAATATGGGAAATGTAAATAAAAGAGAGAAGAAATCCTAAATCAAAAGATGAAGAGTTTGAGTCACCTGACAAAAGTTGTTTATGAAAAGTGTGTGGGAAAAACAGAGAAATATGGGCTAATGTCCACATAGATGGCTCCCAATGTGGTCTTGTGTCATCACTAAGTGGCACTGATGAACTAACGTCAATGGGAGGGGGTGTTCTAGCAATAAGTCATGAGTCTGACCTGGATCCTCTCCAGTTTAATATGATCACCACTGACTTGAATGAGAACATAAAGATGAAACATCACCATGGTCTGAAGCTTGGAAGGGCATGAATACTGAAAGTCAAAATTGGTATTTAAAAAGATCTTGACACTTAGAATGATAAGCTTAAATGTAAGTCTTCCCCTGTATTACACCCAAAACTAATGAAGGACAGAAGAGTAGTTGTGGGAGATAGGGGGGACAGGGGAGAAAGAGAGACAGGTTTTGTGAACTCAAAATGAAAGTGTGATAAGGTTATCAAAAAACAAACAAACCCCCTCTTCTGCTTTCCTGCTGCCCCCCACCAAATTGATTCATGTATTTTTTAAGGGCTAACAAGAGAAAAGATCCCTCTGCACTATTTTTACCCAAACTCTTAATCAGATCATTTAATAGTTTCACAATTTGGAAACCTTGAAAATACAAATATTACGGGACATATAGATTTTTAAGATAAAGAAAAAAGTAGAACGAAAACACTGAAGTCTCAAAAGTTTCAGTCTAAAGAGGATAAAAGTGCCATGGTGTTGGGGAAAAGGCAACAGTTCAATACAGAGATAATAAATGTAAGAAATAAATATACACAGAAGAAATCTATGCCAGATTGCAACATGACACTAAAATTACATCCTATGGCAAGCATCAGTTATATAAAAAATTACTTGTAAGTCTTGAAATACCAAATGAATTTAATTTCCACAATGGCTATTATTAAACCATTATTGAAAGGGCAAAAACACATGCTGACTGAAAGCATATTTTTTTTACACTGTACATCTTGCTTTATTCATTGAACAACAGATCTTAAAGACTGTTGGAAATAAGAAAGAGCATAAATTATTCAGAGCAAAGGGGCATAATTCAACTATGATCTAAATCTAAAACCACTATAGAAAAGTTTTGAGATATTCCACGTCTGAAATGCAAACCTAGTGATTACACCATTCTAGCAAATTAAATCCTTTTCAGATTCCTTTCTAAGCATGAAGAAAGTGATTATGGAAATAGAGGCTGTGTAATTATTTTCCATAAAATCCGGTGGATGTGTTACTTTTCAACCAAGATCTTAAAACATGTTCATTGTTCTAAAATACTATTTAAATGCTTCTAATGTGATTAACAAAATGATACCCTGCTTGAGATGAAAACTTTCTGAAGTGAGAAAAAATTAACTGTCTACTGCATTATTTTTAAACTTACCAGTCGAACACTTCTTAGAAGCAAGGTTATTCCAGTTATGGCCATTATGGCGCTGATGCTCTTAAGAAAGAGATTTAATGATTAATTCTCACTAATTATTATTCATAATAGTGAAAGTACTAATTAGAAGGGGAAAAAAGACTGTCCTTCTTATATCCAACTGTCCCAATAAGGCACATTCTTCAAATAAATGCCCACTTCATACAAAAAACTTTAACTGCCCACCTACCCATTAATCTTCCCCTTTTCCTCCCAATCTGGCATGCACAGTAACTATTCACATAATAATGTATTGTTCTCTACTTATTATATTACCTTAACCATGAGTTCCTTGCATGCATGAATCAGTCTAATACTTTTTGTGCAATGCCCACAGTAAACTCACATAACCCTGAGTCTACAGTGGGAATTTAATTATTTGGCAGAAAACTTTATCACCAAAACCTTAAAATATAGTACCTTGGGAAATACATGTAGGTAAACAGCTGGGAAAAACTTGTTAATGTTTTCATAGTGCTTCATTTAAACTGATCTAAAGGAGTTTAATTTAAAGACCCTGCAACTCCCTCATCAAGCGTGATAATCTGGGGCTGCTGGATGGCTCAGTTGGTTAGAGGGTGAGCTCTCAACAAGGTTGCTGGTTCAATTCCCACATGGGATGGTGGGCTGAGCCCCATGCAACTAAAAACTGAAAACAGCCACTAGACTTGGAGTTGAGCTATGCCCTCCACAACAAGATTGAAGGACAACTGCTTGGAGCTGATGGGCCCTGGAGAAACACACTGTTCCCCAATATTATGCAATTAAAAAAAAAAAAAAAAAAAGGTAGCCATAGTCTCTTTAAAAAAAAAAAGCAATAAAAGAGTGATGATCTGACATGTTTCCTTTAATAAATACAACTAGGTATATAAGAAATGAAGTTGAAAACATACACAACGGTACATTCTGTGATGGGTTATTTGATATAATATATCCATGCACTAACTTAAACACGGTTTCCTCTCCCAATCTTGCTGACGTCATTTTTCAATTTGAAATAACCCACGCATCTCTTCGCATCTCTTCCCGCTGACTTGAAAGAACGGAGGCCTTGTCGATTAATATGTATATATCTACCAGCAAACGTTTAGCTAGCACTTACTACGTGGTAGGCATTGCTTCAAGGACCAGAACTGCACTAGGGAGTGAAAACCAAGTCCTAGCCCTTGCGTTGCTTGGATGGCGAGTATGGGCAAGGCTGATGATCTACTCAACTTCCCAGCAGAAGTCAACAAAGTTAATCATTCCTTCTGAAAATACTATCTTAGCTTGGCTTCTAGGACACCTACTTTCCCTCCGCCTCCCTCACGGTTCCTTCTTAATCTTTGCTGACATCCTCCTTTTCACTCCCCAAATTCTAGAGAGTCCCCCAGGTCTCGGTTGGAAACCAGGACTTCTTCAGCTTCTCTGACTCGCTCCAAGATGTCATCCAAACTTTAAAAACTACTTAAGGTTTACGCAGCTCATTCCATTCCCACAGTGTCTGCGCAGTTCTGATCCCCCATCAACACGAGACTCCTTTAGCTAGCTGCCCAGAACACCTGTAACTACGTCTATAAGTCTAATGACCACCTTCAAGTTCACGCATCTCCGTTTAAAGTCTAATAGGCATCTTCAAGTTCACATGTCCAAAAAGTTCTCTAGATTTTCCCAACGCATCGTTTACTCCAACTCTTCCGCTACTTTCACCACCGTCCACCCAGCCGGCAGCCCCCGTTTGATTCCTCTCTTTCTTTGGACCCCACACCCAAACCATCCACACCACCAACGGGGTCTTAGCCACAGTCCTCTCTCGCCCTGTCGCCTAAGATATTCCTCCCTTGCTCGACCTCCAGTGGCCTCTTCACTTAAAGTTTAAAAAACAAAAACCTCCTCTCTCCCTGGACCTACAGGGCCTACGTGCCCGGCCCTCCCCGACGGTCTAATGGCCCCGCCGGCCCCCGGAGCCGGGCTGCGTCGCACTCGCAGGAGCCCAGGGCCCAGCACAGTCCTGTCGGTACGTAATTAGGCAGCGCTGGTGTCCGCGGCCCGCTGCGCCCACCCTCCCGGCGCTGCGAGCCCAGCCGGGCCGCGCGCCCCTGGCCGCCTGGCCCGCGCCCGTTTCTGTGGCCGCCGGAGCCCGCTGCCCTCCGCCCCTCCAGGTGCCGGCGGGATCCACTGCCCGAGGCCTCCCCTGGGCCCACGCGGCCCTGCGCCCACCACCTGCCCGGCCAGCGGGGCTGCGGTACCCGGACGAGGCGCAGGTGGTCATCCGCCCACTGCGAGATCCGCGCCACCACATTGGGCGCCGCTCCGTCTCGGTCGGCGGGCGGCGAGGCGGGGGCCGCGGGCCGCCCCGCCATGTTCCGGGCTTCCCGCGAGCCCGCGCCGCGCTCCTCGGGCGGGCGACAGGGGGCGCAGTGCTCCTCCCGCGGACCGCGGGGATCGGCGATCCTCCGGCTGTTGGGGCGCCGCGCGGGTTGACAAGAGTCCCCTTCTCCTCCTCCTGGGATTGGCCCCACGACTGTCCATTCGCTCCTTCCATCGCCTGTTGGCGGGCCTCCCAGCGCTTCATGAGACATCCTAATAGTGACCCCTCAATATTTTGCAGGGTTTTCCCGCCGCGTGAGTGATACCTGTGGGACAGGAATGGGACTGAAGGATTCTCGGCCATGCTGGAGGAAATATGATCAGTTTGTGACTGCAATTAACCCAGGCCCAGTGTGGATTCCTCATGTGCCATGCAAGACAGGAAATTGAAGTAATTCATTCCTCCACCTACTTCTAATACAACAAAATGCATATTTCTTATATTTGAATTGTGTTTAAAACTCTCACAGTTGCTTTGTAAGCCTAATATCAGATGCTCTGAATCTCTGAACTGTTAATTAATAAAAATATAGAGAGCTACTTATTCAAGAATTCAATACATGGATGTTAAGTGAACTCGTGGTAATCATTTTACAATATATACATAACATCAAATCATTATGTTGTACACCTAAAACTAATACATCATGTGTCACTTATATATCAATTTTTTAAAAAAGAAATCAATACAGCTAATATATTTTAAAGCAAAAAAAATGAGATCAAGGACAGTGCAAATGATACAGTAATATTTGTGTAAAAAAGTTGTGTGTGTGTGCGTGAACCATGAAAAGCTGTGTACGAAACTTATAACAGTGATTGCTCCCCGGAAGAGGGGTTGGAGTGAGAATGAGACGGAGGCTTCACTCTGTGCCAGCTCTAACAGAACAATTTTAAATTTTGCAACAATGGAACTGTTTTATATCTGCACTGTCCAAGTTCATAGTTAATAGCCACTTGTGGCTATTGTGTGCCTGAAATATAGCTAGTGCAACTGAAAATAATTTTTTAATTTAATTTTAATTTTTTTTAACTTTTATTTTAAGCTCCAAGTCAAGTAGTTGTTTCAACCTGGTTGTGGACGGTGCAGTTTACAGTGGCCCCTGCGGGAATAGAACCAGCAACCTTGGTGTTATGAGCATCATGCTCTAACCAACTGAGCTAACCGGATGGCCCAAATTTTTAAAAATTTTATTAATTTAAATTTAAATAGTCACTATGGCTAGTGGCTATCACTTATGGCTACCATATGGACAATGCAGGTATATTATTGGATTTTTTTTAAACTTATGTATATATTACCTTTAAAAGTCAACTTAGAGTATATTGTTTTCCTAACACATATTGTGAGCAGTGTCTTCGCAAAATGTTTTGCTTCAGTACTGTAGCTAATAAAAAGTAAATAACAATAGCTAACACCTAGGTCTTGCTTACTATGTTCTAAATACTTTTCATATATATTAATTCCCTTGATCCTCAAAGCAACATTATGAGGTAAGCACTATTATTAATTCCAGTTTTAAAGAGGAAATACGTACAGAGTGATTAAGCCAGGAGTCAATGTCACCCAGCCAAGAAGTGGTGAGTTGGGATATTGTGCTGGGATTCAATTCAGCCAGTTGGCTCTGTCTGTGCATGTAACCACAACGCTGCCTCCCGTAAAGGCAATCAGCTAAATCACATAAATCCCTATAAATTTCCAGTGAAATGATGAGAAAAATCCTATTAAAAAGACCGACTACAACCAAAATCCTTAATCAGTATTTCAAATAAAACGTAAGTTCTCTATATTGATAATTTTGAATAGTGTTAATAAATGGGGAAAAGATTTCTTCATGGTCAATTTTATGCCAATTCTGCTTCTTTTGCTTTTCCAATGTCCTCTGTCTTTGACCTCCTTTCTGCTCTTTTTCTCATTGCCCTGCTTAAAGACATCTGTCTGTTCTCCCTACTTTCCATGCCAAAGTCTTTTTTCTACACCCCTAATATCAGCCAACTGGGTGTCTCTAAGTCCTCAGATTTCTCAAAGTGTCTTTCTCAGTAATATTTCAGCATCATCCCACTAACCATTGATGTGAGTAGTTCCTGCGCCAGGATTCCTGTAGATTAACCAGAGATTTAATATTCTCCTGGGTTAGCCCCACCAACAAACCCTACTCATGGTACTGTTGCTTATGTGAGTAGAGGGGATACACACAAAAAGCCACACTTCAATTCACTGCCCTTCTCTTAATTTCCCACAGTACCATGAACACAAAGACTGTGTCTGTAGTAGACTTATTGGAGGTTTGATATTAACTAGGTGGAGTTAAATTAAAAAAAATAAATAACTGGATGTTAATGTGAATGTTCCCAGAATCCAAAGAAAAAAATTGAATATTTAATGGGGACCCCCTCACAAAAATGGCCCCGTTTTTAGCTTTGGTTTCCAATTTCAAAGTCGACCACTCCATTTTTCTATCACACCCATTGTTATGGACTAAATGTTTGTGTCCCCCGCCACAAATTCATATGTTGAAATTCTAACTCCCAAGGTGATGTTATTTATTATAGAAGGGAGTTTTGGGGAAGGTGGTTAGGTGAGGTCATGAGGGTGGACCCCTATGATGGGATTAATGTCCTTATACAAGAGGAAGAGAAACCAGAGCCCTTTCTCCCCCTACCAGATGAGCACACAGAGGGAAGGTGGCAGTCTGCAAAGCAGGAAGAGGGTTCTCAGCAGGAACCGAATGTGCTGGCATCTTGGTCTTGGACTTCCCAGCATTCAACATTGTGAGGAATAAACATCTGTTGTTTAAACCACCCAGTCTGTGGTAATTTGCTATAGCAACCCAAGATGACGAAAACACCTAAGCACCTCAGGACCAGGAGGTGAGGTCGTAACTTCCTTGGTCCCCAAACTATTACCCCCTCCACCCTTCAGGTCTGTTGGGAATGATCAAGGCTGTCACTCTTTCCTATTCATTGAAGACTTTAACATCTGAGTTCAAGTCTTTCGCTTCATCTCAATTCCTGTCATTATTCTGATCTCTCGGTTGACTGGCTCATGCCCAATGCCTTTTTCCTCTACCCCACTTCAGTCATCCACTCCCACGGTTACACTCTGGATCTTGTCTTCACCGTAAGTGACGACAGTCGCAATCACAGCCCTACCATCCTGCTCTCTCACCACCACCTCCTGTTCTTGTGGTTCACTTGTGAAAATACCCCTCCAGAAATAACTCTGTGAGCTGCTTCACATGACCCACACGCTGAACCATGTGCTGTTCGTCGGCGCCCTCTGGTCCTCAGTTCCCATCTTATCCAGCTTAGACTGTGTGGTTTGGCATTATAATCACCGCCTTGAAAATAGCCTCAACTCCAATGCCCCTCTGCCTCCTTGGCACTTGCCTGGCAAAACCCCAACACTGCATTACACCCACCCTGCACCAAACAGTTGAAGTCCAGTATGGACAGATTTTCGGTATTTTTCATAAGAGGCCGCAAATCTAGGCTTTTATATGCAATCACTCTGTTTTGAAATTAAAATGAAGTGTTGGCAAAACACTGCACTGGAAATAGAATATGTCTAAGGCAGAGACTAGAGACTTTCAGTCTATTATCTCTGCACTCATGGCGTTCCATTATGCTCCAAGTAATGTCAAAATTCCGTCGGCTCATGTACAAGGTGCTACATAATGGAGGTCGTGGCTCTTTCTCCAAGCTTTTCTTGCCTACTCGCTACTTCATTCATTATGCCTCAAGCACCATGAGCACGCTGACCTTCTCTCTGCTCTTCACACATGCCAAGCTCATGCCTGCCTCGGAGTCTTTGCACTCACTATTCCTTCTGCCTAGAATGTGCTGATCCCCTTCCCTTTTACTCTCCCCGCCCCTCTGCCTCCATCAAGTTAGCGCCTTATCCTTTAGAGAGCTCAGTTTAAGTATCATACCCACAAAGAGGTCTTTTCTAACCACTCCGTCTCAAGTAGGTCCTCACCGTACTCGATATAAAATTTAATTTGCAATGTAATGGACTGACAGACAGTCCTTTTTACTCCCTTCCTTGAACCCCCACTAGGCTGTAGGTCAGGGAGTATGTCTCTTTACTGTGTCTGTGATTATGACTCAATATCCAGTGTCAAGCATAGTTCCTGATACACAGGAGAATCTTGTTAAGTATTGGTGGAATGAGAGATATCCTTTCCAATTCTCTAGATGGCAAAATGTCTACTAATCCTCCCTCCTTCTGTTTATGCCTCATAGTTCATGCCTATCACAGTTTCTGCTTCTTTGTAACTTCAGCTTACTCAGTGTAGCAAAAGCCTCTGGGGTCTGCTTCACCTCTACTCATTGTTTCCAGGCCAGTAACAAGGCCAGTCTCAGCATAACCTGAGTGGAGATACACCAAACCCATAAAAGGAAGAAATAACTTATTCATGGAAAAAGTTCAAGCACGCTTTAACATACCAGTAGGGACTAGGAAAACACTTGTGGGGAGTGAATCTTATAAGTGTCAGACTAGGGAAGCAGAACATATGGCTGGTGGGCATTCTGGGAAGGCTACCTAGGGCCAATTCTACTACACAAGTGGGATGGTTCCTTAAAGCAATGACACAACGGTAGTCTACAGTAAATGAGGTGGAGGTGCTAGAACAGCTTTGGCAGGATATTGACGAATGGATCAAAAGAAAGATTGGAATTTTAAAAAGGAGTTACTACATAAAACCGGAGAACCCACTATCTGAATATGTTTTCTAAGAGAGCCCACAGGATCTCACCTTCACTAAAGCAATAGGAAGATCCTGTTAACTCTGAAGGCCTTTAAGTGATCTCTCCTTCAATTTCATTTGATTAGAAATCGGCAGTGAAAAAGGTAATCACTAATAAATTCATGCTTAATCAGCAAAAGCTTAGCTTTTGCATACTCTGACTATATACACAGTATGACCCATGTATAAGTCAATCTCTCAGTACAGGCAGTATCTGATCAACAATTTTTTTTTTAAATTAAGGACTAGAAAGAAATGAATTTTTTAAAAATCTGTACTTTTTTTTTACAAGGTATTAACCTAACAAAAATGTTCGAAAGTGTTATTTTGAAATGGTTTCACCATTCTTTTAAAACCCAGAGTTGGTTCTTTCTGTTTTTGTAATATTCATTTCCTGATTTATAGGGTCTGATTTCTTCACATAAAGCTTCCAATTTTTGCCTCAACTTACACCTCACTACTGAAATATTAGTTTTACAATTTCCTCTACCCACAGGCATGGAATTTTTCATTATCACCTTAAATACTTGGATACTACACCCTATTTAGACCAGGAAAAAATATAAGAGACATCTAATCACTTGAAATTGAACTTTTGGTTTTAAGACCCAGGTTTTCATTATCACAGTCCTCTCATAATATAACCAAAATATATAAATTAAACAATACGATTTCTAGAAACATCAAACATATCTCTTTAAGTTACATTTATCCACATTGTACTGAAAGTACACACAAAGTTTCTGCAGCAGGGATAGATTTAATTATTAGTTACTTATGATAACCACACTGGTTTCCCACACTCCAGTTCTCACCTGTGTGGTGACCAATGAGAACCAGATCAGTAATAGCTTGATAAGAGCCTGACAAGAGTCTATTCATATACCGTACTGTAGTTGAGGAACGCAAAATAGGAATCTGTGTGGCTGTACAGAACAGCTAGCTATATAGAAGCCCTCCTATCTTCCTCGGAAAGAGAAATCTTATCTCCTTAATGTAAACAAGGTTTCCTTGGGAATGATCCTAAGTTCTTACCCTTTGGAATGTCTTCAGAAGGGAAGATAAGATTTATATCTCCAGATTTACAACCCAGAGATAATTCCATGTTCCCAGGTGTCATTCCCCTTGAAATGTGCATATTGGAGAAGCAAACATCTGTGTGTTCTGGACTGAATTGTCCCTCCAAAATTGATATGTTGAAGTTAAACCCCAACGTGACTGTATTTGGAGATAGGGCTTTCATGGAGGTAATTAAGGTTAAGTGAAGTCACAGAGGTGGGGTCCTAATTCAATAGAACTGTTACTCTTATAAGAGGAAGAGACACCAGGATGTCCTTGCATAGAAAAAGGGTTATGTGAAGATACAGCAAAAAGGTGACAGTCTCCAAACCAAGGAAAGAGACCTCAGGAGATCCCAAACCTGCTGCCACCTTGCTCTTGGAATTCCAGCTTCCAGACTGGGAGAAAATAAACTTCCATTGTTTAAGCCAGCCAGTCTGTAGTATTTTGTTATGGCAGCCCTAGCAAACTAACACACTCTGGATGGTTTCTCACTATCGAGTAGTCACAAATTAACTTCAAAGCTTCTTTTTCAGCACAGGTACCAAGTTTTAATAAAATTGGCTCAGAAAGCTCTAACTGTGAAGAAACAAAATTATTTTCTATATAGTCCCAAACTGTCCTTTAAAGAAATTCTTTGAAATTGTAACTACTGAAGCCAATATACAAATATAAATGTTTCAAAAGAGATTTTGTAATAAAGTTCGCCAGTGAAATTTTTTGTCATCCCAAACTATCCATACATCATCTCTTCTTGAAGGAAAGTGTTATGCCTCCACTTACTCTGCCTTTTGCCCAGGTTACTTGTAGAATATACAATCAATAATTCAGTCTGGCTTCATAAAAAAAGACAAAAAAACAAAGGTTTGGTGGTAAGTGTACATGACTTGAAATTGCTGTATTTGCTTTTCATTATATAATGCCAATCTAGTATAACTTTAACATGAATGATTTGAAGGTAATTTAGGCTAAAAATAAAAATAAAAATATTTCATTAATGGTCTTTTTTAGAAATCAATTGTGAAGCAATTATTTTGAGGTTTATTTAAATAATCCTTTATGTAAAAATCTGGAGAATTTATTTCAAATATCTCCAAATACTTAAACATTGCAAATATCAAGCTTTAATGTACATCTTTTAATAAATTAACCAAATGAACTTTTCATATATTAAAACACTTAAATAATGCTTAGTTATTAAAGCTAATGCTAGATCTTTCAAAAATAATAGTAATAGAAATGATTTTGCACTGTGCATTTTTAATTCAAAACTGTACATGAGAGCAATGATTTCATAAAGACCTCAACAATGATAGCTTTCAACATTCAGTATTTTTTTGTCAATTTTACACAAATTGTTGCCTAGGCAATATCTGAGGATAATAATATAGACACACCAATATAATTTGACAGTGGTAATCTATCAATTTATCAAATAGGCCAAAACAACTTTTCAAAATATCAAATTTTTGTCCCTCATTTTATATTTTCCTAATTTTATATATGCAAAGAATATTTCAAGTTCATTAAGTAATTAAAAGTAAACTTTTCCCCACATTTAAGTTCATTCTGATGAAAATGAGAATAGGCTTTAATATTTACATTTATAATAGTGACTGATTAGTTCTAACTGACTAGGGTACTAAATTTTAGAGACTTATGATAATTCCCTAAGAATTATGCCAGTACCTTAATCATTTCTATAGTGCTATTTAATCATAATTCTTCACACAAAAATGTTAGAAAAAGTTATGTCTATACTGACAGTAAAAACTAGTAAAATGTAGCAACCTTTTTCTCAGTGCATCAAGACTTCGTATAAACTATGCAAATTAATACTGGTGATATTTTCATATAATCACTTTAATTATTCACTTGAAAAAAATTTTGAAAAGATGAACTATGATTAATCATAGAATTTCATTCTGCTACATAAAACTATCTTCTCCTTCAAAATGTCCACTGCCCCATCCTCAATTAAAAAACAAACAAACAAACAAAAAACTTCTTAAAAGCAACCTTTATAATCCAAAAGTCAGATGAAAGTTTTTGTTCACTGAAGGGAGAGGGCACGATTCCAGTACATTAACTATTACACCCTGATACAGGACCTGACTCTACCAAAACAGAATCTCAAAAAGTATTGTTAGCTCTACATGCCCATTCTACCCTGCTAACAATTTACACAGATAAAATGAAGACTCTAATAGCGGTTTTGGCAATGTAGTGTATTGTTCGGTGTAGACTGTTTGTCGCTAGGATTATTTTCCAGGTAATTCTTCAGGATCTGACATCGATGCCCAACACAAGCTTTCCAATGACAATGCATGCATTGTAGAGGCCACTGCCTCTATCTTTTTTCAGATGCTGAGTGTCCTTTTCTCCTGCACATTTTATCCTCCATTACTTATAAAAAATCCACTCTAAAATCCAACCTATAATATTAACATAGGGGCTATGTTATATATGCTAAATATACTCTAAATATAATATATATATATATATATATATACTAAATCGGGAATTAGTATATATTTTCCCACAAAGATAAAATTATTAAGTAAGACTCTATTTAATCTCCTTTTTTCTAACTTTTGACTCTGAAGAGTCAGAGTAATACACAACACAAAATATGCAAAGAACTTTATTACTGGATGTACATAATATGGTGAAAATTGCTAAAGTACTAAAAGGCTTAATTCTGCTGTGATAGCAATTCTGTACTGGGAACTACAGTTTACAAAAAGAAGATTGCGTTTTAATAAGTGGAAATACAGTACCTGATTTGGTATCAAGTAATTGTGAGATCTTTTCTCATTAGTAAAGTGCTTAATGAAGAAACATTCTTCCACAAAATGTCTTTATCTCTTGCCTTATAGCATTATTTTTTTAAATAAAAACTGGTTGCAATACATATATTTTTTTCAATTATGAGGTGTAATCAACAAATATGGATGTTTAAATACAAAATATTAAAGTAAAAGACACATCGCTATTAATCCCCCTCACTTCGAACACACTTATCCCATGTTCTTGCCACTTTCTGAAGCAGCTCTGAAGTCTTCTTTCATGAGTGTCTTTAGTTGTGCTGTCATGGCTGCCTCGATGTCCTGAATCAATTCAAACCATTTATCTTTCATGGTCATTTTGACTTTGGGGACGAGCCCGAAGTCACAAGGTGCCGGATCTGGTGAATAAGGTGGATGAAGACACACTGTAATGTGTTTATTTGACAGAAATTGCCGTAGCAGAAGTGACATGTGACATGGAGCCTTTCCGTTGTGATCATAAAATACAGTGAATGCTGCTGCCAAGTGCCATCCAATGGAAAGGCAGGATCTTTAATACGGGAAGCGGCGTGTTGAACCTTAGTAACAGTATATGACAAGTTTCAACTTGTTCGGTACAGTCGGTCGGCCATGAGCTCCGGTTGAGAGAAGGAGTGGTTTTTCTGTTTTTTTATGGAATGCTTCGCAAATTTGCCTGTCATGCTTGCGCCAGGGCCATACTAATCTTCTCTGTATTGTTCCAATTTTTTTTTGGTATGTGTGCTGCCGAAGCAAGCATGAGAGAAGTCGTGGTTTTTTGTTTTGTATTTTTAAATTTTATTGGGGAATGTTGGGGCACAATGTGTTTCTCCAGGGCCCATCAGCTCCAAGTTGTTCTCCTTCAATCTAGTTGTGGAGGGCACAGCTCACTGGCCCATGTGGGAATTGAACTGGCAAGCCTGTTGTTCAGAGCTCACGCTCTAACCAACTGAGCTATCAGGCCGCCCCCAAGAGGGTGTGTTTTAAGTGTGCCATAAATCACTCTCCATCATGACAACGCTCTGTGTCACACATCACTTCTAGAATGGCAATTTCTGTTAAGTAAAAACATTACGGTGTGTCCTCATCCACCTTATTCACCAGATCTGGCATTTTGCAACTTCTGGCTCTTCTCCAAAGTCAAAATGATTCAGGACATCGAGGCAGCCACAAGAGCACAACTAAAGACACTCATGAAAGAGAACTTCCAGAACTGCTTCAGAAAGTGGCAAGAACCCTGGGATAAGTGTGTTTGAAGAGAGGGGGAGTATTCTGAGGGGGATTAATGGCAAAAGGTCTTTTCCTGTAATTTTTTTAAATTTAAACATCAACTGTATTGTTTGATCACACCTTGTATAATTGATATTTAAGCATTATTTTTTAATTACAGTATTACTCACTTAAATTTTACTTAATATGAAAGCTTTACTGTTGTTGTTTTTTCTCAGTAATAAAAAAAACTACTTGAAGAAAAACGTTTAATTTTTATTTTCAGAACTATGCCATGGACATACACATATAACACTAAACTTGATCCCTTCATGAGATGTCTGTGTGCCACGAAGCACTTAGAACAAAAAACATATGGAAGCTTTATGGTAATAGTTAACAGGGAATCAAAATATCTTCCCAAAAAGGGTGGACAGGGGAATCAATAAATTAAAAATCATAGTTCCATTTTATAAAAAATAGTTTGAATAATACCTTATAAATCTTTAATGCTTACAAAAGCAGAAAATACATTTAAAATAGTCTTTTTTAACACAGATTCATTCGTACAATATGGTTGTCACTAGTCTTTATAACACAGATTCATAAGTACAATGTGGTTGTGGTCAGAAAAATAACAACTAAAATGGCATTTCAGTCAGTAGCCTAAATTCTCTTCTCAGCAAATTCTACACAGAATTTAACCAATTTGCAATTCAAAATAAGACTTAACTTCCAACAAGTCAGACTAGTTGTAATTAGTACCTGAATATCAAGCTGTGTTCCATTTAATATATTTTACCAAAATTTTAAATACAGCTCAATGACAGGAATTGACAGCAATACTTGACTGCATGGTTACCATCCATGACTACTGCACTGCAGCTTAAAACTTGCTTTGGTCAGTAAATTAAAAAGATATAAATCAAATAACAAGGCATGAAAAGTTGTTTTAGAATCCACTTCCTAACCTTAAGTAAACTTTAAATACATCAACAAGGCAAGGAAAAATATAATCAATATACAGAGAGGTCTCTATTTTTTAACCATTTGGCATTTTATATTAATAATTTCTGTGTTTAAAATATTTTATACTCCTGTGTGCTGATTTTCACAGTTTTCTGAATTAAAACTAAACTAGAGTTACCTTTCTCAGAATACCCAGTAATGAATGTATTAATTGATCCTTTTGCACTTCCATGAAGAGGGTCCTTCATCCTGTAACTTTTTAAATTTTGGACCAAGAAAGAACCACCAACCAAATCCAATAAACACACAAATAATGGACTCCATATAATAACCATCCAGTGCTGTAACACACGAGCCACCGAGTTTTACGCAAAGCTGTAAAAATAAAATTATAATAAATATTCCACAATTTCAAAATGGAAGCATTCACCAATTTAATGTTTCTAATTCATAATTTAAAAATTAATGAAAATCTATTTTTGTTAAAACATTTCATTTACTTCAATGTTAACGTATCTTAAGCATGTTAACGTATCTTAAGCTCTCTAATGCTACTAATATGATTAAAAGCAACTTTCAGCTTGTGCTGTAAACAATACTCATTTTCAAGATACAGCTTTTTATATCTGGAGATGTGAAGAAACGTTCAATGAATCTACTCCAGAAGTAGGCTATTACTTTGAAATTTATCAACAAACTACTAACCATTTGGTTTTACCTAAAATTGTTACATGAATAGCTAATGAAATTCCCTTTCGCTATCATTATAAAACTTAGCTATGAATAATGCATTTATTAAGCACCTGTTGTGTAGGACAGTGATCCTCAGGTGGAAGAGAGTTTGCCTCTCCCTTGCTGAGCAGCACCTTCAAATGAGCTGCTCTTGATTTGAGTGCATTATAACTGTCAATTTATGACAAGAAAGAAAAAATATATAGCTTTCTAGACAAGAAACTATGAAGAGATATGACTTTTTACAAAGATATAGTACTTCTAGAGGCAAAACGAGGAAATTATTATCTTAATATTAGCTTAATGTTATCTAAAATTACAATATACTTACCTCAACATTATCAGGGGTTCGGCAATTCTGGTTTGATGCTCCTACACACTCTTTCACTGTGAGGGGATCTACTAGCCAAAGAGCTACTGTAGAAGGCCAGTTTCCTCCCAGATTGGACACAGTATTTAAAAGGGTCATATATGTTCCTCCAATAAGTGGATCGCTAACCTTTGCATTGAACGCCATTATGGAAACATACATGCTGTACAATGTAACCTACAAGGAAAATGTAAAACATCTTTAGAATGAGTAGAATTTATAAAGGTATGGTCTGAATTAAGAAAATCAAAATCATAAACTTGAAAATTAATTTTCATGACCCTTATTAACGCAAGTCAACTAACATTTTTTACTGTCTAGGCTTTGAGCCTGATCATGGCAATATAAAGATGACTAAGACACAGTCTCTCTGAGCCCTTCAAGAATTTATTTTAGTCTGGGAAAACATGGAGTAAATAATTATGATGAAATGCAGTAAGTATTGTAAGTGGAAATACACACATTATGCTACTGGGGCCTAAGTAAATGAGAGATTAATTCTACCATAAGTAGGAAGGAATGTTCAAAAGAGAAAATGACAGATGAGGTGGTCTTGAAGGACACATACAGCAATAAGCAAAACCCCACATTTACACTGTACCTAAATGTATCATATACGTTGTATCTATTTATATGTATATGTAATACATGTAAGCATTCAAATATTCAAAGGAACATGAACCTATAATTATATACATATACACAATTTTCGTCTACATATACAGAAGAAAAATAACATTTCAAAATTTATGTGATGAATTGAAGAGAAAAATCTCCTTAAAGGCAAAAGTGCTTAAGAGGCAAGAATTAACTCTCCATTTAGGAAAATGGAAATAAACCATGTTTCCAAAAAAACATTCCTTGGAATACCATTCCAGGGATGTTCCAATATCAAATAAGACTGAGAAACACCGAATTACACAAAATTGAACAGGTCCCTTTCACTGTAGGTCTTCTGAAAGCCTTTAGGATTTCCTTAAGGCAGGGATTTGGGCATGATTTATTCCGTTATATTTCAGTATTTAGAATGATTTTGGGCATAGAATAGGTGTCCATTTAATATTTGTTGAAGGAATAATTTAGATGCTACATAAAGAGGGGTTATGTCATGTATCATTTCTCAAATTTATTTGGCCTTGTACATATTTTCCCACAAAATATCTGGTTGAGTTTCAATGACTGTACTTTGGGAAATTCTCTAGTGAAATTCAAAGCCAAACAAATGATTTTTGGACTACCAAGTCACAGATTTTCTTTTACTTACTCAGACAGTGAAACATTAACTAAACTAAAGCACTTCTTTCAACTTTTCTTTTGAGCCCAGCCTTAACTGAGTATGTGCAAAAAAGAAAATTATATTTGATATCCTAGCCTCAATGAGTTACATACAGTTAGTCTGACATGATCCACTACGCAGTTCTCCTAAATGATGTAATTATATGCAAAAAATTATTGAGATTACCTCGTAGCCATATTTTTGGGTTTCAGCTAAAAACAAACTGAGCAGTTTGTAAATATAACTTTCAAAATATTTAAGCTAGGTTCCATAGAAAAATCCAAAGTGACTCTGAAATACACATTAGCAATAATTGCAGTTGTGTCACAAAGGCTACTGCTGGGGAGGTCTTCCATTTACTTGAATCACTTGCCCCCAGACAAAACCCCATTTTGCAAAGGCAGCTTAGGTGAGGTTAGGGCAAAGTGGGGATCACTTTATGGATTACAAACATATTTAATAAAGAAAGAAAAAGCAGATAAACACACAGCTTCTAAAATCACAAACAGTAACTCATAACTTTAAATACAGACTCTAAACCAAACACCTTATGTCTAACCCAGTAACCATCATTATTTCTCAATACTTTCAGAAAAAAACTATCTGGAACAGAAATAAAAACCCAAGTATAGAGATAGACTAAGGGATACTTAGCAAGTGTTGAAATACTAGCTTTGGAATAAATTCTGAGATGTGAAAAATATTTGTTGAAAGAACAAAAAAAAAATGACATGAATGAAGAAGGAACTCTCTTTCCACAAACAGAACTCATTAAATCGGAAGTCACAAGATTTAAAGTTCACTGTCAAATAATTTGTTCATTGTCAGATTTGTGCTTAAATCTTATAATTTACTATCATTATTTTAAGGCAACCATAGAAAAATGTCTTCTTTATTTTACAAAGAACAGTTTATTTCTTGAAAACACCATCACAAGCTTACCTGATGCAACGCGTAACTCAGCAGCAGTATAATGTAGTAATATATAGGGAATCCCCCTTGATGCTCTACTTTAGCAGTCCACCAAACCAATAGAGCAAACTCTAATCCAAGCAATAATCTATAGAGAAAGAAAAAAACATGGAACTGACTGCCATTTTAGGTTAAAAAGCAACAGCAAAACAGAAATCTGTGCGTCTACTATATGAAAGATGCCTGTATCTAAAACCTTTTAGGAGGTTAAAAAGAGTGCATATAAATAATACTGAAGTTAAAGATGTTTTTCAAGCCTTTTTCCATATATATTCTACACATAGATATTAGTGATACTGATGAGTGTTCCTCATTTAACCTTTCTTATTTAGTAAGGTTTTATTTCATGTTTTACCTGTAGGGCATGGCTTTGTAAAATACATTTAGTGGCTGGGGACCTGCAGTGTATTTGCTGATAATCAGAGGCAATATTATCTGCAAAGGAACCATTGGAACTGCCAATAAGGCTAAATGTTCTTTGGGTACTCCCTCTTCTACCAATTTCAGTCCTGTTACTGCATCTGCTGCTGAAAAACCAATCTGCAAAATAAAAACAAAAAAATATTTTACTTTGTGACTTATGAAATATTTTTCTCCAAACATATGAAAGTTCTTCAAGAACCTCAATCTCATTATTGACCTATGCCAGTTACAAGTAAGTATCATATTATTATTATATCTGGTACAATGATTAAGTTACAGGAGGTACACTTTGCCCTATGGTCTACTTACAATATTCAGTGAAAATTCAGCATTCTTAGGAACTGTAGGTGGCTCTAATTACAACTAAATTTCCACTTCAAAAAGTTCAATCTCTTATAATAAACAGTGTCCAAATCCAAACTTACTGATGTGTATTTTAAGTTTAAAATAAAAGCCTTTAATTGATTTCAAATAAATCTGTTTAAAATGAAGCATTACTGCCACATATACACATTTTTGATGATTTCTGACTGACCGTAATAAAATTTCCAAGTCATCTAACATTTCAAAAGTAATTCTGAAAAAACATTATATCTGAGAGGTTGAATAAAAGGTGGGGGAAGAAAAAGTACAGCTAGATTAATTCTTAAAAACAATCCAAAAAAGTTGGTTGCTAAAAGTAGTGAGTAAAAGTTTGAGGTGAACTAAAATATTTAGATAGTATCAAAGTATCTCCCCATAAATTAGTTTTTAATTACAAAAGAAAAGTAACTTTACAATGAGTTAAAGAAGTAATTAAAGTTAACAGTTAATAGAATAAAGGGACATGATATGTCTCCTGAAGTAATTTCCTTGAACACGTCACAATACTACTTCTGTGATATTTCTCACATAATTGTATAACCTGAACCTAAACATGAAGAAACATCAAACATAAATGAAAGGACATTCTATAGACTAATTGGCCTGTATTATTATTATTATTTTAAAGTTTACTGGAGTGACAATTGTTAATAAAGCCTGTATTCTTTAAAAATATCCAGGTCATGAAGGTCAAAGAAAGGGCTTATGCCAACTAATGCAATGTGTGATCATGGATTGGATCCCTGAAAAATAAAGTTATGAAGGCTATTATTAGGAAAATTAATGCATTTTGGATATGGACTATGATTTGATAATAATATTGTGTCAATTTTAAATTTCCAGATTTTTTATTAAGTTGTGGCTTTGTAGGAGAAATGCACACTTTAGGTATTTATGGATAAAAGGGCATGAAATGTACAAATTACTCTCATATATTTCAGAAGAAATATGTAACAGTGCAAATTTACAGAATAAAGAAAGTGGAACTAAATGTTAACAATTAGAGAACATGGATAAAGATGTATGGGAATTCTTTCATCTATACAGGTAAATTTTCAATTAAGTATGAAACTATCAAATAATTTTTTTTAAAGGAATAAATTCTACATACGTTAACTTCTTGCAAGGGAGCCAAAAAGCAAACATCACCATTAAAAAAATAATAATAATTAAAGGTCAAAGATATTTCACAAGAATTTCACCTATATTTCACCCATCTTCTTTGTAAAAATTAGATATACAAACCAACTTCAACATTTACTGTCATAAAAGTGGTATAGTAGGAGATATCTGTAATACACATATCTAACAAAAACCTCATATCTAGGATACATAAAAAATAAAATTCTACAAATTAAAAAAAAAATTAAGGCAACTCTGCATATTCAAATGGCCATAACCATAGAAAAAGATGCTCAACTTGTTCAATCATCAGGGAAATGAAAATTATAACCATAAAGAGATGCCACTACACACCCACCAGAAGGGCTAAAATTGAAAAAACAATAAATCTGTATTCAAGGCTTTTGAAACAATTGAACATTTACACTGCTGGTGGTAGGGAAAACTGAAGCAACCGCTTTGGAAAATTGTTTAGCAGTATATCCTAATGCACTTATTATGACCCAGCAATTCTACACCTAGGTATTTATCTATCAGAAATGTATAACTATGTTCATCCAAAGTAATGAACCTGAATGTCCACAGAAACACTATTCATAATAGTTCAAAAGTAGAAACAACCTATATCTGTTGATAGAACGGATAAATTGTGGCATATTCATACAGCAGGATATTATTATACACAATGAAATGAACAAACTATTGCTATAAATAAAATATAAATTATACAATTATAATGTTGAGTAAAAGAATACAAGAGCCAGACATAAAAATACATATTGGATATTTCATTTATATAAAACTCAAAAGCAGGGAAAACTAATCTCTGGTATTAAAAGTCAGGAGAGGTGTTACTAACACTTTAAAATTTAACCCACCCTATCACTAGAGGAGGAAAAACTCACCATTTCAAAACATGGAGGCTACAATTTTTACTTCAGTGTTGTCAAAAGATAGCTGTAAAGTGTTTATGTAGACAAGTTTAAATATATAATATTTAATATGAAACTCCTGTAACTGATTATAGACTTTAGGAATATTAATTCCAGGACTAGCAATAGCTCACTGTAACAGTATATTTACCTTTCTTCTAGCATATCTTTAAAATGTTTTAGAACTGTAAAATCAGGACATCTTAATACAGAAAATGTACAGAAATAAAAATCACCAAAATCCCAATTTATTTGATGGTATTATTTCCTTCTAACACAAAAAAATTTCAATTCATTTTTAATACACTTATAGTACTCATACATTTCCACATCTTTGTAAATAACATCCTAAGTAAATAATTTTACTACCTCTGATATTAAATGTATACTCATTATAATAGCACACAGCTATTATTTTTTTCAAGGCATTCAGTTCCATGTAAAGCATTTACATCATTCATTAAATACATTTTACACTTACTAGAATTACTTCAAATTGGCATAATTTTTTTCAAGATCCCAAGACATTCAGCTTACTCTGAAATTATATTTGATATCATTATACCTTTTAAAACTTTAATAAACCAAAAATACTGTTTTTTTTTTATTGTTAGGTTCCAATAGTAGTGGAAAGGGATTTATGATATGAAAAGGCAAAAGAAGTGTTGCACGATATTGGTAATTATAACAAAGTGGTAAATTTGCTTTATAAAACATTTTTACCTTTGCAGTCAGAATCAGAAGGCAAAATGTCAGAACTGCTGGCATTTTTATAATTTCAAAAAGCAGTTTGTAGGTATCTGTGATCCCTTGGGTTTCTTCTTTTCCTACTGATACTTCTTTGTTTTCTTTTTTCAGAAGGGCAACTAAAGTTGTTGTTATCAAAAATACAGTTCCCCAGAAAAAAAGGAAATCTGAAATTTAAAATGTTAAAAGCTGTTATTATTGAAATGATCTAATTTCATTGGTTCTACATAATTCTGTATACAACTTTCCCTCAACTAAAATCTGTTTAAAAAAGTTGACACTTCGCATGCCCATCACATTCATGGCACAGTACGTAGCAGATGAACATGACAGTGCTGTCTCTGTTAAGCACACATTACGTACACAGACCCAAGAGAGAACAGTGATACTTAAGGAAAAAAAAGAAAAAGAAAAAGGCTTACAAACCAAAGTCTATCATGTCGTTTTATTCAAGAAAAGTGCTGGGGTTTGAGGGGAGATGACTTTCCTATCCCATAGGAGCCATCAGTCATATTTCTTAAACATCTAAGCTATTTAGCTCTTTATTAAATTATGACAACTTAGACAACAGATGATCATTTACATTAGATTTTCCAACTTTTATTTTGAAATTCTTTAGTGTTTTAAAACTATTTAAGCCTTCTCTTTTCAATACTGAGATACAGAAGCAATTTCTTCATACTTACAGGTGCACAATGGAGACACATGAAAATTACTATTTGGGTTGGAAAGATAGCTGGGCCATTAACCATTATTTTGAACAAGTTAAGCAAAGGGAGTGAATAATGTTCTGGAAAATTCCGTGTGACAGCTAAAAATAATAATAAAGGCACCATTTATTGAGTGTATATTATGTGCCAAAGTGTGCTAAGCATTTTATATATATCATTTCCTTTACTACAACAACCCAATAGATTAGGTTATTAACTAGTCGCAATCTACAGACAAAGAAACAGGCCCAGAGAGGTTAACAGGTCTGAAGTTACATTGTAAGTCAGTGATAAAATTGTGATTTGATGCATTATACCATTAATTTCAAAACCTGTATCTCCTTAACCACCCTGAGAAATGCATCTCAATTTGCCTCTACAAAAGTTATTGGAGATTTTCAGTCAACATGGTGGAGTAGGTAACGCTGTACTTGCCTCCTCTCATGACCACTTCAAAATTACAACTACAGAACAACCATCACTGAGAGTCACCTAAAGTCTAGCTGAACAGAAGTTCTACAACTAAAGATATACAGAAGAAGCCACCTCCAGACTGACAGGCGGGGCAGAGATGCGAAATGGGCTGATTCCACACCTGTGTGTGACGGTTAAAAATTGGGAGGGATACCTCGGCTGTGGAGGAGCCAAAGGGTTCCAGCCCCACACCAGGCTCCCAGGGTTTCAGTGCCAGGGAGAGAACTCTCCATAACTTCCGGCTGTGAAAACCAGCTGATTGTGGCTGAGTGAAACAGAGGGCAGAGTGCCCTTTAGGCACTCTGCTTAAAGGGCTCACACACAGATTTGTTCACTGACAGACTCACTAACTCCGAGCTCCACCTCGAGGTGTACCAGAAACATACAGAGAGGAACTGAATTGTCTGGGTTCAGGGTAAGGGCTGGGGGAGCAGCCGTCTCCCAGACAGAAGTACTGGCAGATGCCATTGTTCCTTTGTTGACACCTCCCCTCACCCAGTGTACACATGCAGGTGACGGCCAAATCTGAGTCTCTATCAATCTGGCTAACACGATTTATCCACCCCACCCTGGTGACTCTGTGGCAGACTGGGCAGGCACCAGAGTCCTGCTGAAGTGAATCCTGCTCCCTAGGGTCAGCCTTTGCACAATACCTCCTTCACTATAGTCACAGCCAGTCCTCACAACCAATCAGCCTGAAGGTTAATCCTTCCCACTGAGGTGCAAACAACAACCAAGGCTCAACTACAACAGGAGGACACACACAGTGCCACTGGACCCCACAGGACACCTACTACATAAGGCCACTCTACTAAGATCAGGAGACATAGCAGTTCTACCATATACTGAAACAAAAACAGGGAGCCAGTCAAAATGGGGAGACAAAGAAACATGTCCCAAATAAAATAAGAGAATAAAGTTCCAAAAGCAGAACTAAACAAAATGGAGACAAGCAATCTACCAGATGTAGAGTTCAAAACACTTATAAGCACGTTCAAGGATCTCAGGGAGAACTTCACCAAAGAGAGGAAACATAAAATGGAGAAGATAGAAAACATAAAAAAGAACCAATCAGAAATGAAGCATACAATAACTGAAATAAATACATTAGAGGGAATCAACACTAGATTATATGAAGCAGAGGATCAAATCAGCAGTTTGGAAGATAAGGTAGCAGAAAACACCCCATCAGAATAGCAAAAAGAATCCAAACAACGAGGATAAAGGGCCTGTATGACATCAAGCATACCAACATTCACATCATAGGGGAACCAAAAGGAGGAGAGAGCAAGGAACTGAAAACCTGTTTGAAGAAATAATGATGGAAAACTTCCCTAACCTGGTGAAGGAAATAGACATATGAGGCCAGGAAGCACAGAGAGTCCCAACCAAGATGAATCCAAAGAAGCCCACACCAAGACACATCATAATTAGAATAGCCAAGGTTAAAGACATAAAAAGAATCTTAAGAGCAGCAAGGGAAAAGTAGTTAGTTACCTATAAGGGAAATCCCATAAGACTGTCAGCTGATTTTTCAGCAAGGACCTACAACCAAGATTACTCTATCTAGCAAAGCTATCATTTAGAATTGAAGGACAGATAAAAAGCTTCCCAGGCAACAAAGAGCTAAAGGAGTTCATCACCACCAAACCAGTGTTATAAGAAATATTAACAGGACTTCTTTAAGTGGAAGAAAAAAAGATTAAAAGTATGAATAATTAAATGGCAATTACTACGTATCTATCAACAATTACTTTAAAGGTAAATGGATTAGATGCTCCAAACAAAAGACATAGGATGGCTAAATGGATAAGAAAACAAGACCCTTACGTATGCTGCCTACAACAGACTCATTTCAGATCAAAGACACACACAGACTGAAAGGGATGGAAAAAGATATTTCATGAAAATGGAAACAAACAAACAAAAACAAAACAAAACAAAAACTGGAGTAGCAATACTTATACCAGACAAAATAGACTTTAAAGCAAAGGCTGTAACAAGAGACAAAGAAGGACCCAGTGTTCTCACTTCTGGGAAATTATCCCCATGACTTCAAAGGGACGTGTGCATCCACATGTTCAATGCAGCGTTATTTACAATAGCCAAGATATGGAGGCAGTCTGGCTGTCCATCAATGGATGAATGGATAAAGAAGAGGTGGTACATATATACAATGGAATATTACTCAATGGAATATATACAATGGAATATTTAAAAAAGAATGAAATGTTGCCTTCTGCAACAACATGAATGACCCAGAGGGTATTATGCTCAGTGGAGTAAGTCAGACAGAGAAAAACAAATGGCATACAATTTCACTTATATGTGGAATCTAAAGAACAAAATAATCAAACAAACAAAACAGAAACAAACTCATACATGCAGAGAACATTTTGAGGGTTGCCAGTTGGGAGGGGGGGTTGGGGCGACAAATGAAAAAGGGGAAAGGAATAAGAAATTGGCTGTTACAAAGTACTCATGGGGATGTAGAGTATAACATTAAGGAACAGTCAGCAATATTGTAATAACTATGTATGTGTCAGATGGGTACTAGAGTTATCGGAGTGATCACCTCGTAAGCTATATAAATTTCAAATTGCTATGTTGTACACCTGAAACTAATATATTTTATGTCGACTGTAATTGAAAAACAAAAAAATTATTTAAAAAATTTATTGGATAACTCTGTTCAGTTTTCTCATCTATAAAATAAGAGGAGTTGGCTAGAAAATCCCAGATGCTTTTAGCACTAATATTGTAGAACTGTACTAGTTTTTGTATGTGTTTACTTTTAATTTTATTGCTGTTCTTGTAGCACTGTTCATGGAGCCTAGTCACCTTTTTCAAAAACAAGTACAGCATTCTTCAGTCAGGGCCTCTGCTTTGTATTCAGTCGCGCTCTGCTGCTGTTCTAGCCGACGTTGATCACTACAGCTTGAACCTCACTTATGATGAAGGCAAAAAGCATTACTTGTTTAGACCCATTTTCACCTTAGTACTCACATGCTCCTTTCTTATATGTTATCTCATTGGATTTTCATAGCAAACATGTGAGAGAGGCAAAGCAGGCATTATTAATATAGACATGAGGAAAAGAAGCCCAGAATATTGACATCTTTGCCAAAGGTCAAATTATTAAGAGACAGAACTTAAACCTAAATCTGAATTTGAGTTTCACACTGCCTGCCTAGAGTTTTTTTAAAACATTAATGTTGAAATAAGAATTTACTAGAATTGGCTAATTATTTAGTCTCCACCAGCCTAAACAAAAGCAAGGCTATGCTATTCAAATTATGCAAATTAAAGAAACCAAAACACTTTAGGCATATATGGAAATTTGTATTCTGAGGTGAACTCTTTTCTCCAACATGAGAAACTTATACTTAATTTTAGATATCAGAAGAAAAACACAAAATGTTCTTAAACGCAAAGGTATCCATATACAAGTTATGATTAAAGTTTATCAAAATAACATCATAAAATATAATTTCTAGTTTATATTACATAGTGTTTTTGAATCTGGTTCAAACGAAATGAACAATTTAAGATTATTCTTATAAAAGAGGCTAATGTTCTTTATTTTTGCATTCTTAACTTTATCTGTGAAATGTGACAAATAATGACTTGTTAACAGAATTTCATCTATAATATTCTCCTTCAGAAAGTTTTCGTTCATCATTTGGTTTAAATTAACTGTTGAAGAAAGCCTGAAAAAAACTAAATTGTTATCACCATCACCAGAAATAAATGGTCTCTATATAAATGGTTAAGTGAAAATTAAAAGTTTTCTACTTTAAGCGTTCCAGTTCTCTAAGCAAAAATTTTTAAAATTTGCTTAGTACATCCTCCGAATTTTAATGAAAAAAAATCTTCATCTAGAATTTAAACTCCCTTGTATACTAATACCAGGGAAAAAAGAATAACAAGTTAAACGGGTTTCAGTATTGTTTGCAGATAGGATTATTTGTAATTTCTTTGAGCTTTGAGGATAAAACAAGAGGTCACATGAAAGGATAGAGTGACAATGCGTCATCAGAGCCCCTATTCAAAATCTTTCCATAGCTCACCTGAACAGAAGAGTGAAGCTAAGAGCTCAGAAAGAGAGGCTTAGCCACTGCTAGAAAATATTCTTATCAAGTTTTATGAAGATAATTACCATAAATACTGACCATTAGACTATTGGCCATTGTTTATTAATATTGCTTTGATGTTAGAACATACATTGCCTGATAGACCAATCACTGTAAAGATATTATTACCAAAAATAATCTTACTATTTCATTATTAACATTTTGATTAATTTTGATTTATGTATTTTATCTACAAAAGCATTATGATGTATATGATCAAGGTGTCAAAGCTAATGTTCAAGTTTCATAAACATGATTTTTGAGCAAAGACCTATAATACATACTAAATATTCTGCAGTGGCTACTAGATCTTACCTAGAGCTCCCATGAATGCAAAAATTAAGAGCACGTAACAATTCACCAGTAACTAAGAAGCATAGGGCAGCTGGCACCCAGGTGCCCACTATGCAAGGCAAAACAGGACAGTACAATAAATCTCAGTCATTCTTCAAGACAAGCATTATCATTCCTACTTTATATAAAACGAAACAAGATCACAAGCCAGAAAGTAGCAGAAGTGAAATTCAAACTCAGATCTGATTTTAAAGCAAGAATGTTTTCCACTGTACTACCAAGATGATCAGATACACCTAAAGCAAGTAGGCTCTCTTTCTTATTAACCACATACACCCGAGAGGAAAGATACCTATTTTAGCTCCAACCATGAAGTCTGGAACACAGATACCTGAACATACTTCTTTTAACTGGCTTCTCATATTCTCTCTCCCAACTCCTTTCTCGCCATAAGGTTGGTATGTCAAAGGGTGTACAAACCCATAGGAAAAATAAACACGATGCATCTTTCTTGAGTTCATTTTACTCAATAACTTATAGGGAAACTTTTTTTTAAGCATGTTTTTCCAGGACCCATCAGCTCCAAGCCAAGCAGTTGCCTCCATCTAGTTGTGGAGGGCCCATCTCACAGTGATCCATGCGGGGATCGAACAGGCAACCCCGCTGTTAAGAGCACAGCACTCCAACCAACTGAGCCAACAAGCCACCCCTATAGGGAAACATTCTGATGAAAAAAAATGTTATGGAGAAGGCAAAATTTCCAAGAATTCTTAAGACAAAACGGACTTAAAAAAAAAAAAAAGTCAAGCTTTCAAGGCTTTGAACTAGGCCCCCAGAGCCTTTGTGGTGTAGATTCACTCTCTTCCATCATCAGAAGAGATAGAAAAATTAAGAAGTATCGTTTGATACAAGCATCTTGGCTCACACCAGGTTCTCTTTCCCTCTTAACTCTCACACTGTAGAAATTACCTTTGATCATCAGGAGTCAGTGGAAAGAAAACAAACGTTCAGTTTCTGTTCTAAATAACTGTCAGGAGGCCTTCCTTTCACTTTCTGGCTGGTGGCACAGCAGCTCTCTACTTCACAAGTTAAGAACAGGAAGGGACATTAGATACCCATCATCCAGTCCAAAGCTCTCACTTTCACAATGGAGGGAACTGAAATAGAAATATTATGTGTCTGACTTGGGTCACCAGCTGAGTTTTAGCAGAAACAGACCTTTTGTTTATTCCACAAATCTCTCTCTTACACATTTGCTCAAAATATCCATGCTGTTGAAGCACCCTCTCAGGAAATATTGTTTTGACTATACAACATAGTCATGTCTTAATTGGAGGTTAGGTTCTTGAAAGACAGCATGTAATGTAAAAATCAAGTAAATATAAAGCTAATTTTGAAATCTTCCTAATCTTAGTTTTCCTAACCTCTTAGGAAGATGCCATGTTTGAGATCGCATACCTTTTCATTAACTCCAACAATGTTAGGTTTTCCTTCAGGGTAGAAGAGATTGTATCTTCAATCAAGCACCAGATTGAGCAGCTGTCTTGCTATTAACGGCCATGCTGTCCCCAAACACTGGGCTCAGACTCAGCCCAGGATGAAAGACTAAGGCATTCATGACTAATGAATTCAGTGTTGCCACCTCATGCTAACTCTGGTCCTGTATCACTGAATGGATAAAAGTGAGTCACTCTTTTCATTTTTTTAAACTATGTTCTGGCCAGGCACAAAATCTACTTTAATTAAACACATGTATCTCTTCTCTGATGCTATGATAAGAGATTCTTGCATTCAGCTTTTGTACAGCCTATATCCCGACACCCCTAACTCACTTTAAGTTGAATTCAGACTTTTATAAAACATTTGACAATGAACATTCCAAGCTATCTCATGAAGATGCAGAGTACATCAGAATAGCTAAAATGAAAAACAATGATATCATCAAATGCTGGCAAAGATACAGAGAAACTGGATTACTCATATATTGCTGGTAGGGAAGAAAAATGGTATAGCCAATCTGGAAAAAATTTTGGCAGTTCCTTTCAAAACTAAAAATGGACTTACCATAACGAGCATTTGCATTCTTGGGCATTTATCTCAGGGAAACAAAGACTTACTTTCACACAGCAATTGCCAAAAACTGGAAACTACCCAAATCTTCAACAAATGACTCGTGAGATAAACTGTGGTATGTCTAACAAATGGAATACTTCTCAGCGATAAAAAGGAACAAATCATTGCTACATGCAACAACGTGGATGAACCTCAAAGAAATTATGCTGAGTGAAAAGGGCCACTCCCCAAGGATACACACTGCATGATTTCACTTAGGTAACATTTCTGAACTAACATAATTATAAACATGGAAAACAGATTAGTGGCTGCCAGGGGTTAGGATGAAGAAGGAATGGGTATAGCTATAAAGAGGCCACGCAAAGGAGTCTTGTATTTTGATTGTGGTGATGGTAGTTATGCGAGGCTATACATGTGATAAAACTGCATATAGCTACACACATGTACACACATGAATGAGTACATGTATAATTGGTGAAATCTGAATAAACTCTACAGATTGTACCAATGTGGATTTTTTCGCTTTTGATGTTGTACTATAACTATCTAAGATGTTAACAAGAGAGGAGGTTGGGCGAAGGGTGCCTAGGACTTCACTAAATACGAGTATTTCTTTGCAACCTCCTGTGAATCTATATTTTATTATTTTAAAATAAAAAGTTGTTTTAAAACGAATGGGAAATTTAAGAATGCAAAAGTTCTAACACTGAGCCAGGAATATGGTGAGTATATCTGAAATATAATATAAAGATCAAGAAAGAGAAATCTATGTATGTTGAAATCACCTACTCTGTTATTTTAACTGATGACCACTGGACTTCATCCAGCAAAGAGTATGTTCAAAAGTGAGGGGCAAGAATTAAAAAAAAAAAAAAATCTTAGATGACACCAAACCAAGGCATAGAGATGGTGGAAGGTAACTAACATCTTGCTTTTTGAATATGTATCCCATCCTTAAAAATGTTTCAGTATGCACACTCACATATAAATTATGTATTTGTGACCTCCTATACTAACATATCGTATACAATGTAAAATATACACCCCAAATTTAAAAATATGCAATAATGAAAAAAGAATGAAATTAAAAGAACTTGTATAAAATGCCAGATTTGTCCAAAATTTTGTCTAGAAGACTAGGTGAAATCAGAGGTTTCATAGTCTTCATTTTTAATTTTCCAGAAACAACATCTCCTTTTATAAGTAAGTGTATTTTGCTTTCTCAAATAAAATTACAGTTTTCTGGAACACTATAAATGGAAGTAGGAGACTGCTTGTAATTAGTAAGGCTCTGATTCTTTTATTGATAAATTTACATAGTAAAGGTTAATTCAATTGGCCTCTAAGTAAATTTCAATAAAATTAGAAGTGAAATTCAGAATAAGATACATGCCAAATAAAATCAAATAATTTTTTGGTTCACAGTGTATTTTGTAAATTGGCTTTTCTGCACAAAAGCAATTCCACGGTCCTTTACTGGACAAAGAAAGCATATAGAACCATTTCTGCTTTGCTTTGTTTAAAAAAGAAAAATGGCTTTCCGACCTTCCTTCTGGGGTATGGGCTCCAGTTTTTAATACCCAATATCTAATCCCTCTTGAATCTACTAGCCCCAGTATTCCTCCACCTATCTCACTTTACTACCAGGGCCCCAACATTTGAAAGTTAAGTTCAAATTTGCTCCATTTGTCTTACACTGAGATGTAAGATGCACCAGATTTATGATCTTGGTCCATTCAAGGCAAAAAGGGAGCTATATCATGTTTACCCAGAGATTAGCTTTTAAGCAATGGATTAGGTTTTTGTTGTTGTTTTTTTTTTATATCTTACTTTTTAAATTATTATACAGTAAAATTAAATATTTTTAGTGACAGTTCTATAAATTTTAACACATGTATAAATTTCAAACCACCACAACCACAGTCAAGATTCAGAAGAGTTCCATCACTCCCCAAACCCCCTCAGGCTATCCATTTATAGTTACCTCCTCCTCCCCTAGCAACTACTCTTCCCCATCTCTAGTTTTATTTTTGTTAAGAATGTAAGAGAAAAAAAAAAAAAGAATGTAAGAGAATGTTTCAGGCCTATAGATGCTAAAGAATGCATTATAGCCTATAGAAGAATAACCAGTCTATTCAGAAATGGGTCAGTTAGATCTACCCAAATGCTAAATAGCATTTCTAGTCACATAAGATACATTAATGAGCACTGCTTTAGAAAGCTAGACCAAGAAATGTGTCACTAAGTAAGAATTAATTGTTCCTGCTCTTCCTAGTTCGAAGTATGAATGTCTTAGAAACACATACCACTTTTACTGCTATCAGCAGTTTGATTAGCTTCATACTTCGAACATCAGTTTTGGCAAAGCAACATTTCCTTTTTCTGATTGACTCCTATATATGTATGCCTCTCACTAAACAAACTGATTCATAAACTCTAATATGTTTAGTTCTCTTCTCCAGTATCAGACTATCTTGCTTCCTGCCCCTAAACCCAAAATTTCCTGCTCTCTATCCCAATTCTTCTATTCATGATTGTTATCACTGGTTCTAGAGAAGAGGGTGCCAACTACCTGTTCACAGGCTGGACCTGGCAGAAAGACATATTTTATATGTCTAATTAGTGTTTTTAAAATTAAGGGGGAAAAAAAAGAAATTTCCAGTTTCTCTTGAATACTCATCCATCCTATCTAGCAATACTGGGATCCTACTGGCACAGACAACACTTACTGGAGCTGAAGCTCCCCATCTTTAGATGAGCCTGGGTTTTTCAGGTCAGCACTGTCCCCTCCAATGCCTACAGTCTTGCACCAACTCATTTGACTCCTTATCCACTTACCCGCTCCATCATTTTGGTTTATAAACCTCCATTATAAATTCCTTTGGAGCGGAGAATTCCCAGCTCTTATTCGACAAATTATAACACTATCACATGGCTAGTAACAAACTGGCCCTCAATGCTGAGTAAATGAATAACATGTGTCACTTAAAAAAACAACAAAAAAACTTTAATCTGTCACTTCTGAGCACCAGATGTTCCAGGAGTGGGCTGATGTTTTATAGACACCAGCAGTCAGAGTGCTACTTTTCTCTGGTAGAAAAGCCCAATTAGCACATATTTTATTATGTTACATTATATATTTATTATATTTAAGGAGTCAGGAAACCTAAGCTGTAGGTGTATCTCTACCTCTAACTAGCTACCTGGCTGCAGTTTCCTCATCTATAAGAATGAAGGAATTGAAATATATGATTTTTCCAAGTCATAAAACTTTATGTTCTCATATCTATGTTCTGCCGGATTACTTTAATCAGTTCTCGCAGCTTAAAAAGTCATCTCTTTTTGCTACTAAAGATCCTTGAAAACCAAATGTGACAAGGACGGAAAAGGCCCACTTCTGAGTTCAGTACTGTCCTGGAGTTCAGTACTGTACCAAAAGGCCAATCTCAGCATAATGAAGGTTTTGTTTCTGAGATTCTATTCTCATCCTATCCTTACTGTTCTATGTACACTACTTAGATTACTGCTTTCTAGATAGCAAAACCTGCTCTTTCTCAGTATTTTCCATCTTCCTGCATCTGTAACACTCAAAGTGTTAATCACAGAACATATTTTAGAAGTTTACAAAATAGTTATGCCTATTTTTAATTTTCTGATTTTCTTAGCATCTGCCTCAATGTTTGGCTCTTCTTTTATTACCTAAGCAATTTTATTTCCTTCATGATTATTTCTGTGCTCTTTAAATTCCTCAGAACCACCGGTTTTTCTTAGTTATACCAAGTTCCAGAAAGTAAAAGGCTATAAAAGTGATATGTGCAGTCATAAGAGGCAAATGAAAATGCAGGAACTCTTCAGCTCTTAACTAAAACGTTTGAACGTAAAACAGCAGTCCCCTACAGATATAAAACGTAAGCTATTTTTACAAATTCCTGGAGAACAAAGTTCAAATTCCACAGAACAGTTATTCAAAATAACAAATCAGTGCAAATAGAACTCCCATGGCACAATTTTGATCTTCCCATTGGGGGACAGTTGTGGCTAAGGGAAGATATAATTATAATGGCTCCTGAATACCATTCCAGAGGGAATGGTGCTTTATCAATCACTCTCATATCACACTAAAAGAAAGTTCTAATTTACCTTAGTAGTAACTTAGTTTCCATAGCCTCTTAAATCTTGATTTCTCTACTGAGACTTTCCTATGTTAACACATGATCTCATTAGTCCTTCTTGGTGATATATATACTCCCACTACACAATGAAAAGCAAGACACAAAAAAGCAAGGTGCTAATTTGATGCATTCACAAATTATTTCTAGGCAGAGATTTATCCATAGAGCAGGAGTGAGACCCCAGAACATTCAGACAAAAATCTGTCTAGTGCAAAGAATGATCTCTCAACCACTATGGCATCAGACCAACTGATGAAAAGTACTATTATCATTTATCAGTAGTGGCTTACTAGAGGTTTGAGGAGGTAAAGAGGAGGTCCCTTACAGGGTGTCGGGATGTACAGGGGTTGTCTAAGATTTCAGGAGATGAGTAATTCAGTTGTGAATCCTTCCCTCCTCGCAACTTCCCAAATATTATGATACAACGCTTACACTTCCCTCACCACGCACATATCCTTGACATTTACCCTGTTGGGAATCCCCCATCCAGTACTGGGAAGGTGAGAGAAAGCTTAGCTGTTTAAATTCATCATCAGCACCAAAATGAAGAATTCTGTTACATTCCTGATGTTGGTCATTTTACTTCTGTTTCCTAATTGTTAGGAAAGTTTAAAAAATAATAATAATAATAACCCTCAGAAAACTTTCCAAAGCATGCATTTACTTATTCAGAAAAAGTGGAAATTTTGTAGACTGTACATCCAATTTCTTACTGGATAAACTTCAAACTCTTTCTCATAGCAATGAAAGGAAATCTTACTAATTTGGTTACAACCTTTCTTTCAGCACCATTTCCCAAACTCAGTCTCCACAAATTACTGCTTCAGGCACTTGGAACAGCATTGTGCTGTACTTTTTTTTTTTTACTGCATTTTCACCCGGTGTTGTGCATTCTGGAATTCCACTTATCTATTTCATGGAATCTTATAATTCAACAAGGTCAAACATTTGCAGTGCGAAGCCTGATTCCCACAAGCAGTGACCCCCGGCAACCCTGAGCTCCCTAAAATGTGCAACTCTCCCATTCCTTGTGGGTTGGACTCTGCTTTATAGCAGGCCCTTAGCACTCTGTCACTTAGTTGACTTATTGTTTGAATGAATTAACCCTATTCCTTTTACAAGAGGGCTAAATGAGGGCTCTGGGTATAAGAGTAAAGGCTAGAAATGGGTCAGAAAGCATGGAGCTAGAAATCTCTATCCAAGGAAAGAAAAAAGGAAGATGTGAACCACAGGCGTCAAACTGAATTCCTGCCCTCACACTAGCCAGACTTTTAAAAAATGTGCATCTAGGTATTAGGTAAGTACCAACAAACAGATCTCTAGACTGAGTTTTGTTTGCCATTCCACAACAACGTTACTGGATGGGCTGCCTCTCCCTGCTCACTGCAAAGTACTGATCAATTATGATTACTCCAATGTAGTCATTCTGGCTGAGGCACATTTTAGTGGAACAGAAAACTTACCTCGGGTCATCTCCCATAAAATGACTTCTACTAAATTAAGTAATGAGCTTTCCTTCAACATCACACACTCTGTCAAAAGGATTCATAAATGTAAAACAAACCTAACAGAATTATAGTTTAAATATACTACCTGAAAGAGTAACGATTCCCCTGGGTTGAGGCTGAAACCGCAAATATTTGTTACAAAAGTCGGCAGATTCAAGGGCTAAAAACAAAACATTGCCCAAAAAGTAGCCCGCTGTTTGGCCCACTGAATTGCAAGTAGAAGCATAACCCACGTTTTCCCGGGATAACATAGTTAACGCCCAACCATCCACAGCGATGTCCTGCGTGGCGGCCAGGAATTCAAACAAAAAGAATGCCACAGTGAGAGCAACTACATCGGGGGTTCTGCCATCAGTATTCCCGAGCAAATGGTCCACCTGAGTGGATAAATATATCATGAACAGTCCCAGTACATACTGTGTAGGGACAAGCCAAGATTTGCGACGACCGAAGTTCTTCAAGTAAACCGCATCAACCAACGGGGCCCAGAGCAATTTGAGGCTGAAGGGCCAAAAGACAAAACTGAAAAAAGCTTGATCTGTATAGCTAATATTTTTGCTCTGCAAAATGAGTGGGATGCTTCCTGCCAGGCCCAGAGGAATGCCCTGAAGCACATAAAGAAAAAGCAACAGCAAAATGCTGCTTAATTCGGCCCGGCAGCTCCGTGGGGGTTTTGAGAAATCACCAGTATCGAGCAGAAGAGCTTCTTTATCCCCTTCTCCGCCCACCAAATCCAGTTGACTGTCATCCCAGTCGCCCGGCGGCAGAAGGCCACTCTTCATATCCAGAGAATGATTGAAAGTCCCTGGTCGTCGTTGCCGACTGTTGTCCTTGTGGGAGATGGTGGGTGACATAGAGACGATACAAGCCCCGTCTGAGCGGGGTCGGGACTGAGTGTTTTGGATCCGTCTAGTTCCCGGTCCAAAGTTGTCGCTCTGGACTAGGGTCTCAATGGTTCGAGGAGGGTGGGCAGGGCGCGGGATGACCAGAGCACTTCTTACTGCGGCCCGGAAAGCTGAAGCCGGGAGCCTGTCCCTTGGCTGGAGGCCCAGGTGATGCCCAGGTAGTTGCCTCTTGGAGCAGCGTAAAGGAGCCTGAAGGAGCTCCCTGGGCAACCGCGCCGGGCTCGGGGCCGGAGGAGGGGGCCGTGGTGCTGCGATGGAAACCGGCTCCTAACTGCGGCCAATCCCAACGGCCAGTCTCCAGACCGACCTCCAGTTGCCGCCGCCGCCACCGGTGCAGCAGACAACACTTTCTCCACGGGACTCCAGCTAGAGCAGGTAACTTCCTGCGTCGCGCCTCAGGAAGTGGTCCTCGTCTCAAATGAGTCCTGTCCCGCCTCTATAGCAAGCCAATCAGGACACGCTCCCGTAGCCGAGTTGACAAACGTCTCTTGGTAGGAACCTGCAACTCTGGAGACCGGGATCTCATAGGAGGATTAACGTGGGCGCACTGAGTGGGCGGGGCGGGGCGCCGCGAGAGCTCCGGCTCTGTGAGCGCATGCGGCTGTCTGGAAAGCGTGGGCCTCTGTCATTGGGCCCGTGGGGCCACGTGAGGGCGGGCTGAGCCAAGCCTGCTCCAGTAGGCGGTGCTAATACCGCACCTCGGAAGCTGCAGTGGCCCAGCGAGGGTTCATGTTAGGATAGGGAAGGGCAATTTCCAGACTCCAGGCTTATTGTGTGCTGCGCCGCTTTCGTGGGCCAGGCAGAAACCGGGAAGAGAAGGATTAAAGTTTGCAGAATTTCTTATCCGCAGGCAAGGGTGCTTTGTGCCCTAAAAAGGGTAGGAAAATGCCTGGCTAAATGGTGAACGGGGTGCCTTACGGTTCCCATTTATAGAATGAATGAAACTGGTCAGAGGTGTTAGGTTTCTCTGCAGCCCATTTTTCCAGTGTGGTGGAAAGACATGTAGAGGAACTATTTTCCATCCACTATTTTGGGTGGATCGGAAGGATAAAACTTGTCACATCCCTCTATTTTTAAGCTACTGTAAAAGGTCTTGTAAGAACCACATAAAATTTTATTTCATGTCAACTCAATGTATATTCGTTATTGAAATGATAAGAGAAAATAACTTTAGAGAAGCAATAGCATTATTTGTAATATAAATTATCCATTTGAAGTACGGTGTTGGAGGAGAGGTCTACGGATACCTGGATACCTGGACTGCCAGAAAGATGAACAAGTGGGTCTCAGAGCAAATTAAGCCTGAAACATGGCTGGAGGCAAAAATGACAAAACTGAAGCTGTCCTACTTCAGGCACATCATGAGAAGGCAAGGTTTTTAAGAAAAGATAATAATGGTGGGAAAAATAGAAGGCATCAGGAAGAGAAGATTGAATATGAGATGGATTGACTCCATAAAAGAGTAGGCATGCGTCTCTAGGAGCTGAGCAGGGCTGTTGAAGAGGAGACATTGTAGACATCACTCATTCCCAGGGTTGCCAGGTGTCGAAGCCAACCCCTGACACGTAATACACTCATAGAAAATACTTTACCTATGAAGTTTTATATGTTATATAATGTATTGTTTTCTAATGGTAACTACATAATAAAAACAAAAAACATATGCTTAATAGTTAAACATACCAAACCTGACCTAATTTAAGAGATAAATAGTGTTATTGCTGGCCTTTCCTAAATATGAATGTTGAAATAACAGTTCTCCATCTCAAAATTATTGAGAAAAAAAGGTGGAAGATGGACATTAAAATTTGAATACAAAAAGTTATACATTTATTAAGTGTAACCTAGCGTTTAGACAGGAAACCAAACTATACGAACACTACATTCCAGAAAACTAATTTATGCAATGTTTTAAAAAAGATTTTGCAACTCTTAGGGAATGGTAGTTCTTAGAGAAAGCTCCATTTGTGGGCATCAGAGGTCTATGAACTTGCTGAATTCTCTTTAAGCACATATGCATTGTAAGTTACACACAATAGTTGTTGAAAGTTTAATACGAAGCTATGTAAGTATATACGTGGAAATCATTTCAAGACTAATTTTACAACATAAATTACAAATCCTCATTCACAGTGTCTCCATCCACTGAGATTTAACTTACATATTGCAAAGTAGATTTTTTTTGGTGCTCTTTATCTTACCATTAAGATTTTGCTGTGGTCATGATCAAAATCTATGCCATTTTTATATTGTTAGAAAATTTCTTCCACTATTTTTGAAAAGAGGACATTGCTTGTCCAAAAATTATTGTTGTTGACTTCCAGCTTCTAATATTCTGATGTGAAAGAAATATTCACCTGATTTTTGTTTCTTTTGTGAGCTTATTCTTTCTGTCTGGTGCTCATAAGTTTTTTCCTTAATTTATAGATGTCCCTTTAAAAAGAAATCTTAATCCTTCCTGGGTATGTTCATTATCTATTGCTGGGTTACATATTGCTCCAAAACTTAGCACTTTAACAACAAACATTTTTATCTCAGTTGCCATTGGTTAGGAATTCAGAAATGGCTTAGTTGGATGTTCTCTGGCTCAGTATTCTTTAATGAGGTTGCAGTGAAGATATCAGCTGGGGTGTCAAGTCATCTGAATGCTTGAGTGGAACTGGAAGATCCATTTACAAGATAGCACACTCACATAGCTGTTGGCAGAAGGCCTCAGTTCCTTGCCATGTGAGTCTCTCTGTTCCAATACAGTTATTTGTTTACTGGCTAAAAACTCCCTCACAGACAGTTCCGTGTGAGCTGGTGCATTGTCATGATGCAAGAGCCATGAATTGGCGAAAAGTTCAGATCGTCTAACTTTTTTCACACAGCCTTTTCAGTTCTTCCAAATAGTAAACTTGGTTAACTGTCCAGTTGTACAAATTCATAATGAATAATCCCTCTGATATCAGAAAAGTTTAGCAACATCATTTTGTCTCTTGATTTGGACTGACAGAACTTTTTTGGTTATAGAGAATTGGAAGACTTCCATCGTGCATTTTGACACTTTGTTTCAGGGTCATATTGGTACACCCATGTTTCATCACCAGTGATAACATGGCCCAAAACATTGTCTTGTATCTCCAAAAGGTCTTGGCAAACTTTGACTCTTCTTTGCTTTTGTTCATCAGTGAACTTCTACGGAACCACTTTTGCACACATTTTTCTCATGCCAAGATTTTCAGTTAAGATTTTCCTGTTTGTCAATGTTTAGTTGGTCTGCTATGCTTCTCAGTCAGCTGATGATTTTGACGCACAATTCAACGAATTTTTACGATGTTTTAATCAGTTCTGCTCATTACTGGCCACCCTGACCTCTCTTTATCAGTGATGCGTTCTCTCCCCTCCGAAAAATGTTTCATCCATTCATACACTGCCATTTTCTTCATGGCATTATTCCCATTACTTGGACTAACATGTCCCTGATTTCACTTCCACTCTTGCCAACTTTAACAAGAAATTTAATGTTTGTTCATGCTGTAATTCAAGCTCACACATTCTCACCGTGGCACACAAAAACACACAACAACAATAATGAATGCCACTCATCAAGACACTACCACATGTCAACACAACACAGCTGTGAGACACTGATATACCAAGGTTATGAAACCTTACTGAGCTGTTTGTACAGTGCTGCCAATGTAAATGCATGGCGCCAAGTTCGCAAACTTAATTGCCAGACCTCACATGTCGCAATTTTTCTAGGATGAGTTCACGAATTCAGTGGTCAGACCTGTATGTAATGTATACTCCACATAAAAATTCTCAAGGCTTTTTAGGGGAGCAATAAAAAACTGAAATTGTTTTCCCTGAACCTGATGTGGCAGTTTTAAATTCTTTATCACTTCTTGCTTTGAGAGGTGTGGCCAGTATCCCTTCCCTTAAATCTAGGCTTTAAGACCGACCAATACAATACAGCTGAGGTGGTGCTGGATTAACTTCCAGGCACAGGTCTTATGAAACTGGTAGTTTCATTTCCTGTCTTTTGAGACAGTCACTCCTAGAACCGAGGCCCATGCACTTAAGGAAAGACTATCTGGAAAGGAACTAAGGCGTGTGAGTCAGTGCTGTCTGAGCTCCCAGTCAATGGCACCGCAGCCATGTCCACACTATGTTGTAAGTGAAACTGCCAGTTCCACAGTGAGTTCCCCTTGCTGACACCACATGGAGCAGAAACAAGTCTTCACTGTTAAGCCATGCCTAAGTGGCTGTTTTCTCCTCAGAAGACCTACCTCGTGGTAGTCTTCTTGTGAGACAGACTGAGACACTCCTCGAGAAATCTGCGAATGCTCCCCCATCAGGACCTCAGTGTACCTTAGCAAATGTGGAACCGTCACTACTACTATGAAATCAAGGCTGACACTGCAGGAACTTCAGCCAGTACTGCCATGAACAGCTGTTCTTTTTGCATAGTCAGTGCCCCTTTCTCACTTCTGTTAAATATCATTTGCCCTTTCCTTTGGGAAACTGGTCTTCCCTAATTGATGTGTTCTGGTGAAGCTGGTGAAACTGCCAAACACAAAACCCTCCTGGTGGGAGTCATGATCCCTTCTTGCCCTCAATTGCTGCACCCTGTACATTCTCCATCTTCCATTGCCCACACCTGAATAACCATTAGGGTGAACATAGGGTCCATGCTTGGCCTATCAGCGTCCATTGTATGGATTTGTTAAAATTTACCAACTAGTCTCATACTGATAATACTGATAACCATTTAGGTTCTTTCTAGTTTGATGGTTTGTTTTCCCAATACCCTCCCACCCCAATACACACATACATATATATATATTTTAGAAGTGAATTTTCTGGGTAAATATATATATATATTTAAAATGTGATAATATTGCCAAATAGCCCTCCAAAAAGTTTTGTACCAATTGACACTGTTTAACTGATTATTTTCATCTGTTTGCACCTCATCAATCTTTTGTGTTTTAAACTTGTCAGTTTACACTAATATGACAAGCACAAAAATGTAATATTATTTTAATTTTAATTTTCAACAGTAAAAGCATATGTTCATGTTTATGACATATATATTTAAAAAAATTTTCTTTTTCCTGTGATTTGAGGCTGAAGCTTTCAAAAATAAGGTATAAATTAGAACAAAGAAGATTACTTGTAACATATTATTGTATTATTGTTATTAATAGTAATGCATTTGGAAGCTTGTGGAATTTTCCTTTATTTTTGGAGTTCACAATTTTCAACAGGATCTATGAAGGTATGAGCATATAACTTTTTCTGTCAATCTTATTCGACATTTATTAGGCCTTTTTGAACAAAGTCCTAAATCTTTCCCAAATTTAGGGAAATTTTCTTCTATAATATATTTGATTTTTCCTTTATGTCTTTCCTCTTCATTGACTCCTCCTGGAAATAGTAAACGTTTAGTTTGTTTACTAGATTTATCCCTTAAATTTTCTCTCATAACTTTCCCTTTTCTTTTTCCTCTATGTTATTGGAAACTCCCAAACTAGATCCCTCAAAAACAACTTGGAATTGTATGGCTAAAATTTGTGTATTTCTCCAGGGGATAGGGGGAGAGACGGATGAGTAAGTGGAACACAGAGGATGTTTAGGGGAGTAAAACTATTGTGTATGATACTATAATGATTAGAATGGCAGCTACACCTCATTATATATTTGTCCAAACTCATAGCATATACAATACCAAGAGTCAATCCAATTGTAAACTATGAACTTTGGGTGATTATGATGTGTCAATGTAGGTTCATCAGTTGTCACAAATGTACCACTCTGGGGGAGATGTTAACAATGAGGGAGGCTATGCATGAGTGGAGATGGGGATTATGGGAAATCTCTGTACTTTCTGCTCAGTTGTGCTGTGAACCTAAAACTGCTTTAAAGAAATAAGTCAATTTTTAAAAATCTGTGCATTTCAAAATAGGTAAATTTTATCTCACTTCAAAAAGGACCTGTAAAAAATGATTTGCATGGGGGTTGGGGTGATGATAAGAATGGCAGATTATCAATGACTATTGATGTGTGGTGATATTGGGAGTTCATTATACCATTCTGTTTATCTTGTACATGTTCAAATTCTCTATAATGAAAAATAAGAAGAAAAACAAAACAAACAAACAAAAAATTGGTTAACAGCCATTTTTAGTTCTGCTATTCAGTTTGTTTCAGAAAGCAAAAAACAAAAACAGAGAGAGATACAGAATTTTATTGGAAGGATATTGATGGCCTCCCAGAATCAGTGGAAGGCTGGAAGACCTACTTTGGCAAAAAACACAGAAGCCCATGCAGCTCAAGGATTGACAGCTGGAGTTACAACTATGGATTTACAGGCAATTTTCCAAGAAACTGCTCCACTGTCAGGCCTGTGATCTTTGAGCTTCAAGATTTTCCCATCTCTGTTACAAAAATTAACACTACCATCTAGTGGCCCCTTCCTAAACCTATTTGTGGTTGCAGATTTCTTGACTGGTTTTCCATTCACTATTATCTAAATTATATCTTCTACAATATATATTCCTCAGAATTTTTAACTGTTTTTTAGGGGGAAGTTAGTCAGGTTTATTGAGGTATAATATATATATATATATATGGTAGAATTTTAGTGTATATTTCTATTAGTTTTGACAAATACAAACCATTTTGATAAATAGTTGTATAACCACCACAACAATTAAGATATGACAGTTTCATCATTCCAAAAAATTCCTCATGTTCCTTTAAAGCCAGACTCTTCTCCCATCCCCTGGACCCCAGCAACCACTGATCTGCTTTTCTCTCCCTGTAGTTTTGCCTTTTCCACCATGTCTTATAAATGAAATCATACACTATCTAGCCTTTTAAGTCTGGCTTCTTTCAGTGAGCATAATACATTAAGATTTACCCATGTTGTCACCTACCTGTATTGATAATTCTCCCCTCTCTACTAAACACATTGGGTTTTGGGTTTTTTTCTGAGTAGTATTTCATCATATGGGTGTACCAACATGTGTTTCTCCATTCACCAATAATATCCATTATTTTGTAAATAATCCAAAGGACATTTGGATTATTTCCAACCTTATTTCCAAACTTGTGTACAGGTTTTTATGTAAACATAAGTTTTCATTAATCTGGACAATGACCTAGGATAGGATTGCTGAGCCTGTGTGTGTATATTTAACTGCATAAGAAATTGCCAAAACATTTTCCAAAGTGATTCTGCCAGTTTGCTCTCCTACCAACAACATTTTTCTCTGTTTATGACATCCCACCTGGTTTTCCAATATTGCCGTATTTTTAAATTTAAAAATTTAATTTTTTTCTCCTGTCATTTTATGAGATTGCAAAAGGTTGGGAAAATGGCACCAAAATATTTTAAGTAGAATATCGTATTTATTAACTAGTTGTACTGCCTAATTTGTGCATTTTATCTTGATTGGGGTATTAGTGTTTTTTGTTTTAATTTATTAAAATATGTTCCATATACTTCAGAGAGTAACATTCCTGTTCTTTTGCTGTAAAAATGTTCCCATCTCATCATGTTCTAATATGTGTGTTTTTAAAAATAACGACAGAGTATATAATGCTTTACTAAATCATTTGACAGCCATGTATTAGATACACACAATGTGCTCGGCACTGCAATATATTCTGAAAATAACTAATATTTTGTATGGTGCTCTATCATTTACAAAGTCATTTCATATATATTATTTAATTCTATATAAACAAGTTAAAAGAAAAGAAACACAATCATCCACAACCAAACATTCTTTTCATGTATATATTGTAGCCAATTAAAAGGCAGAGAGAAATATAAGAGTGAACAATAGAAGGACAGACAAAAGACCATGTGTTTAATTGGCTAGGGGATGGAGAAAGTTGAAGAAAGGGGTAACAAATGTATGCATAAGGGGCTGGGAAGTAAAGAAAGAAAGGACATTCAAAGAATACCGGCACGCACCACATAACGACATTTGGGTCAATGATGGACTGCATATACGACAGCATAAAATTATTATGGAACTGAAAAATTCCTCTCACCTAGTTACATTGTAGCAGTGGTAACATGGTAGGTGCAACGCATTACACAAATACCATTGTGTTATAATTGCCTGCGGTATTCAGTACAGTGACTTGCTGTACAGGTTTGTAGCTCGCAGCTGTAGGGGAACAGAATTGGTCACTCAAAATATGTCTCTTTGGCATAGTGATTATTTTAGGCTGGTTAATTTTAAGAAACAGGACATGGCAGAAGCTCTAAAAACCAAGTTACCTTTTGTAAAAGACACATTTACAAGGGAAATCTCCAGTTGTAAGGGTATCTCCCTTGTTGTACCAGGAAGTGGGAGAGACCTATTCTCTAGAAACTCTTACCAGTGCAAAAGGCAATGACTTAAATCTGCCTAACAATCTTACCCTTGTTTACTGGGCTTTTTTTGGTAACCTCTCATAACTGACTCTTTCCCCTTTCTAACTCCTCTTCTGTCTTCAGCTGATGGTGTTTTTAAGGTGGTGGCTTCATGAGCTAAACTCAGTTTTCCTGGGTTTCTCCCATGTATACAGGAGGTATCCATGTTATTAAACTTTCGGTTTTTTTTCTTGTTAATTTGTCTTTTTCACGGGGATGTCGCAGCCAAGAACCCACAAGGGTAGAGGGAAAATTATTTTTCCTCTCCTACAGGGCAATAGGCTAGACACCATTTTGGGACTGTGGTTTTCTCTTTAATACATATTTGTCCCACCTTGAAATTTCCTTGGGTATCTTTACAATTTGGATTATTTCCAACCTCACATTTTTAAATAGTCTTTTGAGATAGTGATTGACTGGTTACCTATCTTTTCTAAGAAGTTGTTGTTCCCAGAGAAGGAATTTTACTTTGGGTGGCTAACACCACTACTGGAGAAATAAATCTTAGATAAAATAGGAGGAGGTTTGGAAAGGGAAATTTTATGAAGTCTCTCCTTTCAGGAAAAGCAGCTAGTTTTGTAACAGTCTCTAAGTAGCATCGGGCCACACTTCTTCTCCAACCCACTTCAGGTTTGTAGTTATCTTGGTTCTATTGAGCCTCTGAAAGTAGAGCTGATTAGTAGGAAGACGTTGAAATTTAAAAACATCAAGCTACTGGTTATGTAGGGATTCAAAATAAGCCACCCAAAGATGTGCCTCAATGCCAAGTGAGTTGTTTTGAGCTAAAGGCAATGGAGACCCTGCAGGCTCAAGAGAAACTTCTGCTGTCTAGAAGAATTTAAATTAGGAGCCTGGCCCACAAGAAGACTTAAAACCAGAGTTGACTGTTCGCTTATCTACATGGTAGGGCAAACTAATAATTATTGAACGTGTGCTGTCCCTGTAATTACCTTCTGAAGCACCAAGATACATTAACCTCACCCCTAGCCCAGGATGTCTTACAGACCCATTTGCCCTTTCTGACTCTGAACATTCTCATGCATGTGGGGTCTCTGACTGTTTCATGTATGTGGGGCTCCTATACATATGTATGTATTAAACTTGGTTGTTTTCTCTTATTAATCTGTCTCAGATCTATTTGATTATTAGACCAAAAGAATCTTGTGGGTAGAGGAAAGTTTCTTCCTCCCCTACAGTTACAAATTGAGCCCTATACTTATATAAGTATTATGATGCCTATTGCTGGAATACTGACATTATGTGAAGATAAGTGATTTCTAATATATGAAAACAGCTTAAATTCCTAAGTTGAAAAATTCTGTGTAATGTGTTGTTATCATTATTTATACAAGAACAGAAAGCATACTATATTTCAAAACCTGGAGAGTTTCATTTTTTTCACTATCATTATAAGCTATTTTGTGACTTACCATGTTTCATGCTTATGTTTTCTGTTTTTAATACACAAACACTCTAACAGCAGCATTATTCACAATAGCCAAGAGGTGGAAGTAACCCAAATGTCCATTGATATTTGAATGGATAAACAAATTGTGAGATATATATATGAAAAAATAAACACATATCATACATAATAATAATAATATTCTAGCTTATATTTATATAAATAGAACATTATTCAGCCTTAAAAAGGAAGGAAATCCTGTCACATGCGACAACGTGAATGAACTTTGAGCACATTATGATAAGATGCTAAGTGAAATAAGCCAGTCAGAAAAAGACAAATACTGTATGATTTCACTTACATGAGGTTTCTAAAATAGTCACATTCATAGAAACATAAAATGTAATGCTGGTTTCCAGAGGCTGAGAGGAGAGGGATAAAGTGCTACATACCTCACTGCTGAATATCACGATGGTCACCTTCCAAGTACTCCCCTTGGGAAGCTATGCATCAGCACCAACACCTAGTCCACCCTTCAAAGCAATTTTGGAATTCTTTTTCTGGAATGGCCATCAGAGCTGTTGTCATATTACCCTTGATCTCCTGAATGTCATCCAAATGTCCCCTTTCAATATTTCCTTTATCTTCGGGTAAAGAAAGAAGTCATTGGGGGCCAGATCAGGTGAGTAGGGAGGGTGTTCCAATACAGTTACTTGTTTACTGGCTAAAAACTCCCTCACAGACAGTGCTGTGTGAGCTGGTGCATTGTCGTGATGCAAGAGCCATGAATTGTTGGTGAAAAGTTCAGGTCGTTTTCGTCTTTTTCACACAGCCTTTTCTGCACTTCCAAATAGTAAACTTGGTGAATTGTCCAGTTGGTACAAAATCATAATGAATAATCCCTCTGATATCAAAAAAGGTTAGCAACATCATTGCAACAAGTTTGCGAACTTAATTTCAGACCTCATGTGTGTGTGTGTGTGTGTGTGTGTGTGTGTGTCTGTGTAATTTCCAATGAATTTATGCCATGAAGTTTGTCAAGGATAACCATTTCAAAAATGCATCAAAATCATAGCACTGCAAACAGATGGAAGAAACAGTGATAACAGGGCCATTGCTCTGCTTTAAATTGTTCCTGGTGATACTTGTGGTTTCAAAGATTGCTTGGCAAAGTATATTTTGAATGTTTAATAAACAATAAAAAGGCTAGAGCTAGTTGGCCTGTTGTGAATCTCAGTCTGTGGTGTACAGGCTGTATCACCTTATGCTAATTAATTTCTCTTCCAGTTTTCTCAATCATAAAAGAGTGACAAGGGGATAATAGTACCACACATCTCATAGGACTGCTCTGAGAAAATGAGTTAATTAATATACGTAAAGAATTTAGAATTTGCTTTGATACATGAAGTGCTATTTTGATCACCAGTTTTAGAAACCTTTCAAAGGTTAAGATACCAAAAGTTATATCCTTCTTTTTCCTAGAAATGAAGGCACAGGATTTGGCTGCATCAGTTCTCACCAGGAGGATGTCAGTTTGGCTCTAAGAGAAGGTGACCCAAATTTGAGACTATAGTTGTGACAGAGATCATAGAAGGGTGATCAATAAAAATATAATAATGAGAATAAATTCGGTGGTCTGCTTTAATAAAACATGATATTAAAAATATGAATGTATCATATATGGAACATGGGTGGTTATTTTTATTACATGGTATCTATTGCTTTATGAAAAGATTAATTGTAAGATTTTTAAATTGTGAGCTTTTATGGCACATTTGATTTTTTAAAATTTTGAAGTGATTTCAAACTTAGAGCAATGTTGCAATAACAGTACAAAGAGCTCCAAGCCAATCCTTATAGCAAAAGGTTTCAATCCAGGAGCCTGTATTCCACTCAATTGTCATGTCTCTTGATTGTCCTTCAATCTAGAACAGTTCCTCAGTCACCCCTTGACTTTCATTTTTTAAGATTACTGTGGCTAATTGTATTTTCCAAGCGTTGCACCACATTTCCAGTTCCACATGCTCTTCTAAAACCCTCTCCTTAAGTCTGGACAGGCCCATGACTCATTCCATGAGTAGAATGAAGAGAAGTATACCTGTATGACTTCCAAGGGTAGATTATAGAGGTCCATACAGTGCTCAGCGCTCTCTCTCTCTCTCTCTGTCTGTCTCTCTCTCCTCTCTCTCTCTTCCCTCCCACCCTGAAGTTCTGAGCTAAAATGTAGGAAATACTGTTACCCTGAAGTCATGGTGATGAAGAGACCACGTAGAGTTAGAGATGCCAGATGGGCCACAGCCATTCCAGCCCTCAGCTAGTTCAGTCTCCGAGCTCAGGTGTTAGAGATATGAGTAGGAAAGCCTTCACATGATTCTAGCTCCCAGCCTTTGAGCCACTCCAGCTGAGGTTTACAGGAGACAGGCTCTGGGCCTCAGTAGATGACACATTAGAGCAGAGATGAACTATCCCTGCTGAACCTTGTCCAAATCACAGTAAAATAAAGTGTTCTTCTAAGCCACTAGGTTTCAGGGTGTTTGTTACAAAGCAATAGATAACTGGAACAATTAAAGACCTGTTATTTTGTGGAATGTGCCTCCATGTGGGTTTGCCTGATATTTACTCATGATTAGGTTATACATTTTAGGCAAGACAACCCTAAGTAACACTGTGCTCAGCTCACTGTATCCATCAATGACAGATGATGTTGATTTGTTCCATTACTGTTGATGTTAGCTTCCATCACTTGAGTAAGGAGGTGTCTTCAGTTTTCTCCACTGTAAAGTTACTCTTTTTCCTTGAATAATTAATAATTATTTTATAGGGAGAGACTTTGAGACAACGTAAATAAAACCTGTTCTTGATGCAACTTTCATCCATGAATTTTACCATTCTTTGATGTTTCTTGTTTGAATTTATTATTTCTGTGATGGTTGCAAAGTGATGATTTTTTAAGTCAATTATTTCTTTGACCTTTATTAGTGGACATTCTATTTTAAGGAAGGAGTTTTTCTCCATTTAATTATTCATTTATTTATATAGTCATAGACTAATGGACTCCTAATTTAATCAGTAGATATAGTCTGTTTACCATCGCTATTTATTTTGATATATTGTCCCAGATTTGGCCAGTGAAAGTCCTCTCAAACTGAATCCTGTGTCCCTCTGACATGTCCTCATTGTTCTCTGTGCACTTCCTTACTTTCTGGCACAAAAAGATGTTCCTGGTTATCTTGTCCTTGCCTCAGTCTTAAAATCAGCCATTTCCCCAAGAAGACTTGGTTCCTTTTGCTGGAGAATGGTATTGAGAAACCAGTATCTGACTGTTATGTTTGCTCATTGCTGATGGGATGATATTACTTCCAGGGCTTTCAGTGGATTGAGACAAGTGAACAGGTAAATACAATAGAGGGTGGTGAGTACTTATGGAAGCACAAAAGAGGAAAAGACATCTATCCCAAGACTTCAAAGTTGTGTGGGAGGGAACAGAACTATTCTAGACAGAAGATATTTAGGTGCTAAATACCCAAGACAAGAGAGAACTCTGTGTCATGTTTAAGGAACTAAAGCAATTTAATATGGCTAGGGAGCAGAGCGAGGGGGCAGTGGTAAGAGAACAGGCTACAAGGTAAACAGGGACAGACCAAATCTCCAAGTACTAAGTGAGCAACATTGGAAGTTTGGAGTTTATCCTGAGAGCAATGGGAAGCCATTAAGAAGGGATATATGATTAATTTTTATTTTAGAGCAGCTGTTTTCAATTTTTTAAGAACTCAGATACCATCCTAAAAGGATTTTGAAAAACTATGTACTTCTTTCATACTTTAATTTGACAGCTAATATTTTTCGTAAAAGTTAATTTTGTTGTTGTTGTTAATGGGAAATTTAAGAGTAAACATTTTGAAAGATGAAATAAGGATGAAAAATGGATTATACCCGAAATAAATATTTCATGATACAATACACACCAAATATGCAAATTTCTATCTGTGGATTTTATCAAATGCTTTTTTTTTTGAAAAATGTGTTAGTTTCTGAAGCCACACATTTACATTTATAAAAATCAGAATCGCTATTCTATGTTGCCTAAGTTGTTCTGAATTCAGGGCACTCTTCACTCTTAACAAAAATGTTTCTGACAGATAAAGGAAAACCTTATAGGTTTAAGATGTTTCAACTAATCATTAAAGGAAGTTTCCAGACTTCCACTTCTGTCATAGATGGAATAACAGGAACTGAATTTACCCTCCTGTCTGAAACATCGCAAAGAACCTCAGACAAAATAAATAAAACCAAGGCTTCAAAATACTGGATATCAAGCATCTCAGTGACCCTGAGAGACAGGAAACAAAAGGGATGGCCCTTCAATTGCCCCGGCCTACTGCCTTGAGAATCTCTAGATTATATACATAAACCTAACCGTATCAATAATCACATTGAATACAATTGGTCTAAGCACTCCAATTAAAAGAGAGAAATTGGCAGATCAGGGAAAAAAAAGCAACACCTAATTATTTGCTGCCTAAAAGAAACACTTTAAACATAAAGACAAACACAGGTTAAAGGGTTGCAAAAGATATATCATGCCAAGAACCTGTCAAGAAATCAGGCATGCTATTTTAATATTGGACAAAGAAATTGTTAGAGTAAAAAATATTACCAGGGATAAAGAATGTCATTTTCATAATGATAAAGCGATCAACAACAATTCTAAACATTTATGACCCTATTAACAGAGCTTCAAAATACATGAAGCAAAAACTGATAGATCAGCAGAAATTGATAAAATCATAATTATAGTTGGAGATTTTAGCACCCCTCTCTCAAGACCTGATAGAATAAATGAACAAAAAATCAGCAGGAATATAATAGTCTTGAACAATGCTATCAACCAACTTAACCTAGTTCCCATTTATAGAACACTCACACAACAGCAGAACATTCACCACGATAAACTATATTCTAAACTATAAAACAAATCTCAAGAAATTTAAAAAGATTGAAGTCAAAAAAAGTATATTCTATGACCACAATGGAATTAAATTAGAAACCAATAACAGAAAGACCTCTGGAAAAATCCTCAAATATTTGGAAACTAAATTACACACTTTTAGCTAACCCATAGGTCAAAGAAAAATTCAAAGGGAAAATTAGACACTATGGAGAATTGAATGAAAATGAAAATTATATATATATGAATTTGTGGGATATCCCTAAAGCAGTACTTAGGGGCAAATTTATAAAGATAAATTCCTATATTGGACAAGAAGAAACGTCTAAAATCAATGACCTCCGATTCCAATTTAAAAAACTAGAAAAAGACCAAATCAAATACAAAGCAAGAAGAAAAAGAGATATAATAAAGATCAAAGTGGAAATCAATGTAATAGAAAGGAGAAAAATAATAGAGAAAATAAATAAAACTAAGAGCTGTTTTTTTTTCTTTTCCAGAGGATCAATAAAATCAGTAAACTTCTGGCCAGTCTCATGAGTGAAAACAGAGAAAACACAAATACTAACATCAGGAATGAGAAAGTTGACATCACTGTAGATTCTAGGTATTAAAAGCATAGTAAGAGAATATTATTGAATAATATTATGCCTATGAATGTCACACTTAGATGAAACTGACAAATTCCTTGAAATACAAAATTTGCCAAAGCTCACTCAAGAAAAAAATAGATAATCTTAAGAGCACTGTATCTATTTTTTAATATGGATTTTGTAGTTAAAAACCTTATTACAACAAAAAGTTCAGGTTCACATGGCCTCATTGGTGAATTCTACCAAACATTTAAGGAAGAAATAAAACCAATTCTATACCAACTATTCTAGAAATAATAATTCTACACAAATTCTCAACTTAATTTTTTGAGGCCAGCATTACCCTGATAAGAAAAGCAGCCAAAGACATTACAAGAAAATTACAAACTGATATTCCTCATGAATACAGATACAAAAATTCAAAACCAAAATTTTTGCAAATCCAATCCAATATATACAAAGGAAAATGCATCATGATTACTTTAAGTTTATCCCAAGAATGCAGCGTTGGTTTAACATTCCAAAATCAATCAATGTAATTTACAGCATTAACAAACTGAAAAAATGAAAACCATATGATAATCTCAATACCGTGTTTCCCCCAAAATAAGACCTAGCCAGACCATCAGCTCTAATGCATCTTTTGGAGAAAAAATTAATATAAGACCCGGTCGTATTTTAATATAAGATGGAGTATAACATAATAAAATAAGAGCAGGTATAATATAATATAACACTGGGTCTTATATTAAATTTTGCTCCAAAAGATGCATTAGAGCTGATGGTCCGGCTAGGTCTTATTTTCGGGGAAACAGGGTACAACATAGGGAATATAGTCAATGGTACTGTAACGACCATGTACAGTGTCAGATAGGTAGTAGACTTGTTGGGGTTATCACTTTGTGAGGTATGTAACTGTCTAATTATGTTGTTTGGTACACCTGAAACTAATAATAAAAAAAAGTTATAAAAAAGAAAGAGGGAGGGGCCAATAGAGTCAAAAGTTGCAGAAGAAGAACATAAGATGTAAGGATCCTGGTACATTCTGATATTCTTAGCCAGAAACATAAGTGACCACTAGGATATATTTAAATTAGGCATTATCTAATATAGATGGGACTTAGCCAATCCTAACTGCCAGCATACTACATTCCATTCTATTCTGGGGGGATGGTGATGCCAGTTGAAGCTCTCCTATTGGTTACTACAGGATAGTCTTTGGATGGTTCATACCAAGAGAACCCAGTATCCATGGCTTTAAAAAGTTCAAGTATCCACTTTTCAGCTCAACATAGGGTAAGTGAAATATTTTCCTTGAGTCAGAGGCCCACCAGAGCCTTGGACCGTTTGTTACCGTAAATATTCTACTATTAAACTGTCTATCCTTTCTCAGATCAGGTACCCCTTACCTCCTATGCAGAGAGCAGAGGCACATGATCTCACTGAGCCTCAGTTTCCTCATTAGTAAACAGTGGATAAGAATATCAATCCTCACTATTTTTATGGGATTGCTTAGGATAAAATTAGTTTTTGGAAGTCAGGGTTGCTCACTTTAGCTCCTCAACTACAGCCTGACACATAGCATGAGCTCACCAAATTTGGCTGTATTACAACTGAATATTTGTCAAAAGGCTGTTAACTGGAAGCCATTCCAAGTGTTTTTAATCTAGTCTCCAGCCCCGATTTAGGCTCTCAGGTGGCAAAATTCAAAGTAATGCCTCATCCTGACGGATGCCAAGGAGTAGCTCGAAGGACTGCAGCCCCTTCTCCATAATCCGAATAGAAACATAGTTTGCTGTGCAAACTGAGCTTCATGACCAGGTTGCTGCTCTCAAACCATTTTCTTTTGGAAATTCTGCATCCGCAGTAGAACTTTAGAGGGACCAGAGATCAAATTTCACTTTGTCATCCCTTGAGACGTCACTACGAAACTGTAAAGCAGCTTTGGCCTCCTCCATGTCCCAAAACTTGAGGCCGCCCCACGGGCTTCAGTACCCCCAGAAACCCAGCTCTGTAAAGCCACCAACTCGGCACCACAAGCCTCTCACAGTGGTCCCAGGCGAGCCCGCAAACAGCAAGTCGGCGGCGGTTGGATTTTCCTCGGGGGCGGGCCTTAACGGCGGGGACGGGGCGGGGCGCCACGGACCCCTCCAGTTAGGGCCGGCTGCCCGGTGCGGGGGAGACACAGGCGGAACCTGGCTGGGCGCCGCGGGCTCCTCCTCCCAGGGGCTGGCCGGACGGAGGCGGGGGCGGGGCTTGGCAGCGGGGGCGAGGCCAGGAGCCGCCGGCTCCTCTTCCCGTAGGCCAGCAGGCAGGAGACTGGGCGGGTTTCTTCTCCCGGGAGCCGGACTGAGCGGCGGGACAGACCTGGAGGCGGGGCCTCGAGCCGAAGGGCCCGCCTCCTGAGGCGGGATCATTGGGCGGCGGCAAGTCGGGGGTGTCCTTGGCTGGGCTGCCTAGCCACACGGGCTCTGGCTCCTCCCAGTGGCCGGCCGGGGCGGAAGCAGGAGGCGGGGGCAGCGTGTGCGCTGCTGGTCTCCTCTCCCGCGGCGCTGGGGCCAGCGCACGGCAGCTATTGCCTGATTCCGCGCTTTGCAGGAGGCCCGCTCCTCTCTGCTCTCGCCAGCTCCTCAGCCAGGCCTTTTTTTTAGCCGCGTCCCGTGGCGTGGACCCCGTCGGCCCTCTCCCGTCCCGTCTCATACTTTGGCTGCCGCGGCCCGGGCCCCGATGGCTCTGTGCAACGGAGACTCCAAGGTCAGTGTCTGGCGTGGTGATCCCTGCTTCACTGTCTGGGGAGGGACGCTAGGCTCCGTGGCCCGGGAGCCACCGCTCGTGGCCCTTCCCCGCCCCCTCTCCTCAACCCGTCAGCGCATCTTTGCGGCCCCGGCAGCAGCGAGTCAGAGAGCCACGGGTCGGGGCCTGTGGCATGTTTTCTTTTCGCGAGCGGCAGGTGCCTTTGTTGATTTTGTCTGCGTGCCGGGGTTCCTGCGCCCGCCAAGCTCCCGGCGTCGGGGAAGGCGTCAGCTTCTTGCGGCCGCGCGGCTGGCCCTGGCCTCCCTGCGCCGCTGTGGGGCGCAGAGCGGGCCGAGCGCGGCCCGAGGGTGGGGGGTAGGGAGGCGAGCGGGTTTGTGTGTACGTGGGGAGGGGTCTTCCTCATCCCTCATCCCGTCCCTTCAGGAAGCTGGGGGCTTTTTATACGAGCTCTCGGGGCCCGCCGAAGGCAGGGCAGGGTTGTGGCCTCGCGTACGAGGATCGAGCTGGGCCATCGTATCGTCTTCCCGCCACCCCGTTTCCCGCCTGCCCTCGGTGAGGCCCGCCGGGTTCCCACACGCCGGCCTGAGGGTCCCGCGTGGCTGCGAGCCCGGCCCTCGGCGAGACCGCGAGACTATAGCACTCCCCGTTCCCGGGTCAGGGCTGGTGGCCCAAGGGTCGCTCACTCGGTTCTTCTCCCCTCATCCTTCTCCGAGGGAAGGAGCATTTCCAACCCCGCCCCCATCCCGCTCGCTCCTTATTTTATACGTTCGTTTGCTGTGGGACCGGCTCCCGCCGTGGGGATCCTTCGCCCTGACTCTAGCCTCTGCCATCATGCCGGGCGGCTGGGGAAGTCGGGAGTCACGGGGTGCTGGAAAAGTTGCTAACTTGATGTGCCGAGGCGGGAGGGCACGTTTGGGCCGCTGCGGCACTCCTCATCACCTCCGGCTCACTTTTTGTTTAGCCCTTCTTTCGGCTCGCTTCTGAGTTGAGCACCTTCGCTTTCATTTCTGTCTTACAATTTCGTGGGCCTGGAATTCTTTCAGACCCTCACAAAGTCAGTTTGGTCAGCAGGAGACGGCAGTTTTGAATTGCGATTTACTTGAGCAAGGTGTACCTCCTGTATGCTGTTTAGGGCCTGGCTTTAAGAAATTACTTCATTGCATTTTATTCTGGTGTGTGGAATTTTAAACGTCAGATGGGAATTGGTGTTGTTGTCAGGTCTTATTCAGGCAGTATTCTCTTACAAAGGTGGTGTCTAAGTGTCAGATCTTAGAGGGTCCTCTCCATGAATGATTGCTTAGTATCTAGTAAACATTCAGAAAGTATTTGTTGAGCAAATGCGTAAAGATTGTAAGGTAGTCGATATACTCTTTTTAAACCAAATATGCTGATGGTCAGACTATTTGGAGCTCTTTCTCAGGATTACAGTAGGTGAATGAAGACACTCAAACCTTTAATTTCTGATCTCATTATGTAAACCTGAGTGTACAGCTCTTTCCTGTTAACTTGCACAGTCTTTTTCTTCTTTTTTGAGCATTACAACTCATTGGAAAAATTCAGCTTTGTCTTGATAGAGGAAATGACTTGTTATTTCCTAACTGGTGTTGTTTGTTTGTTTTCGTTCAGTTTGAATTTTAAAGAGGCTCTTGATTATTAGTTTGATATATTTGAGCCTCAGATGAGTTGTTGATTACCTTATTTTTATTTCTAGGTCCTTTATGTTTTATAGCATAATCAAGAATGTGGTGTTTTGGGTTTTTTTGTGTTTTTTTTGGGTTTTTTTTTTCGTACTAACAATTAGATGAGACTGAATTGGAAGCATTTCCAAGAGGAGCAATACTAGGGAATAACTATTTCATCAAAACTATAATTACTTCTTAGGAAATTTCTTCTAGGGAAAAAAAAACACAACCCTACAATTCAGCCATGATATGTCATTGATTATAGGAACATTTCAAATAAAGAGGTGTTTAAATGTGGGGAATAAGCATAATAAAGTAGGTGAAATAGGATATTTCTAGGAGTTCCACCTGGAAATCTGAGTAGACATCTATTTTCCATAGCTTACTACAGAACCACCTTTCCCTCTGGAGTAAAATACAGCTACGGGACTCAAGCTCTCTCTGTACATCTGTTATGCCTCTGACTCTAAATTCAAGTTGATTTTGATTCCTATTCTGGTACATTTCAGTTTTTATCAGGATTTTCTAAAATAACATTTTTTTTTTGCATGATAGAGATTTAGGAGACATCTAAAATTTGTAAAAGTATTTCAGCTCTTTTCATTAATTTTATCCACAGAGTATCATTTTAGAGCTGGAAAGGACCTTCATGTGTTCCAGCTTTCTATACTGAAAAACCATAGCTGGTATTAGAACCTAGTTTTTCTTTTTTTTCAGGCCTGCTTTGGTTAACAATTCAAAGCAGAGATTTTTGTTTCCTTAGTTAATGAGTTGATAAATGTTATTTAGTTAAGATCTTATTTAATATAAATAAGAGCAAAGGTAATCAGCTATTCTTTAAAAAATTTTTATGTCTATTCAGTATTGTGTATGAATAGTATATGTCAAGTATTAGACATAAAAACTTTTTTTCTAGTTCTTTTAAGGCAGGATTGATTATCAGAGTAATGTTCTTTAGATTTTGTTCTATCTTTTCTGGTCTAATGTGCCATAAAACTTTCAGAGGATATTTCCCAAATCTTTAAAACTTCCTAGGTACATAAAATTCTCTGTTACTCCTGGTTGTCCCTGGGAGAACAGAATACTTTTTATCTCTTAGAACTCATGGAGATTTGTGTACATTTAAATCACGCTCACTTGTCTGTAATTTGGAGAACTAGTTTTGGTAATTTTTATCCCCTGAGTCTCATTATGAATGCAAATCTAGGACTCCAGAATTCTGAAATTCTGCTTTGGACGAATTTTGAATGACCAATCTTTAATTAGTTTGGGAAACTTTAAATGAATGAAAATACTTGTAGATATAACATTGTTTTGATATGTTATTGGTAATAATGGAACTTTCTTATCTGTTTTGCCCCTTCTCACATTTTATGAAAATTTCAAACAAACACGTTAAAAGAAAATTTAGTCAACATCTGTATCTAGATTCTACCATTCACCTCTCAAAAACAATTTTTATAACAGCTTTATTGAAATACAATTCACTTACCATAACATTTGCCCATTTAAAGGCCACAGTTCATTGGTTCCTAGGATATTCACAGATTTGTACAACACAGTAATTTTAAAACAGTCTCATCACCTCAAAAAGAAAAACCCCATACCCTCTAGCAGTCAGTCCTCATTTTTCCCCAGCTGTCTTCTGTCTCAACCCTAGGCAACTTCTAATCAGTTTTCTGTCTCTAGATTTGCCTATTTTGGACATTTAAATACAAAATCTTAAAATATGTAGTCTTTTGTGACTGGCTTCTTTTACTTAGTATAATGCTTTCAAAGTTCATCCATCTTGTAGCATGTATAAGTATCTTATTCCTTTTTATTGCTGAATATATTCCATTCTACGGATAATACCACCTTTTATTTATCCATTCATTAGTTAGTGGACATAGAGTTTTTTACATTTTTTGATATTATGGATAATGTTGCTATAAATATTCCTCTATAAGTTTTTGTGCAACCATACGTTTTCACTTCTCTTGGGTACATACCTATGAGTGGACTTGCTGGGTCATATAATGATTCTTTTGAGGAACTGTCAAAGTGGCTGCAGTATTTTACCTTTCTGTCAGCCCACACACAGTGTATTAGGTTCTAGATTCTCCACATCATTGTCAACACTTGTCTTTTTTATTATAGCCATCATAGTAGATATGAAGTGGTATCTTGTGGTTTTGGTTTGCATTTATCTAATTACTGATGATGTTGAGCATCTTTTCATGTGCTTATTGGCCATTTGTATATTTTCTTTGGAGAAATGTCTATTCAGATCTTTTGCCCATTTTGAAAATGGGTTATTTGTCTTTTTATTTGAGTTGTAAAGTTCTTTATTCTAGTGACAAGTCTCTCATGAGGTAGGATTTACAGACAGCTCCTGCTATTCTGTGGGTTTTTTCACTTAATGGTGTCCTGTGATACATAAAAATTTTTAATGCAGTTGAATTTATTTTTCTTTTGTCACTTGTGTTTTTGGTATCATATCTAAGAAACACTTCCTAATTCAAGATCATGAAGACCTGTGTAATTGCCTGTTGTCTTCTAATAGTTTTAAAGTTTTAGCTCCTATATTTAGGTCTTTGATCCATTTGAGCTAATTTTTGTATATGCTGTAAGGTAAGGTACTGACATCATTCTTTTGTTTTTGGCCATCCAGGTATCCGGTACCATTTTTTTAAAAAGACTATTCTTTCCTTTTTGAATGTCATTGACACCCTTGTAGGCTATCAATTGACATTTTTTTTTTGTACTCTCAATTCTGTCCTATTCATCTATACATCTATTCTTGTGTCAGTATTACATTATCTTGATTTTGTAGCTTTGGTGGTAAGTTTTGAAATTGGGACTTGTGAATCCTTCAACATTGTTCTCTTTTTTTTTTTCCAAGTTGGTTTTGGCTATTCTGGGTCCTGTGAATTTCAATGTGATTCTTAGGATAAGCTTATCAATTTCTGCAAAAAAGCCAGCTATGATTTTGATAGCTATTGTGTTGAATCTGTGGATCAATGTGGGCAGTAGTTATTATCTTAACAATATTAAGTTTTCTGACCCATATAGGATGTTTGCCCATTTAAGTTTTTAATTTTTCACCAATGTTACATAGCTTTTCAAGTATAAGTTTTATACTTTCTTAAATTGTTTTCTTCTTTCTGATGCTATTGTAAATGGAATTATCTTAATTACATTTTTGGATTGTTCATTGCAAGTGTATAGAGATACAATTGATTTTTCGTATATTTATCTTGTATCCTGCAACTTTTCTGAACTTGTCTATTTGTCTATTTGTCTAATAGTGTTTTATTGGAACCCTTAGGATTTTCTTTATACAAGATCATGTCGTTTGCAAATAGAGATAGTTTTTTTCTTCCTTTCCACTCTGGATGCTTTCTAATTGCCCTAGCTAATATATCTACTACAATTTTGTATAGAAGTGGCAAGGGCAGAAATACTTGTTCCTGATCTTAGAGAGAAAGCATTTAGTCTTTTACCATTAAGTATAATGTTAGCTGTGGGTTTTTTTTTTTTTTTTTGTAGATGCCCTTTATCAAGTTGAGGGAGTTCACTTCTATTCCTAGTTTATTGAGTGTTTTTATTATGAAAAGTTGTTGGATTTTGACAAATGCTTTTTCTACATATATTCAGATGATCACATGATTTTTGTCCTTTATTGATATATGGTATATTATTAGATCAATTGGTTTTTGCATGTTAAATCAAACTTGCATATCTGGGATAAATATCACTTGGTCATGGTATATAATCCTTTTTTATATGTTGCTGGATTTGATTTCTTAACATTTGTATGGAGTTTTGATCTATATTCATAAGAGATAATGCCTTGCAGTTTTCTTGTGATATTTTTGGTTTTGGTATCAGGATAAGGATGGATATAGAATGAGTTGGGATACCATTCATTTTTTACTATAGTTGCTTTATGTGATTTTGTATGTGTGTGTGTGTGACACCCTAAGTTACATTTTGGGGAACTATTTTTATACTGTTGCATTATTGTAATGAACTGTGAGATGTTGCTTCGGACTCCAACATCTGATTTAGTGAAATAAGGCATAATACGTAGAGCATTAGACAGAGAAGATGATGCTTTTGAAGGTAATTGTTAAACTTTGGGTATAGCTTGAGTTAGTCTGAACATTTTTAAGGATAAAAGTATAAACTTAATTTTTTTTTGGTTTCCGGTGTTAACTTTTAATGGCTGGTGAATTCATCCACTTAAGTGGATTTAACATGGTAGATTTTTGGTTTTGTGCCTCTTTGATTTGAATAAGTGTTTGCTTTGTTATTGACACCATGGCAGAGCTTGATCATCCAGTATCCCTGAAGGCAGAGGGTAACAGGTGCTAATTGTAGCCTTATCCTTCAGTTTGTGGAGAGAAATGGTACTTTGAAATAGGTCACTAATAGGTGTTTTGTTTTTATTGAGGTAAAATGTACATGTAGTGAAGTGGACAAATCTTTAAGTTTGCGATTTGAGTTTTGACAAATGTATTTACCCACATAACCAATCAAGATACAGGACATTTCCGTCCCTCTCGAGGTTCCCTTGTGCTCCTTGGCCGCCAATCCCTTCGACAACAACCACTGTCTTGCTTTCTATAACCGGACATTAGTTTCGTCTGTTTTTGAATTATGTGAATGGAATTATACAACGATTCTGTCTTCTTTCTCTCTGCATAATGTTTTTGCGATTTATGCATGTTGTTGCCTGTATCAGTAGTTTGTTCATTTTTATTTTTGCATAGTATTCCACCTTATGGATATACTAGAACTTATTTATTCTTTCACCTGTTGATGGCCATTTGGATTGTTTCTAGTTTTTGTGGACATAGGTTTCATTTCTCTTGGATAAATACCTAGGAATGGAATTGCTGAGTCAGAGGATAGCCCCTAATAGGTTTTGGTATTTTCTATTTCCTACAGTTTGGAATATTTAAGCTGTAGTAATAAAGTACTTGATGCCTGCAAGAGATAAACCTTGGTATAGAACAACAAAGTTTTAAAAATTGCATTATAATATCTTATAATAATACAGATCTTTTAAAAAGTTCTGCTTTATTTTAAGGGAAATAGTATGTGGTTTGTGGGTAAACAAGACTATTTTAGATTGGCTTTGTAGACATAAAAACATGTACAGTAGAACTGCAACACTTTATTTGATAGCAACAATCTAAATTTTAAATCCAAAAGTAATTTGACATTAAAGCTGATGAATATAAATAGAATTAGAAGTGCTCTGGATTTAACAAGGTTGGGTTTTTAAAAAATACAACCTTGGTATTGGTACAGTATTTTCATCTAAAGCTATTTTTAGGTATTTTATAAGAAAAGTTCTGTCAGTTTTTGAGGTATCTTATCCCGGGTAGGGTGGCACATCTTGGCTTTACCAGGCCTAGCCCTTTAGAAGTAATTAATAGTGCTTCTAGCTTTTCTTCCCTGATGTCTTTCCTTCATTAGTTACCCCTTAAAAAAGGGTAAGTATGCATTTATATTTTAATCTGTAAAGCTAAAGAATCAATGTAAGTATCTTAAAAATAAGATCACAGAGAGCTAAGCAAGATCATAGCCACGCAGAATCATAACATGCGATTAATTCCAAACCTGCCATGGATGCTTTGGTGTTCCAGTTTTAAAAAACCTTCACCTTAGGTGGTATTAGAAACATTTTCAGAATGACATGATACTAGTTTCTTGCTCGTGAGTTCAGCCTTGCTGAGCTCCAGTACTCTCATCCTTCTCCTGGGACTCCTGTGTTGCCCCGAAAATAAGACCTAACTGGAAAATAAGCCCTAGCATGATTTTTCAGGATTTCATCCCCTGAATATAAGCCCTAATGCATCTTTTGGAGCAAAAATTAACATTAGACCCAGTCTTATTTTCAGGGAAACACGGTAGTAGGCTCATGGTGTTTTCATGATAATGGCAGAAGCACAGGAGGCAAGTGGAACATTAAGATGGCTTAGGCTTGGCACAGTCGCTTCTGCCCTAATTACATTGGCCAAAGAAAGTCTTCTGGTAGAGCCAAATGTTGGGAATGAAGAAATATATTCTGCCTATACCAGGACAAACTGCAAAGTCACGTGACAAAAGGCATGTGTATAGGGAATAATGAAGAATTGGGGCCAATCATGTAATCTGTTACATATGGAAAATTAAAAACATATGCACAAGTAGAGCAAAGAATATAAAGTCCCTATCATCCAGCTCAACAGTTATAAACACGTGGTTTAGTCTTCCTTTATATGTTTACTTGGTGCCTCAAAGTAAGAGGTAACATAATCTTGGTCTCTATTATCATGCATTAGATTAATCAGTGGATTCCGGTGTTGCCAGTTTGTCCATCCATTATCAAGTTTCTCATCAGTCTTTCACCTAATGATTTTAATAGCTGGTGCCTTAGTTCAGTGCTTCTTACAGATAGATCTGCAGTAAAAAAGATTTTAAAATTTTTTTAAAAAATTCAATCCACTGAAGATTATTTTTGTAAAATACAATAAATTGTTAAGACAAGTGAAATTAAAAAATATAAACAAACCAAAAGAGCTCCAAATTTTTATTGTAGATTCAACAGAAATAAAATTACTCTGCCAACTTGTTATACAAGTTTACAATGTATATATAAAATTTATGTACTTTTTCTTAATATAAACTAGTAACAAACTGTTTGCAGATCAGCACTGGTCCTTTTGTGAAGCATAGTAGCTTAGATCCCTTATTTTATTAGGGATTGCAAAACGTTGCTATTCTAATTATATTCTTTCTGGAATTCTCTTATAAAGAACTTTCATTAACTATGTTTACTTGTGGTAGAGTTCATACTGGAAGGCAAAATGCATGCCTTTCCATTAGTTTTACTAATTTTGTTAATAGTTTTTTCAAGTTTTATTAGTTCATTATTATTTGTAACAAAGTGTAGTTGCTGTTACAGTAGAAAGGGCCACTTGTTGAAAGGCGACTGGTTTTGTGAAGTATAATAATAGCATCTTGAAAAATGGACCATGTACTAAATACATGTGAAATTGTTACATTCTACTGCTTAAACTTTACAAGAAAAAAACGGTATAGTGATCGCTTTGGCAGCACGTGTACTAACATTGGAATGCTACGGGGAAGATTAGCGTGGCCCTTGTGCAAGGATGACATGCAAATTTGTGAAGTATTGCATATTTGAAAAAGAAAGAAAAAAATATAGGTCTCTTCTAAGCTAAAATTACTTTAAAGTATTTTCGGAGTAGTGATTATGAGGCAAAATTGAGTCTGTTGACAAACTCTGTGGTATATTGAGGAATAGAGAGCTCTTTGATGATCTTTCACCTGTGCCTGAAGAATGTCATCTTGAGGTCACCTATTGTATACTGATAGTATGGAGACAGGAGTTGAAGAGAGGTCATGAAGTTGGGGGATCAATCTGTTTTTATTTCTTTGTTTTCTTCTTTACAAAGAAACTGGTCCTTTTTCATGTTAAACTATACACATGTGCACACTTGATGTCGTCTTCAAAAAAGAAAGTAAAGTTCTAATAAGTATAGATTGATTCAGTAAAGGAGGAAAAAGAAATTAGAAACAATGTGGAGATGCTGGTGGATTGGTCCCCTATAATATGTGCAAACAAAGTAGGAGTGAGGAATTCCCACCTACTACCGTGTTTCCCTGAAATAAGACCTAGCCGGACCATCAGCTCTAATGCATCCTTTGGAGCAAAATTAATATAAGACTGGTCTTATTTTACTATAATACAAGACCAGGTCTTTAATGTAATGTAATGTAATAGTATATAATACGTATAATATTATAATATAGTGTAATATAAACTGGGTCTTATATAAATTTTTGTTCCAAATTACCTTTTGACTTGAGCTGTCCGGGTCTTGCTTTTCCATACATCTTTGCCATCAAGAAGTTTGGTAATTCAGCATTTCTTGAGAGGGCTCAGTTACTTCTGGGATTTTTTTCCAGGCCATTGACAGCTCATTCTGCAAGTTTTGATGCTAGCACTTCCGTGGTCTTACCAGAAGATGTCAATGGAAGTTTTTCAGGTAATAACCAGAACACAGTCCTTCTTCAAATGGTTTTTAAATGTTTGCTGACTGAAATGTGAAGGGGTTGCATTTGTCTGATCATACCACTAGGAAAAACAAGCCACTGCACTCTCCAGGCATCTTATTCAACTGCTCATAGAATACGTAGAGGAATGACAGATGGTGAGTCACATAAAGCTCCAACATGTCTATTTTAGGTGACTTTCACCCAGGTTCACCTTTATTTCTTTCCCTGAACCCTTGGATCATCTTTCTGCTCTAAGGGAAATTTCCTGAGAGACTGGGAATCTCTTTCCCTTAAGGGATTTTATGTCAAACTGTACGTAACTATGACCATGGTGACTGTTGTGTTACTGAGCTGATGGAACATTTAGAATGCAGTGTGGTGTCAGAGATGACTGTCTTCTTTCAGTTGGCGTGTTTGAGATTGATGCATCCGTGCTGGGATTTTTCAGCCAGAGAGGACAGTGTACCACTCTGTGGGACCCTGGAGGATTTAAAGAACAGTTTAGGCCTCGTAAGGGCTTGGACATTATTGGGCTTGGACTTTACTGAACTTTATTATACGGGGAAATCACTGTAGGGTTTTAAGCAGGGAGAGGACTAGAATCAGATTTTTTTCTTTTAAGCACAGACATGTTAACCAAATGACCAGTCAGTATTACCTGTGGTGGAAGAAATTAACATTTGTCCTTGTCATTGGATCACATCAGGAGGAGATATGATAACATCACCAGTGTAAAATTGTTGCAAAAAAATGTTTGTCTGGAATCTAATCATGAGGCAACAAACAAATCCTGGTCCTGGGACATTCTATAAAAAGGTGGTCTGAACTTTAAAAAAAAGTCAATGTCATGAAAGACCATAAAAAGGTGAAGAGGTAAATAGTTGTAAAGGAGAAGATGGTTCTGGAATTTTTAAAAAAGCCATCAAGGACATTATACGTAACATTTTGGGGAATTTGCTTGTAGATATTATCAGTGTTAAGTTTCTTGAGCGTAGTAATGAATTGTGATTAGGTAGGAGAATGTTCCTGTTTGTAGGAGGTGCATGCTGAAAAGATTGGGGGGGAATGAAATACCTATAATTTACTTTCCAGTAGTTGGGGAGGGGAAAAGTATATATAGATGAGAATAAGCAAATGTGGCAAAAATATTACTAATTGTTGAATTTGGGTGGAAGACGGTGTTTGTTGTATGACACTTTCAGCTTTTCTGTAGATTTAAAATTTTTCAAAATGAAAAAAAGAGAAGGGTAGACCAAGCTTATGATAAGGACTAGAACTAGAGAATCTTAACTCTTTGATTTAACTGTAGTTATAGGCTCAAATTTCATTCAGTGTTGTACGTCAGATGGTCTCTTACAAAAAACCTGTGAAGTTGACATTTCTAATGTACCTGAGGTGTTGAATAATTTTGTGAAGAAAAGGTACTGTTTTTCCAGAGTTATAGGTGTGGTGAGATTAGATAAGTAAATATGGTCAAACATCCCGTGGTAGCCTTTTGGTAATGAAAGGGTTATTTTGGGTAGTTGAGTATCTCCTATCACTAAAATGTGTGTGTGTGTGTGTGTGTGTGGGGGGGTGTTTTAAAAGTCTCTTTTAACCCTAAAAATTTTAATTATATTTTGACAATTGAAGGCTTCTAATGTGAAAGGTCTTTATAAGAGGGAACTACTTGAATAAGTTTAATATGATGAAATTCAATTTGCAAAATTGTTTAATGATGAAATTCAATTTCCAAAATCGTTTATATCGTATAATAGTACTTTTCTCAGGCATTATCAGAGCATTTCACTTACATAAGCAAACTTTCTAAAGTAATAAAGCATACACCTTTTTAGTACCAAAATATTAAAAAATAAAATAACTTCGAAGGTGGGTTTCCAAAAATAGGTAGTTGAGTGAATTATAAGTCATATGTACTTTTTATCCAAAATATTCAAAGGTTTTTTTCTTTAAAGCCCAATAATTTTGTTAAGAGTAGTCTTGGGATTGGATATTCTGGGTTCAAAGTCTAACTTTGATGCGTATTCTTTCATGCCTTGTATAATTTTCTTAATATCTTTTAGCTCCTTTAGAAGTAGTGCATTCCGGTTTTGATCTGCTGAATACGCCTTTCTGTCTTGCTCTCTTGTAGAGATGTTACTCTATTCCTCGTTCCCTCATTTTTAACTTCTGTACTTTTTGTTTCTCTTCTATGTGAATTTAATTTTCCTGAATTTTAAGAAGGAATCTTTGTTCATATAATGTATAATTTTATAGCACTACCACTCTGTCAGCGTTAGGGCAGCTTGTTTTCTGAGGATTCCTGGTTCTGATACTTCCCCTCCCCCTCTGTAGTCTGGCTCTTCTGTTTTCCTTCTCCCTTGTCCTACTTAATTTTGATTCTGCTCCCAGAACTTGTTCCTCCTTGGGAGCCCTGTCCTGGAAGGGAGCCCTGGCCTGTTAGCTTTGAAGGTTGATAGGGATTAAACCCCTTCTACCCTCAGGTCTTACCTCAAGTCCCTTGCCATCTGTGCACCACTGAAGTAGGCAGCCATCCTCCCCGAGCAGCTGCTGTTCTCCAGTTGGCCCTGCACTCTGTAGCTAGTACCCATTGGCAGTTTTGGAATTCTCCTGTTCTCAAGTTCCTAATGAGTCCAGATTGCTTCCTACACAGATGCGATAATACCGGGGTTTGTGACTGTGGTAGTTTGTTCCCACCAGCTAGTATTTTGACTTTCTTTGGGGGATAACTTGTCATTTAGTTATTTGGTAAATGTCTTGGGTTTTTGGTTTTGCTGTCTGGTTGGTTGTTCAGTGATACGTGTGGGGATTCAGGAAGATCCAAAAATGACACAGCCTCCATCTTCCCAGAATCTGCCCGATTCCTTTGTCTTATTCTTAAATAGGGTGCTGAATACGGTTTAGCCTTTCCCTTAATATTGTTGTCTTGATAGCTTAAAAGATATCTATGAACATCATTTACTTTATTATGATGACTTCAGGTCAGTTGAGATGGATGTTAGCCTTAAACCTTTAGGTTTTTGTCTTTACTTTTTAATAGATTTTATTAGTAGAATAGATTTTTCTGTCCTGTGATGTTGAATTTCATTTGTCTCTACTATTGATGTGACTAATAGCATCTTTTCTCACTAGGGTACTTTTTCTAATCTGCCTAAGGTTTTAAAGTCTAATTATTAAACTTTACAACTCTATGCGAAGTAGGAGTAGGTAGATTCAACGTTTTGAGGGAAAAGAACTTTTGCTTTTATTATTGGTGGCCTTTTTGCTTTCCTCTGAGTTGTTGAAGCTTTGTGCCGAATAGGCAAGTTGATAGCTGAGGTAGAAAGAAGTGAGGCAAGGATTCATTGTTTTCTCAATAACGTGGTATAATGTGATTGAACATTTTAAAAAATTGCTAAGAGAACAGTATAAAATTTTCTTTTAAAATACATTTATTTAAGTAAAAATTTAAAGAAATACAGACCAGTCTTCACAATAGTAAAACAACCATAAAAATGATCATGTAAGCTGAAGCTATACAAACTAATTTTAATCAATGGGAAAATTATGATGGTTTCATGACCTTTAAAATTTTTTGTTAAAACATTAACTCTTACAGTTAATTATAAAAGTATAGAGAAATAAAAATAGTAAAACCACTATTTAGTATACTATAACTTAAAACATTAGAAGCATTGAAACTTGTTTTATTTCTTTGTAAAAAACTTATCAAGAGTAGTTTAAACAGTGCTTCCCTTCTTATCTTTTCTATGCCTTGATGACTTTCAACGTTTTATCCTTTGCACTTTGAATGTCATGAAATATCTCCAATAGTTTCTTTAATTTGAAATATTTTTCTGGAATTACTTCCTCTGGACAGCCTTCTCATTGTGACTTTCCTCACTGATGTTGATAAGTTCTCCTTTGCTAAGTTCCTCTGGTTGTACATCTAGAGGCGTTCAAACCACAGCAGTGGGTTTTTTTTTTTTGTTTTGTTTTCTTTTTTTTGTGGGGGGGAAGGGAAACAGGACTTTATTGGGGAACAGTGTGTACTTACGGGACTTTTCTAAGTCAAGTTGTTGTCCTTTCAGTCTTAGTTGCGGAGGGCGCAGCTCAGCTCCAGGTCCAGTTACCGTTGCTAGTTGTAGGGGGCGCAGCCCACCATCCCTTGCAGGAGTCGAATCGGCAACCTTGTGGTTGAGAGGATGCTCTCCAACCAACTGAGCCATCTGGGAGCTCAGCGGCAGCTCATTCACTTCATTCTAGTTGGAGGGCACAGCTCGCCTGCCCATGTGGGAATTGAACTGGCAGCCCCGTTGCCCAGAGCTCGCACTGTAACCACCTGAGCCACCCGCCCACCCCCCACAGCAGTTTTAATCTTGCCACAGTCGGCTCTTTCTTCTGTAACTTCACTTACACTGGAATCGAATTTCATTTCCAGCGTATCACTTTTCATTTCTTTGCTACGCTTTCCTCTTTGTTGGTAAGTTGCTTGTTTGGATTATCCATATGTGCAAAATGTCCTGTGGATTTATCACCAGGAGGCAGCACTGCACTCTTGTCTGTTGTGCAATAACCAGTCGACAACATACTTTGAAAGAAGTGACATGATTGGTCACTAATCATGATGCTCATCTGTTACTTATGTGATGATTTGTGGACTGAAGAATTGGCATCGAAGTTTGTACTTCATGTACTCACAGTTAATATGTGGTAACTGAAGTTATTTATGTGATGATTTGTGCACTGAAGAACTGGCATCGAAGTTTGTACTTCATGTACTCACAGTTAATATGTGGTAACTGAATTCTGAGCCATGTTGGGGACTGGTCTTAACTAAGCCTTGGTATAAACCATGGTAACTGAAATTCATGCGTATCAGAATCATGTAAAGTGAGAACTCTGCCTATGATATTAAAAAACAGGTTGTACTTGGATTTGGTAAAAATTGTGAAGGTGATAATGGGACTGAATCTGAGAAATATACACAATAACATAGTGGTCTTTCAAAAATACTTTTAAGTATTCTTTAGGAAAAAATAGATTAAGATTAAAGGATTTTAGATATATTCCTTGAAGGGGGAGTGTGTGTGTACCTTAAGACTGAGGGCAAAGGTCTAAAAGGAGAAAGTTTTAGTATTTCTTGTACTAATATATTCTATAAACTGCTTCTTTCCGTGATTTGATTTTTCTACATTGTTCAATATTCATATGATTAAAATCTTCATATTTGTGACCTGAGTAATTCTTTCTGGCCTGTGGTTGGTCCCTCTTGCAAATCCTCCTCTGTAGTGGTTGTGACTGTTGCTTTTTTTATTACTGCAGCAGAAGTGTTTGTGAGGTCTACTTTTATTTTTTCACACAAATGCAAAGGGAGGAGGGATGGAAAGGGTTACACAAGTGTCTGAAGGACTGAATTAAGCTTTTTACATGCAAATTTTACAACTGGAGGGGGAAAACTCCAAAAATATGTTTATTGTAAACATTTACAACATACTGAAGAGCATAAAGAAACAAAAACTTAAGATCACCTGTAGTTCCAGCCCTCAAATACAACCTCTGTTAATATTTTGGTGTATATATGTCCATACTGTAGTTTTTATACATGCACAGAAACACTCTGCAGTTTTACACAAAATATTTTAAAATGGGACCATACATACGGTATATGCTTCCTTCAAGGATTTTCAGGGTACATACACATTTTGAAAGGTTTTCTTAAGTATCCAAAGCAGCATAAAGACTAGACTAAAATGAACAGAGTGTACCTCTCACCCAACTTGAATGATTTTAGTACAAAAGCAATGTTGTTTTATTCAATGTTTTATTCATTCACCTACTCTTGCATTATTTTGAAGGAGTAGGTGAATACTATCCAGTACCAGGTAAATATTTCAGCACAAATAGTTAAAAATTTTACGTTTTGCCAAATTGCTTTTCAGAAAACTGTCACCGGTGTATACTTGACAGAAATGGGATTACAAAACCTTTAACAATTTTTGGTGTTATGGGTGAGATGCGTGTATATCATTTTCCTCAGTTAATATGCGGAATCCTAATAAAGTGAATTTGCGCAAGCTCCTACCGTGGCAGCAAACTTTACAGTTTCTCATCAGTATCTCCCTCCTTGCAATGCTGTAAGTGTTTGATGGGTAACCATGTAATTTATTGTCCAAATGGGATGCTTTTGAGGTTTGAAGGAGGTACTATTAATAATAATGACAGTATAACGCATAAAGCAGGACTGTATTTTGGCACAGCTGGGTTGCATGCTTACCATATTATTAAAGAACATGAGATGCATTATACATAAAGTGACTGTATCATGTAGTCAATGCATGGTAGCTTTTATTAAAGTGTTTGTTTATGTATGCCAGTATATGGATATGGATAAAAAAATCTCCACTTTAAAACAAGTGTTTTGAGTTTGGCAACTCAGAAAGCCCTAATTTAACAGTTTTTGTTTCTTTGTGTTTTTGGAGCTGACAGTGTGACAGCTGTTTTTTTAAAATAGCTCTAATTTTCATAATTAAGATATTTGTATTAATATTTGCAGCTGGAGAATGCTGGAGGAGACCTTAAAGACGGCTGCCACCACTATGAAGGAGCTGTTGTCATTCTGGATGCCGGTGCTCAGTACGGGAAAGTCATAGACCGAAGAGTGAGGGAACTGTTTGTGCAGTCTGAAATCTTCCCCTTGGAAACACCAGCATTTGCTATCAAAGAGCATGGATTCCGGTAGACTTTTCACTTTGGGTTTTTCTGAGGAGATTGAGCTTAGATTGTGGGATATTTCGTTGTTAAATTTGCTTTGGGCACTGCTTTTTTTGTGTGTGTGTGAATATAAGACAACAGAGTGGTTTTACAAGAAATTTCCCATGGTTCTGATTAAAGGAAAAATTTAAGTTTTCCAGTTAAAAATATTACCTTAATTTTAATTGCACAGTTGTAAGAACTTATCATTTGAACATTTTGTGTTTCATGGAATTTCTGGGTCAGACTTAGATATGACTATGAGTATTATGGTTATTCATTCATTTGATCCAAGAACATTTGATCAAATATATATAGTGACTAGAGTACCTAAATGAGAATTCTGTGTACAGTGAGTCTCTTGCTTCCTATCCCAAGAAAGAATTTCTAAAATAAAATTTCTCAAGTCTAATATGGGGCTAATTCCACAGCTTTACTCTTAGAATAGTCAAAAGGACAGCCGACTTACATATAGTTTCTTCCTTTAACAACTATTTCTGGTTAATGCTATGCCTTTTCTCATGGAATTACTGTTCTTTCTTATTCCGAAGTAAGCAACTGCAGTTTGTATCCTCATTTGGCTCTTAAATGTTAATGCTATGTTTCTTGCAAAACATATTGTTTTTCTTAAAAACATTAATAACTAGTTTTCTAATGGAAAAAATTAACTTTTAAAGACTTCATAGACATGTATACAAGATCCTGTGATTCTTGTTTCTGAAAGTGAATTGGAAGTCAAAATGCAGATTTAATTTAACTCTGTCCTAGTCTTACGATACAGATTAAAACAGCTATCTTTTTAAACTGTCGAATTTTAGAGTAAGACAGGACTCTTGAGTTTATCTAATTCACCTGTCTTCATTTGCCAGTGAGAGTGAGAACCAGTTTTCGGGCAATCAAAAAACTTTGTGAGAAATCTGAATGGGTCTCTGTCACATCCAAGGTTCTTCATTCCCCTTATCCAAAACAAACCAACAAAAAATTCCCAGCAAACTAATCGAGATAATTGTTTTAGTGTAGGGTCGACAGATACTTGGCAATAAAAGCCTACTTGTTTTTCTCATCACCGGATCCTAAATAGTTCCTAGATCCTGCTTGTGCCTGTGTAGGACAATGGGAACTGTAGCATCGTGGCTTTTAGTACGTTAGTCCTTCCTGCCGAGATACCTATTTGAGCACTCTTTTTCTCGAATAAATGTTAGTTTTATGACATGAGAGACATCTTAACCTCTCCCTGGTTTTAGAACCTTGATCTGCCTGATAACATAAAATATGTATCTGGAATGCCTTATAGTTTATTAGGCTTTGACTTGCAAGTTAGTTTCAAAATAATAGCAGGATAGAAATAGAAGACTGAAAATGAGTGATTAGCTCTTCTCAAGACTTACTGAGATAAGAATTTTCATAATTGGTTTAAGTACTGCTTGAGTTTTATCCCTAAGACCATTGCCTTTTCAAGTATTAAGAATCTTAGAGCCTTGAGTTGTTTGTCAGATTAATGAGGGGTGCTAGGCAGTCCCATGGTGATTATTATCCTTTATAAAATTATATAAAACATACTGAAATTCTAGAGGTTGTGATTATTATGTGTTATAGAATTTTAGCATTTGCAATTTTAGGCAGCTAGATTGCGTATCTCCCCTTAGGAGTAACCCCACATCCCTTTAGAATTATCTTAAAGATGTTACATTTATCACCTGTTTACGTTGTCTTCAGTTTCTTTTTGCATAAGGTAGGCTAGCAAACATATATCATAATTCATGTTTCCAATACGAAGTTCAAAGAGTGAAGCTTTTGAGATCACTTAAATGATTATTTTATTTGTGTGTGTGTGTGTGTGTGTGTATGTGTGTACACACATACTTTGTTTCCCCAAAAATACCATGTTTCCCTGAAAATAAGACCTAGCCAGACAATCAGCTCTAATGCATCTTTTGGAGCAAAAATTAATATAAGAGCAGGTATATTATATTGTATTTATTATAGTATATTATACCTGGTCTTACAGTAAAATAAGACTGGGTTGTACATTAATTTTTACTCCAAAAGATTCATTAGACCTAATTGTCTGGCTAGGTCTTATTTTCAGGGAAACACGGTGTATATATATACATACATACACATATACATATATATACATATACATATATATACACATATATATGTACACGTACATATGTGCAATTTTAGGGAGCTAGGTTAAAAATATATATATACATATACACATATGTATATATAAGTATATGTGTGTGTGTGTGTGTGTGTGTATATATATATATATATATATATATATATATTTTTTTTTTTTTTTTTTAAGGAGGGCGCAACTCATAGTGGCCCATGCAGGGATTGAACCAGCAACCTTGGTGTCATTAGCGCCACACTCCAACTAACTGAGCTAACTGGCTACTCCATTATTATATATTTTTTAAATGCCCTAGCTTGGCAAGTAATTTTTATGAATTTGATCTTTGTTATGTTATTCTTCTGGATGTATTATAAGCCTAGCATTTATATGTTTATATGTTTTTAAATGGTGGAGAGCTGCTAATTATAAAGTGAATTGTAATCCAGATTTGTTTGTAAGTAGATTTTGGTTAGACTTGAAATACATTTTCCTTTAGAACTATGGCTAAATCAGGATTCCTGCAGCTGAAACCTAAGATGAGGCCAAGGGTATCTTAAATTGAGGATAGGGCTCCAGTGCGCCTGTGTTATGTAGGTGGGCGTGCAGCACACTGGAGAGAGGGTAGTGTGATGGTGCAAGCACGTCTCTGTGGTTCCAGTTATTTGTAGCCATGCGACAGTAAAGGTCCAGTGTGGCCAGATTTTTTCCCTTTTTTCCTAAAGAAAATCCTGACATCTGAATGTTTCTGTAAATTCATAATAATATTAAGATGTCCTAATTTTTTTTGAATGAATGCTGAGGCCAAATTTGATGTATCGGTGGCCAGGTGAGGAACGTAGGCCTCATTTTGCAGCTTCCTTTATACTAACAGCTGGACTCCCAAGTTAACCCACAGAATGCTCTGTAAATTGTAGCCATGTTATAATATCGATTTGTGTTCTGGGAACAGGGCATGTGGGGCAAAAGTGATGTCGGCTCCCTTTTCTGGGTCTCAGGTAAAACTGTTGGGAATTTTGGACAGGTTTTAAAACAGGCAAAGCTAGGTAATTCTTCACACTCTGCCATCTGTTGTAGAGTATTTATTCTGAGTCATTAAGGGCCTTTGGAATACCTTCAGTTGTCCTTTTGTGCCCTGCCTTGCCTTTTTACTCCTTGCCTCCCAGAAAGACCGATGTGTTTTCCATCTCCCTTTAGCATTTTCATTTACTTCCTCCATTGGTGAGGAAACAATAAAAACAAATTCATGCTAAGCTTCATAGCTAGAAACATTGGTATTTATATATTTGGAAGTTTGTGCTTATTAACAAGTGAAGGTTGAATTGATAGACTTCTACACATTACAATAAAGTAGCATAAATATAATTAAGCTGTGTGAGATGATTTTAATTAGCTGTTATAGAATCTGGATATCCTACAATATACTGAAATCATAAATCTCTGAATCTGTAGACTTTGTTTCAAAATCAGCAGTGAGAGACTCTTCACTGACTCTTCTTCCTTAAATCTACAGTGCTATTATCATCTCTGGAGGACCTAATTCTGTGTATGCAGAAGATGCTCCCTGGTTTGACCCAGCAATATTCACTATTGGCAAGCCTGTGCTTGGAATTTGCTACGGCATGCAGGTACATCTGTGAATTTGCCTTCAGAGTTAACTTCATTTTATTCTGTTTGTAACTCCTATTCTATTAGTATTTTCTGTCTTGAGAGTATTTAGGATATTTAGTTGTATGAGATCATTTGCATATTGCAACTCTTTATGAATTGCTACACTAGTATAGTAGAACTGACCTGACTTAGTTTTGGCCACCCACCTTTATATAATTAAAATCCTACTTCGTGTACTATTTTCGACTTTGGTTTTGAGATTCATTGAAGTTATTCATTTTTACTGTTGTTTTTTTTGTTTGTTTGTTTTTGTTTTGTTTTTTGGGAAGGGGAACAGGACTTTATTGGGAAACAGTGTGTACTTCCAGGACTTTTTTTTCCCAAGTCAAGTTGTTGTTGTCCTTTCAATCTTATTGTGGAGGGTGCCGTTCAGCTTCAAGTTGTTGTCCTTTCAGTCTTAGTCATGGCAGGCGCAGCTCAGCTTCAGGTCCAGTTGCCGTTGCTAGTTGTAGGGGGCGCAGCCCACCATCCCTTGTGGGAGTCGAACCGGCAACCTTGTGGTTGAGAGCCCACTGGCCCATGTGGGAATCGAACCGGCAGCCTTCGGAGTTAGGAGCATGGAGCTCCAACCGTCTGAGCCGCCACCAGGCCGGCCTCATTTTTACTATTGAATTTAGTGTTCTAATATAGCACAAATTAATTGTACGTTCCACTGGTTAGTATTGCTGGTCTTTTCCCAGTTTTTGCTACTGCAAAACTGCCATAAATATTTTTGTATTTGTCTTTTTTTTGTCTTGTACATATACAAACTTTTCTCTAGGGTAACCATAAATTGAAATGCTGAGTCTCAGATTCACTGGGTAATGATATTTCTTCCCAGTTCACATTCTATAAAAATTCCTCCACTCTGTATCCCTGCCAAGCCTTGACATGGTGAAATGTTTTTTTCTTTTGTATTTTCCTATCTGAAGAGGTGTCAAAAGGATCACATTGTAGTCTTAATGTTCATTTTCCTTATTATTGTAAGATTTGTGTGTTTGTTTGCTATTAGTATCTGCTTTTTTATAAAACCTTGTTCATGATTTTTGCCCATTTTTTCAATTGATTTGTCTTTTTTTAAAAATTGCATTTATACTGGATAGTAAACTTTTGTCAATTAGCTATATTGCAGATACCTTCTAGACTGTGACTTTTCATTCTTTATCATTTCATATGGTCTTTTTTTTTTTTAAATGTTCTAAGAACATCTTTATTACAAGCATTTGGATTCTTTATACACTCCCACAAGGTTTTCTCAAATTCTTTTTATTAGCAGAATTTCTTTCTCTGACTTCCTCCCAAATCTAAACCTTATTGTAAAACTTTGGCATATATGACAGGTAGGAGGGGCTGATATGGTTAGGGTGGTAGACCTGGAGAACTACATGGCTTTCTTTGAGGCATTTAGGACTTGGAGGTGATCAGGAATCCATACTGAAAACCATTTCCTTAAGCCAAAATAGAATATTAAAACAAAAATTTAATAAGGAAATTGTTTTATTATACAGAAGGTTATCCCCTCCTTCCACAGACACACAGCTAATGGTTCACCTCCTTGCACTTTCAACCTTAAGTAGCATAGTTAAGAACTGAAAATAACTATGAAAGCCTTGTGAACAGGGCAGAGCTTGAAACTTTACTGCAAGCCATTGGTTTTCTAAAAAGACTTAAGCTTTACATGGACTTTTAAATTCTGTAGGTTTCCAACAGCTTTGGTTACCTTGATCATTCAGCTGTCCTCTAAGAACTGCAAATTAGGGGAGGAACAGGTGCACAAGGTTCATTGATTATAGAAGCAAATTTCATTCAGCAAATTTGAATGACTGCTCTGGGTCACATGCATGTTAGGCCCCCGGGACTCTGAAGAGACCTGAAGACATGGGGGGGCGAGGACATGGTCTATTTTGGTAATCATGCTAGCTTGAACGACTAGAGTAGAGAATGAAGGGGAAGATGAGAGGTGAAGTTAAATAGACAGTGGCCATTCAATGAAAAGTCTTTGTTCAATGTAAGGGACTTGGACTTTATCCTATAGACAAAGGGTCAGGAAACTGTGGCCTCTTTCCACATCTCTCCCACTGCCTGTTTTTTAACGACCTGCAAGCTAAGAATGGTTTTTGTATTTTGAAATGGTTGGAAAATTTTTTTTTTAAATTATATTTTGTGATATGTGAAAATTAAATGAAATTCAGATTTCTGTGTTCATAAATAAAGTTTTATTGGAACACAGCCACATCCATTTAAGTATTATCTACGGATGCTTTTGTGCTACAGTGACAAGAGTTGAATAGTTACTACAGAGACAGAAGGGCCTGCAAAGGCTAAAATACTTTCTGACCCTTTACAGGAAAAAATGACCAATCCCTGCTGGATATGCTAAAGAGCCATTGAAGAATTTAATCATGGATAACACAATCGTTTATATTTTAGTAGCTAACATCTGTATAGGCATACCTCGGAGATGCTTTAAGTTTGGTTCTAGACCACTACAGTAAAGCGAATTGTAACCTTTTTGCTGGTGGAGGGTCTTGCCTTCAGTTTGTTTAAAAAAAAAAAAAAAAGGCAACATCTGTGAAGTGCAGTTAAGTGGAGCGGTGGAGCGTAATAAAACGAGGTATGCCTGTACTGGCTTAGATAAGGGTTAGCAAGTTTCTTTCCTGCTGGACTTAACTGAAACCTTTATTCAAGAAGGTTTGCTGTGAATGTCTAAGGAAAATTGTAGAGGGCAGCATTTGGTGATGGTTTTAAATAATATGCCACTGTGCATTATATGAATGAACGTTTATTTAGCTTCTTGCTTTTCTGTTGGTGTCTGGGTCAGCCTGCATCATGTGTTACTATGCCAGATATCTTATGACACTTGTGGAACAGACACATCAAGATGAATTGTAGTGATTATATCAATGCAGACTTAATCTTTGAAAAAATCTGGCATTTATTTGGTGTTGGGGGTTTGGGCATATGTAAATGTAAATAAGAATAGAAGGTTGATTGACAAAAGGAGGGTCAGAATGAAGAGACCATTTGAAATAAGAGTATGTAGGTATTTGGGATTGGAACAAATGAGTTTAATTGAAAGACCAGATTTTCTTGCTTATCCCATCCATCTCCATGGCACAGCCTTCTGTTGGCTTTCAGACTTCCTTTGGGACCAGAGATTGAATAGCTTGGAGGAATTTATACCTGTCTAATTTTAATACCGTAGCTCTTGTTGACTACTCTAGCTTTTTTTAAAGTTCATATTACCTTTTACAGTGCTTTTAAATTGTACTCAGGTGAATGTATTAATTGATTTTATTGCTACGTGATAATAGATTAGGTGCTATAGCTTTAATCTATATAAAATGATGAATGAGCTGTTCACTAGTTTCCTAGAATTATTTATCTTCTGCTTTACTTAAAAAAAAAAAAAGTCACTGAGTTTTCATTCAGTTTTCTGAAAGACCAGAAAACTTGTTTTAGTCACTTGCTTCCTTTTTGGGGTTTTTCTCTTTTGGGTAAAGCCCATTTTGATGGACTATTAGTTACTTACTTGCTTCTTTTTGACCTGAAGTTCATTTTTATTTTAAAACCACATTTTCATCTAACTGCATTAAATCTGTAAAATGCAAGCTGATGTCAATTAATGAACACATGTAGTTACTTTTTATTATCATTTCTTTTCACTGTGCTAATTATTTTTAATTATAGGTTTGTTTTATTAATATATATCCTTAAAGCCTCCATTCACTTGTACCCAAATTAATTCTTAATGAATGGTTTTCTCCAAATTGTACAGGTAGAATTTTGTTTTAATTGAGTATATTTGATGTGTAATATTGTGTAAGTTTAAGGCATACAGTGTATTACTTTGATACATTTATGTATTGTAATACGATTGCTAGTGTAGTAATAGTTTATCACATTATATAATTGTTGTCTACATTCACTATACAGTACATTAGAGCTCTGTGGCCTATTTGCTACTCATTATAAGTTTGTACCCTTAAACACCATCACTCTTATGCTCTCCCCACCCCTCGCTGCCCCAGGCCCCTGGTAACCACCATCTTATTCTATTTTTTACAGGTTTAACTGTTTTAGATTCCACATACGTATAAGGGATACTATACATTACTTTCTTTGTCTGACTTAGCTCTGTCTTGCTTAGCTTACTGTGCTCAGGGTTCATCTATGTTGTTGCAAGTAGGAGGATATCTCCCTTTCTCATGACTGAATAACATTCCATACTGTGTATGTACCACATCATTTTTTATCCATTCATTCATTGATGGGCATTTGGGTTGTTTCCATGTCTTTGCTATTTTGAGTAATGCTGTAATAAGTACAATTGCTGGATCCTATGGTAGCTCTAATTTTTATTGTTTTGAAGAACCTCCATATTGTTTTCCATAGTGGTTGAACCAGTTTACAGACCCCCCAACAATGTGGAAGTAGCCCTTTCACCACATCCCCCCCAGCGCTGGTTATCTCTTGTCTTCTTGATGATAGCCATTCTGACAGGTGTGAGGTGATCTCTCATGGTGGTTTGATTTGAATTTCCCTGATAATTAATGATGTTGAGCATCTTTTCATGTGTTTGTTGGTCACTTTGATGTCCTCTTTGAAGAAATGTCTGTTTAGTTTTTCTACCCATTTTTTAAATCAGATTTTTTTTGTTTTTGAATTAACTCAGTTCTTTATATATTTTGGATATTAACTCATATGTCCACAGAAATTTTAAGATCCATGTTATGAATTAATGTTCATCTGAAATGTAGATACAATTCCAGTTTTTACACACAGCTGGCTGTGGCTAGCTCCTCTTTAATATTGAGGAAGAGCAAAAATAAGTAACTCTGTGTTCAAAGATTCTAGTTTTCAAAGGCAAATTAATTAAAAAGCCAAGATTGCTCAAAATAATTTTATACACTGAAGCTACTCATTACTAAAATATGTTAGAAATCCAGTGCTCGTTCCACTTCATAATGAAGAGGTGTTGTTTATATTCACCTACAAAATAACATAGCACCAGGACTCCTAAAGCAGCTCTCAAGACGAGTTACTTGAGAACTGCTTTAGGAGTCCTGGTGGTGTGTTACACCATCAGAGGCTTCAAACGTAAAGATCTGGTTAAGATTTAGAGTTTTTCTGTCTTCCTAGTTCTAAAATTCTGAAACTTAGTTACAGCCTATACTAATCCTAAATAACAGTGATGACAGCAATAACAATCCCAAACATCCTTTGGCTTGAATGTACTATGTCATCTTGCTTTATTTTTAATTTAGTATTTTATTTCTTAATATTTCAGATTTTCTCATAATGTACAAAATATCTTTTTATGATTGATGTTTAAATCAGGGTCCAGAGAAGGTCCACACATTACATTTGATTAATGTTACTTACATCTCTTTTAATCCATGCTATTAATTTGTGTGGCACGAGAGATAGAGGTCTACGTTGCTACTGGGTGTCATTGTTTCTAGGCCTTTTCAGTGAACAGTTAAGCGTATATATTCTTCCAGAAAGAGAAAGTATATTAATGTATACTATTATTTCCAATTAGGTTTTTACTTAACTCCTTTGATTTTTTTATTTTTATTTCCATGCTCTGAAGCCGAAAATCTGAATTCCTAATTGTATTATTTATTATTTGTTTTAACTTACAATATACACATATCTATACTACACATATAGCTGCCAAATAACAATATTAGTACAATGACTGCTAATATGACTACTGAATAAAGTGTTAGGATCTCTGAAATGCCTTTTGTTCTTAAGATAAATCCCAATAGAGATAAAATGTTGAAATTGTTATAATCTCTTGAAATTATTACTTGTTTGTATTTATTTGTCTCAGTTTTCAGTTTTTATAGATTGTTTTTTGAGATTTAATATTTTTTAATTGGTTTTGTTTATAATGGATAGAATAAATTTAAATTCTAGCAGAGTTGCACTGTTATATGCTTATTTCTGTTTTCTTGATCTACACATATGGCAAACTAGTATTTCTAAAGCAAAAGTATAAACTTTCAGTTATAAGATGAATAAGTTCTGGGGCTCTAACGTACTGGATGGTGACTATAGTTAACAACACTGTATTGTATACTTGAAAGTTGCTAAGAAAGTAGATCTTAAATGTTCTCACCACTCACAAAAAATGGTAACTATGTGAAGTGATGGGTGTGTTAACTAACCTTATTGTGCTAATCATTTAAAAATATGTATATATTATCGTCATGTTGTGCAGCTTAAACTTACACAATGTTAGATGTCAGTTATATCTCAGCTGGAAAAAAGCAAAGCAAAGGGACCCATTAATCATGTCTGTAATTAAGATATTGATGTGTCGTGTTTTACTTTCTCTATGTTTAGGGGCCTTCAGAAGGAAGAAATTGTTTTACTTACCCACGGAGATAGTGTAGACAAAGTAGCCGATGGATTCAAGGTTGTGGCACGTTCTGGGAACATTGTGGCAGGTGAAAATTCTAAAACTTTTGCAGATTTCATTTTTAAAAATTTATCTGAAGAGTCTAAGACTATGTTTCTGTATATGGTACTGTTTTTGATTTTTCTTATTTTTTTAAAGGTACTATAAATGTCGTAGAATCAACTATTAATTTGTGAAAGAAATGAAATATTAGGAAGATTATCTGGAAGAGAAGTTACTTGCTGGTTTGCTCTGAAATATTTTAAAAAATGTTTATACTAACACAAGTTTTTCAGACATAAAACACAGTAGTTACAATTTTATAGCTCAGGAAAAATTTGAGAACTCTCCTTCTTTCTAACATGCTCTATTCCTCATTGCCTTTTTAAATGCCTGTCTTAGGTTTGCATAGGCAGGTATCTTGGACGTATGTAACATACCAGACTCAGCACTCAGGACATTTCTCTGAAACAGGGTTGACAAACTATGACATATAATCAAATGCAGTAGTAACCTGTGTTTGTATGTCCAGGAACTAAGAATGATTTTTACATTAAAGGATTATAATAAAAGAGACTGTCTATATATGTGTGTTTTGCAAAGCCTAAGATTTTTACTGTCTACCTCTCTGTAGGAAGTTAGCCAGCCCATGCTCTAAAACCGTTTTTGTCGTCTACTTTTTTGAGGAAGAGAAATTGATTTCGAGCTGCTGGTATTTACTTGCTTATTTGAATAATTATAATGTAAATAATCATCAGTGATCCTGGAAATCAGTAGAGGAGAAAAGTGGGTTTTATCAATAAAGTTCATTTTGTTTGAAATGCCATATCTTAATAATAAGTTGAGGAAAAGATTTGTCCTGGATAAACTTAATTGAGTGTATAATCTGCCCCAGTTACTTAACGGACTAATATATTAGCATACAAATGATCCAAGAGTGGTTTTCATATTGAAGTGTTTTTACTTCACATAAAAGATCAATAGTGGTGGATGGCTTATGTATTTTTATTCATTCAACAAATATTTGAGCACTTACTATGTGCCAGGAACAATGCTAGGTGCCAAGGATACAGTAATGAACAAAATGGGCAAAATTTTGAACATTCTAGTTAGGGGAAGATATGGAACAGACAATATACAAACAAATACAGAATATATCAGGTGTCAGTGTTTGTTAAGTACATTGAAATAATAGGAGAAGAGAGGAGTGTTGCAGAATATGTGTGATTAGGGTTGTTAATGTTTTATATCAGATATTCAGGGAAGGTGTTTCTACAAGATGATATTGGACATGAAGGAAGTAAGTGCTGACCCTTCTGGATATTTGAGGGTAAAAGAAAGAGCAGTACAAAGCTTCTGGGATGGGACCATGTTTGAGGAACAGCAAGCAGACTACTTGGTTTTGCGAGGAGTAAACGTGGGGAAGAGTGGGAGAAGTTGGGCCAGTGAGGTTGTTGGGGACAGAACACAGGACCTTTGAGGCCGTTAGGAAAACATTCTTTGCTCTTAGTGAGGTGGGGTTTTGAGCCAAGGAGAGACATGATCTAATTTCAGGATTCACCTGGTGCAGTGAGGAGAATAGACAGAGTCAGCTGTTGAAGCAGGAGACCAGCTAGGCGACCGTGGTGGTGATCCGGAAGGAAGAGGGAGAACGGTGTGGGCAGTGGGCGCAGGGCGCAGGGCTGGGGGTGGTGGGAGTGCCTGCCCTCTCGGAGAGGTTTGGACAGACGTGGTTTGTTACATTTATGCCTAAGTAGTTCAGTTTTTTTGGGGGCGCTAATGTTGATCGTATTGTGTTTTAAATATCAAATTCCACTTGTTCATCAGTGGTATACAGGAAAGCAATGACCTTTTGGTATTAACCTGTATTCTGCAACTCAAGCAGTGATTCTGCTCTAATCATTTAATTAGTTCCAGGAGTTTTGTTGTTGTTGATTCTTTCAGGGTTTTTTGTATAGGCGATCATGTCATCTGTGAATAAAGACAGTTTTATTTCTCTTTCCCAGTTTGTATACTATTCATTTTCTTGTCTTTTTGTATTAGCTAGGACTTTTAGTACCATGTTCAATAGCTGCGGAGAGAGGGAGCACCCTTGTCTAGATCCCGATCTTAGTGGGAAACTTGAATTAAGTATGATGTTAGCTGAAGGTTTTAGAAGATAGTCTTTATCAAGTTGAAGAACTCCCACTCTGTTCTTAGTTTACTGAGTTTTTAGCATGAATGAGTGTTGGACTTTTTCACATACTTTTCTGCATGTGTTGATAGGATCGTGTCATTTCTTTTATAGACCTAGGCCTATTCAGATTGTCAATTTCTTGTGTGAGTTTTGATAAATATGTCTTTCAAAGAATTAGTCCACATGAGACAGAGTTGTTCATAGTATTCCTTTGTGTTTTTTTTTAAGGTTTTATTGGGGAAGAGGAACAGGACTTTATTGGGGAACTGTGTACTTCTAGGACTTTTTCCAAGTCAAGTTGTTGTCCTTTCAGTCTTAATTGTGGAGGGTGCAGCTCAGCTCCAGGTCCAGTTGGCGTTGCTAGTTGCAGGGGGCGCAGCCCACCATCCCTGGAGGGAGTCAAACTGGCAACCTTGTGGTTGAGGACGCGCTCCAACCAGCTGAGCCATCTGGGAAGCAGCTCAGCTCAAGGTGCCGTGTTCAATCTTAGTTGAGGGACTTCGAGGAGTTGAACCGGGCAACCTTGTGGTTGAGAGCCCACTGGCCCATGTGGGAATTGAACCGGCAGCCTTCGGAATTAGGAGCACGGAGCTCCAACCACCTGAGCCACCTGGCCTGCCCTTTAGTATTCCTTTATTATTCCTTTAACGTTCATGGAATCTGTAATGATGCTCCTTCTTTCATTTCTGATATTAGTAATTTGTGTCCTCTCTTCTTTTAGTTAGCCTGACTGGAGACTTAATCAATTTTATTGCTCTTTTCAAAGAACTAGGGTTTAGTTTTGTTGGTGTTTTATTTCCCCCATTCATTTCCTGTTTTAAATTTCATTGATTTCTGATTTAATTTTTACCGTTTCTTTTTGTCTGCTTACTTTGGATTTAATTTTCTCCACTTTTTCTTGTTTTTCTGAGGTGGATGCTTAGATGATTGATTTTTAAATCTTCTGTTCTAATATGTGCATTCAGCTATAAATTTCCCTCTAAGTTCTGTTTTTGCTGTCTTTTGGTGTTTTCAGACCAATTTCCAATGTGTGTGGGAGTGTGTGTTTGGGGGATGTTTCCCACACCAGCAGGGTATCCAAGAATTCAACTCAATTCTAATGCTATCCACCTGGACATAACATCAGGCTCTACAGATGAGGGCTCAGTCCCACAAGACTTACCAGTTGCAGGCCTAATGTGACCGATTGGCTGAGGATTGGAGGTTCCAGTGATCCCTCCTACGACTCCAGATGCCAGTTGTATAATAATTCCAGGTTGTTACCAGTACTTCTGACTGACTGACCTATAAATCAGAGGTTCCTATAACCCCCTCTTGGGGCTCGATTGATTTGCTAGAACAACTCACAGAACTCAGAAACATTTTATTTACTAGATCACCAGTTTCTTATAAAAGGATATAACTCAGGAAGAGCCAGGTGGAAGAGATGCATAGGTCACGGTGTGGGGAAAGGACCGGAGCTTTCATGCCCTCTCCTGACACGCCACTGTCTCCTAGTTCTCCCTGTGTTCACCAACTTGGAAGCCTTCTGAACCCTGTCCTTCTGGGTTTTATGGAGGCTTCATTACGTAGGCATGATTAAGTAAATCATTGCCCATTGTGATTAATTCAACATCCAGCCCCACTCTCCTCCCTGGAGGTCAGGGGCCTGGGACTGAGAGTTTCAACCCTTTAATCACGTGGTTGGCTCCTCTTGTCAGCCAACTCACATCCTTAGGTGCATTCCGCACATTACAGGCACCTTTAAGCTTTCATCAACTTAGGAAATGCCAAGGGTTTTGGAAGCTGTGAGTCAGGAATTGTGGACAAAAACCAAATATATATTTCCTATAAATCACAATATTGCACATTTAAGTTCCGTTCTCTTAGCAAATTTCAATTATCCAATACAGCACTATCAACTATGTTCACTGTGTTATACATTAGATCCTCAGACTATTTGTCTTACAGCTGAAAGTTTGTACCCTTTCACCAACCTGTTCCTGTTTCCCTTACCCTTTCCCGCAACCCCTGACAATCACTTTCTTTGCCCTCTGTTTCTGAGATCGACATCTTTTTCTTTTTTTAAGGATTGCACATGTGAGCGATGCCATGCAGTATTTGGCTTGTTTCGCTTAGCTTAATGCCCTCCAGGTTTGTCCATATTGTTGCATGTGACTGGATTTCCTTCTTTTATTTCAGGCTGAATGATATTTGTGTGTGTGTGTGTGTGTGTGTGTGTGTGTGTGTGTGTGTATGTATAGATAGGTGCACACCACATTTTCTTTATCTGTTAATCCAGCAGTGGACACTTAGTTTGTTTCTAGGTCTTGGCTATTGTGAATAATGCTGCAGTGAACATATAGATGTCTCTTTGAGATAATGGTTTCATTTCATGTATACCCAAAAGTGGGATTGCTGGATTATATGGTAGTTCTATTTTTAATTTTTGTGTGAAACCTCCATACTGTTTTCCATAGTGGCTATACCAGTTTATATTCCCCCGAACAGTGTACAAAGGTTCCCATTTCTCCACATCTTTGCCAGCATTTGTTATCTTGTCTTTTTGATAACAGATACCCTACCCAGTATGAGATGATATGTCATTGTGGGTTTGATTTGCTTTTCTCTGATGATTAGTGATGTTGAGCACTTTTTATCTACCTGTTGGCTACTTGTAAGTCTTTGGAAAAATGTCTATTCAGGTCCTTTGCCCATTTTTTAATTGGGTTGTTTTTTTGCCTTTGAGTTGTATGAGTTCCTTGTATGTTTTGGATATTAACCTCCTGTTAGATATATGGTTTGCAAACATTTTATCCCATTCCATAGGTTGCCTTTTCATTTTGTTGGTTTCCTTTGCTCTGCAGAAGCTTTTCAATTTGATGTAGTTAGTCCCTCGTTTGTTTTTGTTGCCTTTGCTTTTGGTATCAAACCCAAAAAAATTATTGCCGAGACCAATGTCACGGAGTTTTTTTTCTATGTTTTCTTCTAGCAGTTCTATGATTTCAGGTTTTACATTCAAGTCTTTAATCCATTTTGAGCTAAATTATATGTATGGTCTAAGATAGGGATCCAGTTTCATGTTTTATGTTTGCATGTGGCCATCCAGTTTTCCCAACATCAGTTATTGAAAAGAATATTCTTTCCCCATTGTATATTCTTGGCTTTGCCGTAAATTAATTGACCCTATATGCATGAGTTTATTTTGGGGCTCTCTGTTCTGTCCCTTTGGTTTGTGTGCCTGTTTTTATGTGAGTGTCATACTGTTTTGATTACTATAGTGCTGTAATATAGTTTGAAATCAAGAAGTGTGATGTCTCTAGCTTTGTTCTTTCTCAAGATTGCTTTGGTTCTTTAGAAATTTTTGTGGTTCCATACAAATTTTAGGATTGTTTTTGCTATTTTTGTGAAAAATGCCTTTAGGATTTTGATAGCGATTGAATTGGATCTATAGATTGCTATGTGTAGAATGGACATTTTAACAATATTAGTTCTTGTAAACCAGGGGTGTCCAAACTTTTTTCAATGTTTTTCACCAAGGGCCATATGCGGTAAAATACACAAACAGCCAGGCCACTCACTCGAGGTGAAATACATATTGCCTCACCTGGTTTATTTAAGTAAACTAAATACGTTTTTGGAATTTGCTGCGGGCCAATTGAAAATGGATCGCGGGCCGCAGTTTGGACACCCCTGTTCTAAACCATGAACATGGGATATCTTTCCATTTATTTGTGGCTTCTTCAATTTCTTTCATCAGTCTTACAGTTTTCGAAGTACAGATCTTTCATCTCCTTTGTTTAAATTTATTCCTAAGTATTTTATTATTTTGATGATATTATAAATGGGAATGTTTTCTTAATTTTTTCTTACACTTTGTGTATAGAAACACAACTGATTTCTGTATGTTGATTTTTCTATCCAATCTTACTAAAATTGTTTATTAATTGTAACAGTTTTTTGGTGGAGTCTATGGTTTTCTGTATGTACTATCATGTCATCTGCAAGTAAAGACGATCTTACTTCTTTTCCAATTTGGAAAATTTTACTTCTTTTTCCTGTCTGATGGCTATGGCCGAGACTTCCAGTCCTATGCTGAATAAAAGTGACCAGAATAGACATCCTTGTCTTCTTCCTGATCTGAGAAGGAAAGCTTTCAGCTTTTCACCATTGAGTATGTTACCTGTAATCTTGTCGTATATAGCCTTTATTATATTGACATATGTTCCCTCTGTACCCAGTTTGTTGAGAGTTTTTATCATGAATGGATGTTGAATTTTATCTAATGCTTTTTCTATATTTTTTGAGATGAACATATGATTCTTTATCCTTCATTTTGTTAATGTGGTGTGTCTCATTGATTGATTTGCAGATGTTGACGCATCCTTGCATCCCTGGAATAAATCACACTTGATCACAGTGTATGATCCTTTTAATGTATTGTTGAATACAGTTTGTTAATATTTTGTTGAGGATTTTTGCATCTATGTTTATCAGGTATATTGGCCTACAATTTTCTTGTAGTGTCCTTGTCTCGCTTAGATATCAGAGTAATGACCTCGTGGAATGAGTTTGGAAGTGTTCCTACATCTTATATTTTTTTGGAATAGTTAGATAAGGATTAATATTTTTCTTTAACTTTTTGGTAATTTAACTAGTGAAGCCATCTGGTCCTGTACTTTTCTTTGTGGGAGGTTTTGATTATTGATTTGATCCCCTTACTAATAATTGGTCTTTTCAAAATTTCTGTTCTTGGTGCAGCACTGGTAGGTTTTATGATTCTATTAATAGAAATTTATCCATTATAGGTTATCCAATTTGTTGGTGTATAATTGTTTATACTGTATTTCCCCAAAAATAAGACCTAGCTGGACCATCAGCTCTAATACGTCTTTTGGAGCAAAAATTAATATAAGACCTGGTCTTATTTTAGTATAAGATTGGGTCTTTATGTAAGACTAGGTATAATATAATATAAGACCGATAATATAATATAATAATATATTATATAAAGACCCGGTCTTATATTAAGTTTTGCTCCGAAAGATACATTAGAACTGATGGTCCGGCTAGGTCTTATTTTCGGTGAGACACGGTAGTAGTCTCTATGATCCTTTATATTTCTGTGTTATCAGTTGTTATATCTGTTATGTCTCCTTTTTCATTTCTAATTTTGAGTACTCTCTTTTTTTCTTGGTTAAGTCTGGCTAAAGGTTTGTCTATTTTATTTATCTTTTCAAAGATCAATTCTTAGTTTAATTGACCTTTTCTATTTTTTTTTTTAGTCTATTTCATTTTTTCCCCCTCTGATCTTGTAATTTCCATCCTTTGAGTAACTTCAGCCTTGGTTTGTTCTTTTTCTAGTTCCTTGAAGTGTAAAGTTAGGTTGTTTACTTGAGATCTTTAGTTTTTCTTGATGTAGGTGTTAATTGCTGTAAACTTCTTTCTTAGAATTGCTTTTGCTTCATCCCATAAGTTTTGGTTGGTTTGTTTTTATTTGTATTTGTCTCAAAATTTTTAAAATTTATCTTTTGATTTTTTGACCCATTGGTTTTTCAGGACCATGTTGTTTAATCTCCATGTATTTGTGAATTTTCTAGTTTTCTTCTTGTAAGTGATTTCTAGTTTATCATTGTGGTTGGAAAAGATACTTGATATGATTTTAATCTTTTAATTTATTGTGACTTGTTTTCTGGCCTTACATATGATTATCTTGGAGAGTGTTCCGTGTGCACTTGAGAAGAATGTATATTTCCTCTCAACATTTTAAATATTTCACTCCACTCTCTTCTGCTTCCATGTTTTCTGAGGGGAAGTCGGATGTAATTCTTATTTTCACTCCTCTATAAGTAAGTTGTTTTTTTCCTCTGGCTTCTTTCATGATACTTTCTTTATCTTTGCATTAATGTATTTTGAAAATGATAAGCCTCAGTGTAGTATTTTTGTTATATATCCTGCTCAATGTTTTCTGAGGTTCCTGGATCTGTGGCATGGTGTCTGAAATTAATTTGGGGAAATTCTCATTTATTGTTGTTTCAAATATTTCTTTTTTTCCTTTCTCTCTTTGATCTTCTGGAATTCCCTTTCTGTGTATTTTACACCTTTTGTACTTGGATATTCTAGTTTTATTTTCAGTGTTTTTTGTCTCCTTGGTTTTCAGTTTTGGCCTTTTTTATTGAGACATCCTCTAGCTCACTCATAGATTATTTTCTTATCTGTGTCCAGTCTACTTATAAGCTCATCAAACTCATTCTTTATTCCTATACAGTGTTTTTGATCTTAGCATTTCTTTTTGGTACCTTTTTAGAATTTCCATTGCTCTGCTTACATTGCCCATCTGTTCTTGCATTCTGTATTTTATCCATTAGAGTTTTTATCTTCTTAATCATAGTTGTTTTAAATTCTTAACCAGATAATTTCAATATCCCTGTGATATCTGAGTCTAATTTTGGTGCTTGCTCTAGCTCTTCAAACTCTTTTGTCTTTTAGTATGCGTTGTAATATTTTTCTTGGTAGCCAGACATGGTGTACTAGGTAAAAGGAATTGCTGTGAACGGGCCTGGCTTGTGATGGTAAGGTACTGGGGACAGGGAGAACATTCTGTAGTCTTATGAGTAGGTCTCAGTCTCTTCGGGAGCCCATGGTCCTGGGTTATGAACTTCACAAGTGCCTGTCACTTCTTCCCCTTGTTATATGGGACAGAATGACTTGAGTGGGCTGGAGTTGGGTATGTCCCTTCTCCCAGGTACTTAAACTCTGTTAAAACCCTAGCAGGTTAGGCTAATTACACAGTTTCTCCTGAGAGTAGACCTTGTTAAGAAGGACAGAATAGTCTGGTGTGTTTCAAAATTGTTCCTTTACCCCCTATCCCTGCTGGAAGCATAAGGGGATTTTGCTCTGATATTCTCTGTGAGAACTTGGTCAAGCTCCTGGATGTAAAATTCGCAGTGGGAGGTCCCCATGCCTGGGTCCTTCTGGAGTTTTTATCTCTTAGATTTGCACATGCTGAGCCTCCAGCAATTCATCAATTGTAGTTCAGGTTTCCCCATTTTTGGCAGTGGTTCCTGTGGAGGTTTGCATTCATGGGTTTCTGCTCTGGTAAGTTGTGATTCTCTGCATTTACCTGTTAGTCTCTCCAAGGACAGTAGTCAGCTTTTTACTTCTTGTTAGGACAGAGTGGTGTCTTCCAGCTACTTACATGCTGAAGTGGAAACCGGAAGTTAGATTGGATTCTGATATGATTTGAAGAGAGAGATAAAGTTGTGTTGCATGTGGAGTGGATGAGAGAATAGAATTGAATTTTAAACTCCCAAGGCTTTTGGTCTGAGCAACCAGAAGGATGAAGTTTCTATTTATCTGATGGGAAACAAAGCAGGAGTTTGGGTTTGCATATTAAATTCAAGATGTCTTATTAAACATTAAACAGGGGCGGCCTGTTTAGCTCATTTGGTTAGAGGGCAGTGCTCTTAACAACAACGTTGCCGGTTCGATTCCCACATGGGCCACTGTGAGCTGTGCCCTCCACAACTAGATTGGAACAACTACTTGATTTGGAGCTGATGGGTCCTGGAAAAACACACTTAAATAAATAAAAGTTAAAAAAAATATATGTTTAAAAAAAACAAACGCTCACCCCTCCTAATAAAAACAAAATATAAAAAAACTGACCAGTTGGGTGCTTTAAAAAAAACACATTAAACTGAAGGTATGAGTAGGCAGTTGTATCTATGAGCCGGGACTGGAGAGGAGGAAACTGGGCTAGAGGTACAAATTAGGGAGTGTAGCAACATATGGGTAGAATTTAAGGTCATGAGAGTTTGAGATCACTTATAATGTATCAAGGAGGTTTAAGGGCTGAGAACTGGGTAACTTTCATGTGTAGAGATGGGTAAGATGAGGAAGAGCAACGAAGAAGATTCAGAAGGAGCAGACAGTGAAATAAATGAACCGAGAGAGTGGTGTCCTAGAAGCCAAGTAAAGTAAGTGTGAGGTTCCCTGATACAGTACGACCAGTATGAGTTTGGGAGCCTCCCAGGCCTGCCTTAATTACCTAACTCTCTGAGTTCAGAACCATAAGCAAGGGTAATACATGCACATGTAAAACATCAGTCTAACATGTGCTGCTTAGTAGATAATCAGTAATTGTCAGAAACACATTTAGTCAAGTCAGTGATGTTATATTTGTGGTTAATAGTAGCCAAGAAAGAAACACTTAGAATATTGTAACTGGTCTAATATATGAGGTTCTTCTTATGTAGAAAATTGGTAGCTGCACATTGCATGTGAAAGCCATTTTGGGTCTGAGAATCAAAACTGAGTTATCATTTCATTAACTAGAGAAGACAATTGAAGTAATCTGGGTAGAGAAGTGAGGGTACTGTGAAATAATCTCTGTAGGACTTATTTCACTGTCATGTGCCGTGTTTCCCCGAAAATAAGACCTAGCTGGACAATCAGCTCTAATACGTCTTTTGGGGCAAAAATTAATATAAGACCCAATATTATATTATTTTATGTTATGTTATGTTATATTATATTATATTACATTATACCTGGTATTACATCACATCACATCCAGTCTTATAGTAAAATCAGACCAGGTCTTACATTAATTTTTGCTCCAAAAGATGCATTAGAGCTGATTGTCCGGCTAGCTCTTATTTTCGGGGAAACACGGTAGTTCATTAATTGTTACATAAGACCTTTAAAAAAGATCATGGCTGTATAGTTTTTATTTTTATTTTTCCTGTCGCTAAAAATCCAACTAATTTGTATTTGTTTTCACATTTTCGGAGGAAGAAATTGTGAGGAATTACTGTGGGTACTAATTGAGTCTTTTCAACATGAAAAAATTTTAATTTGTGATTATTTTCTCTATAAAGGTATAGCAAATGAATCTAAAAAATTATACGGAGCACAGTTCCACCCTGAAGTTGGCCTTACGGAAAATGGGAAAGTAATACTGAAGAACTTCCTCTATGATATAGCGGGGTGCAGTGGGAGCTTTACTGTGCAGAACAGAGAACTTGAGTGTATTCGAGAGATCAAAGAGAGAGTGGGCACATCAAAAGTTTTGGTAAGCAGTTTACATCTGAAAGGCTACAAAATTATGTCAGTAATACTAGAGCTGGCTTCCTCAACACAGCCCTTCAGTGTGGAATGGGTGAGCATGTGCTTTGTGAGTTGCACTGAGAATGCTCTTTCAGTTTCCCTACGTCCCTTTGATACAGTGTTTTTGGGTAACAATTTAAGCTGATAGTTTTTGTTTCCTTTTTGCTTATTGTACTCCATTTGATTACATCCTTTTCATCCTGTAGGTTTTGCTCAGTGGTGGAGTGGATTCAACGGTTTGTACAGCATTGCTGAATCGTGCTTTGAACCAAGAGCAGGTCATAGCTGTGCACATTGATAATGGCTTTATGCGAAAACGAGAAAGCCAGTCGGTAGAAGAGGCCCTCAAAAAGCTTGGAATTCAGGTCAAAGGTATGGATGAGCCCCAGAAAAGTTAATTTGCATGGCGGGACTTGTTTAATCAAATCTAGCCTGAAGTGAGTACATTGCCTTAACCAAGTACAGTTTTCCCAATAAGTTCATGGTTGAAAATATTTTTTATTTTTATATTATAATTACTTCTGGTTCAGGAGGGGATTTTAAATTTTAAAACTTGATTATTTCTAATATTGTATATAGATCAATAAGTTACCATATTCCAGCTACCATTCTGTTCTACTCATTCTGTTTTTTAATTTTTTCTTACACATAATATTTAAGTGTGAGACTATCCAAAGCCTTTCTACAATAGGTACTGATATACAGATTATTTTACAAACAAAGGCTTATACAGAGAAGAGGAATGAAGAGCCTATAGCCACTTTTTTTTTTAAGGCCACGAATAAACTTTTTGGGGCTTAACTGCATTTACATTTGTGGAAATCTTTTATATTTTTTTAAAGACTAGGTGTAATAGTTATAGTGAAATTAAGTCAGTAGTTTAATGATGCAGGCGAATATATCAGTGAACTAATTGAATTGATGCCAAAAGGTTGAATATGCAGTGAAGGTGCGTCTATTTCTTTCTCCTTTTGAAACTTCACTAAAATAACAGTGCAGGCCTAACCCAAGCGTAGTATCACAAGGACAAAGAATAGAGGGGGTGATAGCAGTCTGATGATTTCAACAAAATGTTGGAATGTGGGAAGCAGATGGAAAATGTGGCTTATACCTGATAAACTAATTATATCTGATAAACTAACTTGAAATTTCATGAACCCTCAATAGCCAAGCCTTTTCTGAAATACTAGGAGGGACCCTAGTAGTAGTATCTTCACATGGTCATACATTTTTATGAAACTTGTGAGTAAGATATTTTAATAATTTGTAGTTAATTAAGTTCACTGGGGTTTTCTACTCTAACTTGCTTTCTGTTGGGTGGTGTTAGACTGGCTGTGGCATTTTGGGTTTAGGCTGGGAAAACGTTGTTAGGTGTACATTTAGTTTGGGTTTTAGTGGTATAGGCACACCTTTGAGAGGTTGTGGGTTCAGTTCCAGACCTCCTCGATGAAGCGAGTTGTAGTCTTTTCACTGGTGGACAGTCTTGTCTTCCTTCAATTTGTAAAAAACACAACATTTGTGAAGCATAACAAAGTGAGATGTAATAAAATGAGGTGTGCCTGTATATATGTGATTTGTAATCGGAAACCTGCATCTGTCCCTGTAACTGACATAGCAGAATGGGGGACTGTACAACCTCGGGCTGTGGGCTTAGGGGAGGAAGCCCACAAAAAACAAGACTTCTGGGGAGGCCTGGGGATTGGAAGCCTTGGCTTTCCTGTTGGGTGTGGTTCTCTGGCTGAGCCTGAAGTGGACTGGCTGAAAATTTGGAAGCAGCTCCTTTTCCTTAACACAAGAACAATCTGCTGCTAGCTCTGCCTATCAGAAGCCAGGATTTATCCTCCAATGAGGCTAAACAGGAAACATTTGGACTTGGGCATATCAATACCAGGCATAGTTGAGGGTGGAAGTAGATTTTGCATGAAAAACAATAGGATTAAGTAAAAGTCTGTGTACTGAATGGTGACTTCCTCCGCCTGACACTTCTTTTGTTCAATTTACCTGAATGCTGATAAGCAGGAGATTGGAGATGTCTTCTCTGGAGTAACTGAAAAGTTTAAGACAAAGGCCTACAGTTTTTACTAGGAGTCCCCCAATGAAATACCAGCTGCTGTGTCATCTTATAGTGAAGCCCACTGGATTTTCAGCCATGTTACCAAATACAGATCTTAGTCGGTTTTTGAAATACCTTGCTCTTAAATGTAAATGGACAGTCAAGGACTAGAAAATACATGTTAATAAATGTCAGTTTTTAAGAAATTAGTCAATGGACAGTTCTGAGAACTTTGATCCCTGTATATGAACCACTGCTTTCAGTTTCCTTGGGGCCATGCTTCTTGCTGTGGCTTTTGCTTGTTGCTCTGGTGGAGCACTAAATAGAGGGAAAGCAATCAGCCTAATTTATGATATCAGCCTAGATCATTAAATGTCAGGATTCACCAAAGGACACTGTTGAATGCCTGTTTCTGGACTCTGTTAATCATGGTTTATTGGTAGTTCTGGAATATTTAGGCAAATTAATGGGCGATCAAAGGATTTATCTAGATTTGTTTCCTGTAGTTTGATTTGTTTGTACAATTTAAAAACTATCTTCTGTTTAAAACATGTTTCTCCCCTCTTCCCCAGTGATAAATGCAGCTCATTCTTTCTACAATGGAACAACAACTCTACCAATATCAGATGAAGACAGAACTCCTCGAAAAAGAATTAGCAAAACGTTAAATATGACTACAAGTCCTGAGGAGAAAAGAAAAATTATTGGGGATACTTTCGTTAAGGTACCTTTTAAATATCCTCAGTGTGTAGTATTTTTTATGTGAATTTTAATATTTGTTTTTTCCTTGTCATTATATCAAATAACCAAATTTGCTGACTAATTTTGATCCTTTTTTTTTTTGGCCAAGAGTTTTATTTTATTTTGCAATTATGCTGACCTGTAGGAACTGTGTTAACGTTTTTAGAAAAAAAAAAATGTATACTTATGTTTTCAGGCTATTGTAACTATTTAAGAATAGGTATTTTAAGTTGATATTAGACTTTAGTTCTCTGGGTATTACAATGGCTAGTTTTCAGGCTCTTGAAGGGAATGTTTGGAGACCTTTTTGAATTATGTTAAAACTTGTTCTTTAAAGAACACACGTTCTTAAAGGAGTTTATTTTGGGAGTTGGTGGATTTCATCTGGTTAGTATTGCACAAGGACTTTGAGAAATTTAGCTGAAAGTATAAAATTTTGCTTTTTTAAAAAAAAGATTTATCTTTTAAAAAGGCTGTTTTACTCCTGTTGGTTATAGATTGCCAATGAAGTAATTGGAGAAATGAACCTGAAACCCGAGGAAGTTTTCCTTGCCCAAGGTACTTTACGGCCTGATCTAATTGAAAGTGCATCCCTTGTTGCAAGTGGCAAAGCTGAACTCATCAAAACGCATCACAATGACACAGAGCTCATCAGAAAGTTGAGAGAAGAGGTAAAAACTCTGTGAACTTTCCCATAAAGCTCTTTCCCTCCCTCCCTTAACCATTTGTAAGTGTGCACAGTTGAGTAGTGTTAAGTGTGTTTGCATTGTTGTGAAACAGGTTTCCATAACTTTTCATCTTGCGAACTGAAATTCTCTGTACCCACTGAACAACAGCTACCCTTTTCTCCCTCTCCCCAACCCCTAGTAACCACCATTCTACTTTCTGTTTCTATGAATTTGACTACTTTAGATGCCTTATATTAATGACTAGCTTTGTTCACTTAGCATAAGTCCTTGAGGTTCCTCCATGTTGGCATGTGACAGGATTTCCTTCCTTTCTAAGGCGGAATAATATTCTATTATATGTAAATACATATTTTGTTTACCCATGTATCTGTCGATGGACATTTTGGTTGCTTCCACTTTTGGCTGTTGTGAATTGTGCTGCTATGAACATGGGTTTGCACATATCTCTTGGAGACCCTGCTTTCCATTCTTACGGATATATACCAAGAAGTGGAATTGCTGGATCATATGGTAGTTCTATTTTTAATTTTTTTAGGGACCGTCTTAATGTTTCCATAGCGGTTACACCATAGTACCTTTTCACCAATAAATACACAAGGGTTTCAATTTTTCTGCACCTTGGCAACACTTGATATTTTCTGCTGTTTTCATAATAGCGATTGTAATGGGTGTGAATTATCTGTCTCCATATTTTGGGTATCTTAGTGGATGTGCAGTGGTATCTTATTGTGGTTTTTGATTTGCATTTCCCTAATAGCTACTGATATTGAACATCCTTTCATTTGCTTATTGGCCATTTGTATATCTTTGGAGAAATAGCAATTCAGATCTTCTCATTTTTTAATTGGTTTAATTTTTATTGAATTTTAAGTGTTCTTTATATATTCTAATTACGCGTCCTTTATAAGATACATGATTTGCCTTCTATGGGTTGTCTTTTCACATTCTTGATGGTATCATTTGGCGAGCTTTAATTTTGAAACACTAGTATATTTTAAAATTGCCTTGTATTGTAATGAGAACTAGATCAGAGATGGAGGGTAGGTTTGCTCTGATATATTTATATTTAAAATATTATATTTAAATTATGTTTCAAAGAAAAATAAGATCACTATATTAGTCATCTAATTCCTTATAAGCACATAGAAGGAAATACTTGAAAAGATGAAGTTTTAAAAAATGATTTTTAAATCTAAGGTAAAAGACAGCAGGAAAAGCCAATCATTTGTTACTCTTTGTTTTCCATGTCATTTTGGTTACTGATTTGTATTAATTGGCTTTTTCCCCCTGTAGGGAAAAGTGATAGAACCTCTGAAAGATTTTCATAAAGATGAAGTAAGAATTCTAGGCAGAGAACTTGGACTTCCTGAAGAGTTAGTTTCCAGGCATCCATTTCCAGGTAAAATTAGAATTGAATTCTGTTTGATTTGTCATTAGATCTTCATGTTGAAGAAATATCAATTCAGACAATTTTGAAATAATTTATCTCAGGGAACACGTAACTTGAGAGAAAGGAAAGGGTGGGTAGGGAATGAGAAAATTCTTTGTAGTACCTACTGTATATACTTTATTACTCATTTTCCATTGTATTTATATTTAGTTAGTATACTATTTTTATGAGTCTGGCAGATAATGTTGCCATCAGATGAGAAAACCAAGGCTTAAAGATATTTTATTTACATTGCCACACAATTCTTAGTGTCAGAGCTGGGATTTGTATGTTCTTTCTATGATACCATGTTGTATTCCATGGAAGACGGGGTTAAAACTTGGTTCTCTGAAATCCTTACCCCATGGCTGACTTGTGTGAAAGGATGTACCATTCATTTTCTTTGCACAAAGCTGTGTGCAACTAATTCATGAACAAAGAATACTCAGTTTAGTCATTTGCTGTCATATAGAAGAATAATTAATTAGAGATGATATTTGTTTAAAGTTAGGACTGAGAGTCTTAACCTGTTTTTATTATGAGCTCTTCAGTTTGGGCAAATCTTGTGCCTCAGTTTCTAGCTCTCATCATTAGGTGATGAGTTGAGAGAATGGTCCAATTAAATTAAAAATACAGAAATAGTTCACATTTCTTAAGTTACTAGTACGTGTTAATAAGCACTCTTCTAAATATTTTACACACATTGTCTTATTTGATAGACAATATGTGTATCACAATAGAAACTACTATTATTCTGTTTTACAGATGAGGAAATTCAGGGACAGAGACTAATATGCCAATAGTTAATGCAGATTAGGTTTGGAGCCAGGATTCTAGCCCCAATAATCTTGCCTCAGAGTTTGTGCTCTTAACTATGATATTGCTTCCTAAAAACAGTTTACAGAGGTATAACCTATGTGGTGATTAGCACTGTTTTTATCAATAAACTTAAAATCTTGTAATTTAAGATGATCAGTCCTTAATCTAAGGATTAGATTAATCAAAGGATTGTGTATAAATGCAATGGAGGGAGGCCAAGTGGTCCAGTGTCTTTGGTCATCATTTCAGCTGGACTCACTTGACTATTTGAAAAGTCTTGTTGGATTTTTTATTATGTAAGATTTCATTGGCAAAAAGGATTTTGCTGCTTTTAAAAACAACTAGGCATGCTACTTATCTTAAATAAGCTGTTTATTCTAAAGGTGAGGCATGAAACTAAGAAATTAATGGACATGGCTAAGGTTTTGTCTATGAGCAGCCATCTGAAGGGATGCCTCTTCTGTTTTTATATAGTAAAGCAGCAGAATCCATTTTTCTTAGATCCATGCATATCTTGTGTTTTTAATCCATTTAAGTATTTGGTGAAATAGAAACACCAGTTCACATCTTTTGGAATTAAACACTCTTTTGTTGTACATTTGACTTTTTTTAAAAACAACATACTCTTCTTTCTAAAATTAGATTGGTAGTTGAACCTGGGTTATCAATGATAAGGTGATTTATTATACTGTCCTCTTTACTTCTGTGTATGTTTGAAAATTCCCTTATTAAAAAATTTTAAAAAGATTGGCACATATATTGTGAGTTAAAATGTATTGGAAATTTGTGACACTTAATCAAAAATGAAATAGAAATCACTGATATGTAAAGGGAATTAAAACACTCTAAACAATGGATGGGAGACTAATAGCTACATTTGAAATTAAACAATTTACAAAACTTGCAATGGTGTTATGTCAATTATATCTCAATAAAACTGGAAAAAAAACTTAAAATGGCAAATGGATTTTAATTTTTGGAAGGACTTTATATTTGGAAATAGCAAAAATTGTATATTAAATTTTTATATTAAATGTAAATTTATACTAAATATCATTGTTACTCTTCTCTTTAGGTCCTGGCCTGGCAATCAGAGTAATATGTGCTGAAGAACCTTATATTTGTAAGGACTTTCCTGAAACCAACAATATTTTGAAAATAGTAGCTGATTTTTCTGCAAGTGTTAAAAAGGTAATAATTTACACTGAATTTGTATATTATGAGAGCTTTAAACAGACACAGCTAATCAGTACAAGAAATTAAATGGATTCTTGTTGTACTCCAGTATTTATAATGAATTTATTAGGGTTTCATTGAAAATTCAGAGTAATTAATCTTTGCAATGACTATGAAGACAATATTCTACAGAGACACTTAAATGTGGACTTCTCTTTCCAGACATGCAGTAGATTAGATGCCTGAATCCTTAAAAATGCTAAATATGAAAGGGTATTCTAGCTCCAAATTGAGAATGAATGGAAAAGTCTTCCAGTCCTTCTGTAGATTTGGTGCCTAAATTCATAATCTGTGTGGTCTGAAAAACCACAAGCTAAAAATTCTGAGATTTAATGTGGAGCTTGGTTGGTAGTGCTTCCAGGTGTCAGGAAAGAAGCAGTGTATTTTCAAATAGGCCTCAAAGGATTCCCACAGATACAGTTCCAACTAATACGAGCTCACAGTGAAAAATTACAAAATATGTATAGAAGTAAGGAACCATGAATGAGAGCTAGTGGAAACTAGCAGAACATAACCCTCAAACACTTCAAATACTGAGATTAGCAGATTGACAATATAAAGTACATAGAATTAAAAAGCAATTGACAATAAGAATAAAATATATGATAAGAGACTATCAAATATCAAAATAGCTGGGCAACTTTGAAGAAAAATAAAGTTCTAGAAATGAAAATAACTGAAATTAAAATCAGCTGAAAAAAGAATTCGTGTGAACTCAAAGACAGATGTTAAATTATCCAGAAATCTGAACAAAGCATCAAAGAGAAAATACGGATAGAAGAGATTAAGATAGAATGAGAAAGTCAACTTTAACATATGTCCAGAAGGAGATGATAGAAAAAAGTGTTTGAATTCCTCCACACTGGTTAAAGACACTATGCCTAAGATTCAGGAAACATAACACATCTCTGTCAGGATAAAGGAAGGAATTGGACACCTAGTTGGCATACCTAGCAGAACTGCAGACTGCCAAACACAAAGCAGCTGCAGAGAAAAGGTTGATTACCTAGAAGGAAAGACTGCAGAGTGCCAAGAAAAATAATTGGGAACAATAGTGAACAGATAACTTGTCTTCTAAGAATGAGGGCAAAATACTCTTACAGACATTTTCAGATAAAAAGAATTTACTGTTAACACTCCACTACTTAAGGAACTAAGTAATTCAGTGTTTCTCAAACCTAGTTGTGTATTAGAGTCACCTGGGGGAGCTTTTGAAGTATACTATGCTTGGGTACCTTCTCCCTAGAATTTTTTATTTAATCTGTGATGGAACCTGAACATACCAAGTAATTTGAGTATGCAGCTAGGCTTAGGAACCGCTGACTTTAGGAGAAGCAGAAGGATCCCTGGAGAAAGGTCTGAGATGGAAAAAAGAATGGTAAACTGAAAAAATATTAAATGGGTAAAATTGAAGCAAACATAGATTATTTAATAAAAATAGTCTATAATTTTTGGTGTTTATTTAAGAAATATTATGCTATATAGCTAAAATAGCATGTAAACCACAAGGGGATTGATTGGTGTTAAAGCATTTAAAGATGCTAGTATTGTTTGTCAGGAGATCATAGAGATTGAGTCTCTTGTTAAGTATCCACGTTAACACAGGGGAATTCTTAAAAGAATAAAAGTAGAGCGTTTAACTTCAAAACCAGCAAGGGGAAAATAAATGAGCTGAGAGAAATCAGTTCAGAAGAGTGTAAGAAAGGAGAAAGAAACGTAAAAAGTGGGACTACTGAATGAAATGGTAGAATAAAAATCCAACCATATCGTTAACCCACAATTAATTAAAAGTACTAATTAAAACATAAATTGTCAAACTAGATTGAAAAGTAAAACTATAGTCTCTTTACCTAGAGATAGAAGAGGTAAAAGAATGGAAAAATATATACCAGTCAAATAAACCAAAAGAAGTAGGTGGATTGTTTTCAGACAAAATTGACTTTATGGCAAAAAGTTTTATTAGAGATAAGGAGAAGGTTTGACGCATGTGAGGTATATCCCATGCTTGTGACAGAGGATTACATCTAACCTGTATTTGTTATCTTGATGTTTAACTTCTCATAGCCCTAGCTCTCAGGAATAAAATTCTGATATACTGCATAGCACACACAAGTCAAAGAGAAATACCAAATAGGATCTGTTGCTATAAAACAGTAAGAATAGATATGTAAGATAGTAATAGATACCAAAAAAGTGAGTGCCTTATTTCTTGAAATCCTAAAAAATATCTCTGGTTTTCTCAGCCGCATACACTATTACAAAGAGTCAAAGCCTGTACGACAGAAGAGGATCAGGAGAAGCTGATGCAAATTACAAGTCTGCATTCACTGAATGCCTTCTTGCTGCCAATTAAAACTGTAGGTGTGCAGGTGAGTTGTGTGGCATCATTGACCTGGGACAACATTTTCTGCAGTTCTTTCCACTAATATTGAAATGGAATGACTTAGGAAAATGAAATATGAAAGTATATAGACCGATTTTAGAAATGTAAAAAGAAAGTTTTATAGAATGTTTATGGAGTGAATTGGATTTTAGGGACTAAATATTCAGGCTGAGATTTTGTAGTTTTGGAACATCTGTCATCTCTAATCAAAAGTGAAAATTCAAAGAATGATTTGCTATGGGGTTGGCTGGCTGGCTTCTGCCTTGAAGGGTAGGTACCAAGAGATCATGTCCTCATTTATCCTTCTCGGGGTGAAATATTATGGTGGCTTTAGAAGGCTAATTGCAAGATGGCCCCCAGATGAACATGTTATATCATGTAGGTCTTCTTCTTATCTTGTGTATTTCTTAAACTAGTGCTCTGTTTCTTCAACGTGTCCTCTTTCTTTTAGCTGTGATAATGTACAACTAACATGTTGTATTTCTTTATTGTATCTTTCTAATTGTAAAAGCATGTGAGGATAATACAGTTCTCACTTTTCAAACTCTATTTATAATTAGATTATGTTAAGTGCTCCTTTATATGATTCACCAGTGAGTTTCTGGGGGAAAATAGCTTGGGAGAGTAGGTAAGAGGAAGGTTTCTTTTCTGTTATTTAGAGTTTGTAGTTAAATGAAAACTAGAAAAGGTGTCAGTAATTTAGCTCAAAATGGTATGAGTACCAGTTATTTGGTTAATGTGTTTATAATTGCCTCTTAGAGTAGAATTATGTGTGGAAAGAAATGAACTGTTTTAGATGTTATTTATCTGAAACTTAATAAATGTACTCTTTTCCTAAAATTGTTGGATAGTAACTTTTTTTAAAAAAAATGAAGCTTATTCAGGTTCCACTACTCTTCCCATCAAAATTAAAGTTTGTTTTGTTAGATGTTTAACTTCTAGTGTTCGAGGCCTTTGGAGAGCTTTTGAAGCGCAAGTAAAATTGTAATTCATGGTTAGTATAGCAGTAAAGTTTATTTTCTAAATACCAAAATAAACCATACTTGTAAAAAAAATAAATAAAAATGCAGTACCTTTAAAAATAATTTTCCCTAGTCTTGCTCTCCAGTTGCATTGTATATGTCCTTTATTTTAAAAAGAAAAGGGCATTAGATGCATTGTCACCTTTTTTAAACAGTACATCATTAACTTATCTTTTCACACTATTGCAAGTAGATTATTCTTAACTGCTGCCTTAAATTTCATATATTGTTATACCATGCTTCAATTAATCTTTCCCCTACATATGGACATTTAAACTTTTTTCAGTATTTCACTATTATAGGCATTTCAGCAAGTAATGTTTTATTTCCTTAAGCAGTTATTCATGTGCTTCTGTAAGATCATTTCCTGGATAAAAATCATGTACATTATGAACTTTGATAGATATTATCAAATTAGCATTCTTGTTTTCTCAGTTATTCGTTATTAAGTATTTATCTAATGAATGTTTTAAATTTGCTTTTTAGTTTAATTTGATTTTTTTAAAAAGCAAATTACTTGGATTAAACAGGACAAAGGAAAAGGGAATCAATAGTATTACCAGTTTTATTTACTTTCTAAGCTCATTTTTAAGCAAATTGATAAGTGAACATTTATGAAATTACTTTTTCATCTCCGACTTAAGCATCCTTCGTTCGCCTAATGAACATGGGCTGATCTTATCTGCCAAATTAAGTGTGCGCGCTATCCTCAGTTGGGCAGATACTTGGAATGAAATCCCAGTGGACCTCTGGCATGTGTTGAATAAATTCTTGAAATTACCATGACACTTTTTTTATGCCTGAACTGATATAGGTAGAATTTAATATGAGATTTAAATTTAGGATTTATTTATATCAGAGAAATACCGATATATACTTTTATTTGAACAAGTTTTTGTTAAAAATATACTACTAATGGTGTCACCATGCATGAAATGTTTTCCAATCCATCTTTGACTTCTATAAAACCCTTACAAATTATTGATTGTATTTTTATTTCCAGGGTGACTGTCGTTCCTACAGTTACGTGTGTGGAATCTCCAGTAAAGATGAGCCTGACTGGGAATCTCTTATTTTCCTGGCTAGGCTTATACCTCGCATGTGTCACAACATTAACAGGTGTGTTCTGCAGTGGGAGCAGGGGGTGCGGTGTAATGGAAGGATGTGTTCTTAAAGGTCTTCCCACTGTTGAAAGATATAGGTATGCACTTAGGTCACAGTTTTGTAATCATCTGCTTATTTTAAATTGTTTTGTTTAAAGGAAAAATGGAAGGATTTTTATTTTAGTATAAAATACTAAATGTAGTTTTAAAATGTGTCTTCCAAATTAGCAGCTTACACTAACTTTATGGTAACATGTTCCAAAAGAATTGAAAAAAAAATCTAAGAGTTAGAGAATTATCAATACGGACTTGGTTAATTTAACAATAATCCCAGGGGAAATCAAAGAAAAGAAAGGCATATGCAAGATATTAAAATTACTACATGTATAATTTATTTTGAATTTAGTTTTTCAAATTCACCTTTCCTTTAATTTGCACATTAATTTCTTAGGCTGGCTATATCAACAGCTGATTCATAATCTATGTGTAATGTTCATTTGCATTATGCTATATACAATTCAAAAATCTCAACTTAATTGCTCATTAATATTCTTATTTCACAGTTGTTCATCTTTTCTAGTTTTTTTTTTGTGGGTATTAGGTAGTGAACAACCAAAATAATTATTTGACGTTTGTTTACTTCAATTTGCTGCAGAAATTAGAAACCTGCCCACTGGTGCTCACCTAGCAAGGTGTGTATAGTTCTCTGACTGCCTCCTAGTGTGGCCTTCAAGATAAGGAGTCACAGGGAAGCCATGTTTTTGCTAATGGGAATATGCCCATTAAAAGGCTTACTCAGATGAACCGGAGGCCCACAAAAACAGAAGCATCTTTAATACATTGAACAAAGTGAATTATTAATAACTAATGGTAAATTTGTAATGGAGGTCATTGTTTTGGTTGAAATAAATTATGGTTCATAAGTTATCTTCTGAATAATGCTAATACTTAAATAAACCTTTTACATCATACAGAATATTCCCTTTCCCTAAGTTTGACTCCACTGTTTTTACTATATAATTAGTATGTTTTTTATTTTACAACATTCTTACAGTTTCATCTCTCTCTCTCTCGCTGTATTTTTCTTTTGCCAAAAGGCACTCACCCTTGTTTAAAGTTTCTCTCTGTTCTTTTATGTACTGTTATCTCTGCCTGTCTTTTCTTGTCTGTTTTTCTCTCCCTCATTTCCCAGCCCTTCCTCCCTTCCCCCAAAGGAAAAAAAGTCTAAGCAACAAAAAACTACATTTTAAAATATGAACCTAGCAAATCCTTAAAAGAGTCTCGGTGAATTTTACATTTCTTTGCCAAGCTCCTTTTTGGGAATTGGAAATAAATTTAAAAATTGTTTTCCATTTTTGCCAGTTTCCCTCCCCCCTAATTTGCATGATGAAATCTTTGTACAGAGTGGGACTGGTCCAGTTTTTCTGTTCCATGTGGAAGACTGCCTATCCTTGTACATTTTATGACCACTCTTGTTTGTAAGAAATAAGACACAAACAAGTTCATGACATTCTCTTGCCTGGTTGCTTTTTCCTCTAAGGATCTTTCTTGAGCTCTAGGAACTATGATGTGTAGTAAAGTGTGGCTTGCTTTCTGTGGGACAAAAACCTTCTTCCTGATGCAGTATTTTTGGAAGGAGGCAGTGAAGTAGTGGTAGTTTTGATCTGATGCTGTTTTCTTCTGAATGTTTTATTCCAAGTGCATATTAAGGAGAAAGGAAAAACATTATTAGACTTCACCATGGTAGTTGCCCGTGGAGATTTATTTTCTTTGTTAAAGACAGATAGGGCTAAGGGAAAGGGACACTTGCCTGCTGGCTGGAGTGGAGTGGGGCGAGCTGGGTGACGCTCACATCTCTACCCTGATGCCTCTTGTTTTCTGGGTTAGGGTTGTGGAACACATCCTCCAAACCAGTGGTAAGATTCCTCTTGAGTTGTTAGATCTGAATTTCCTCAAGCTAAGTTCCAGACCCTACTTTTATTAACACCTGCTGTACTATATCTTCACATCTTTCAAACATATTTACTTAAAGCAGTAGTGAGTTATTCCTTTGGGAAGGAAATAGTAATAGTAGGACACCAAATTTTGGTGACATTTTTAATAAAGTGGGAATGAGAATCTTTGCGATCAACGTTTTCCAAAGTGAAAAAAAGATTGGTCAAATAACTTTGGGAAATTTAGTGTAGTCTCATCTTGGAGGTTTCTAGTGCATATTAACACATTACAATTTCTGAAGTTTTGTCATAACAACAACCTACTTATTTGTTCAACCCAGTGTTTCCTCAGGCTTATGTGTATTAATATCCTCGGGCTACCATAACAAGTTACCACAAACTACTGGGAGGCTTAAAATAGCAGAGCTGTACAGTTCTGGAGGCTAGAAGTCTGAAATCAAGGTGTTAGCATGGTCATGCTCTCTATGAAGGCTCTAGGGAAGATTGTTTCTTGCCTCTTCCTACTTTCTGGTGTTTGCTTACTTTCTGGTGTTTGCTGGCGGTCCTTGGCTTATGGAAATAGAACTCCAATGACTGTCTTCATTTTCACATGGCCCTCTTCCCTCTGTGTTTTTGTCCCCAAATTTCTCTCTTCTTAGAAAGACACCCAGTCATTGGATTAACTCCCACCCTCATCCATTATGACTATATCTTAACTTGATTACGTCTGCAAAGATCCTATTTTCACCCAGAGATTCCAGATGGGTATGAAGTTTTGGGGACATTCTTCAACCCAGTACATTATATGAAAAGAGGATTGTGATAATCCCGTATGTTTTTGCGCTTTATGAGATACTAGTATTCCAGAGAATACACTTTAAGGAAATTACATAGAACATAGACCATCTATAATTTTATATCTGAACCTACCCATTTGGAGATTTGAAGTGGGTAGGACAGGGATCTAAGAGTAAATGAAAAGAATGTTATTCTATGTTCCTTGCTTCTCATACTAAAGTTAATTTCCCTATAATTTTCACCTCTCCCCTTCTAGAGTTGTCTATATATTTGGCCCACCAGTTAAAGAGCCTCCTACAGATGTTACTCCCACTTTCTTGACAACAGGGGTGCTCAGTACTTTACGCCAAGCTGATTTTGAAGCCCAGAACATTCTCAGAGAGTCTGGTAAGTTGTTCATTTTGTTTATCACTGCATACTATAACTAGAATTTGGAAGCTTGGCATGATGGGGTTTGATCAAACAATAGGGTGAATGTTTAAATAAAAAAAATGTATTACAATAAAAGACACATTGCCATTAATCCCCGTCGCTTTGAACATATCCCATCGTTCTTACCACTTTCTGAAGCAGTTCTGTAAGTCCTTTTTTCTGAGTCTCTAGTTGCGCTGTCGTCGCTGCCTTGATGTCTTGAATCGATTCAAAACATTTACCTTTCATGGTCATTCTGACTTTGAGGAAGAGCCAGAAGTCACACGGTGTCAGATCTGGTGAATAAGGTGGATGAGGACACACCATAATGTTTTTATTTAATAGAAATTGCTGCATCAGGGGGCCGGCCCGGTGGCTCAGGCGGTTGGAGCTCCATGTTCCTAACACCAAAGGCTGCTGGTTCGATTCCCACATGGGCCAGTGGGCTCTCAACCACAAGGTTGCCGGTTCGATTCCTCGATTCCCTCAAGGGATGGTGGGCTGCGCCCCCTGCAACTAGCAGTGGCAACTGGACCTGGAGCTGAGCTGCGCCCTCCACAACTAAGATTGAAAGAACAACAACTTGACTTGGAAAAAGCCCTGGAAGTACACACTATTCCCCAATAAAGTCCTGTTCCCCATCCCCAATTTGAAAAACAAAAAAAGAAATTGCCGCACCAGAAACCATGTATGACACGGATCCTTTCCGTTGTGATCAGCAAATATGCTGCCGCCAGGTGCCATCCAGCTTGGAAAGGCAGGGATCTTCAGTACGGGAAGCAGGACATTGAACCTTAGTAACAGTGTGTGACAAGTTTCAACTTGTTCGTGCAGTCAGTTGGGTGTGAGCTGAGCTTGAGAGGATGTGTGTTTTAAAGTGTGCTGTAAATCATGGATCACGAACAATGCATTAACATGAAATGGGCAGATGGTTTCATCCTCCATTGTGATAATACTCTGTGTCACACATTGCTTCTGGTATGGCAGTTTCTGTCAAAAACATGGTGTGTCCTCATCCACCTTATCAACGGATCTGGCACTGTGTGACTTCTGGCTCTTCCTCAAAGTCAAAATGACCATGAAAGGTAAACGTTTTGAATCGATTCAGGACATTGAGGCAGCCATGACAGCGCAACTAAAGATGTGTATGAAAGAGGACTTCCAGACCTGCTCCAGAAAGTGGCAAGAACGATGGGATGTGTTTGAAGAGAGGGGGAGGATTTTGAGGGGGATTAATGTCAACGTGTCTTTTACTGTAATATTTATTTTTAAATTTAAACATTCACCATATCTTTTTTTATCACACCTAGTATTATTTCTCAGGAGGATGCAACTTTTAATATTTAGATGCTTTCATTTTTATTCATTTCTGTGGATAATTCTAGGATATTGCCTTCCATATAAAATTTATTCACCCTTTGGACATTTGTGGACATGTGCAGAGTTGCAAAATATTTGAGTTGCCTAACTTGCATGTTCCCAGCTGAGGTTCAGTAAGACAGTACTCAGCCTTCTTGTTTCAGTTCTTTTACTGTAAACAAATGTTCTTTTTATAGTCTATTTAGTGCCATATTTCTTGCAGTTTTCTGCTTATGTTGGTGGTTTCACTGTTTAAAATGTCCCCCAAGCGTAGCGCTGAGGTGCCGTCCATGTTTCTAAGCACAGGAAGGCTGTGATCTGTCTTACAGAGAAGATACGCGGGTTAGATAGACTTCATTCAGGCCTGGATTATAGTGCTGTTGGCTTTGAGTTCAATGTTAGTGAATCTACAATTAATATTAAATAAGGTGTCTTTAAAAATACATAAAACAAGGTTATGTACTGATTGGTTGTTGTAAAAGTTGTGATTAGAGGCCTGCAAGAACCTAACTCTGTATTTCATCTAGGGGCAGTGGTCCAGTATTTGCTAATTCAGTGTTTGCAGTATAGACCATAACTACCATGAATAACCAGAATAGACTATATACATAAATACATATATATTAATATATATTTATAGATGTTTATTAATTTAAATATTTGTAAATCTAAATATTTATGTTTTATAAATTTAAATATTTGTTTATAAATAAATATGTGTTTGTATTTATAAATATAAATTAAAAACGTCATTGTAACATACATTGCAGTCATCAGATTCTGTGACTTGTGTTTGTGATTGAGTTTACTGAAAATAGAGTAGCTGGACACAATACACGATGACTGTCCTAACTGTTGTGTGTGTGTGTGTGTGTATGTGATTTGAGGAATTGTCTGGGAGGATTTCACTGAGCTGGGTGAGAGTCCTTTTCCATGGGTAGCGACTGGTTCTACATGTTAACTTCCTTTCTCTAGGATATTCTGGGAAAATCAGTCAGATGCCAGTGATTCTGACACCATTGCATTTTGATCGGGACCCACTTCAGAAGCAGCCTTCATGCCAGAGATCTGTGGTTATTCGAACCTTTATTACTAGTGATTTCATGACTGGCATACCTGCCACACCTGGCAATGAGATCCCAGTAGAGGTAACTTACGTGTTGTTTTCTGATGCACACTTTCAGTGCCTTTTATAACATGGTGAATGGAATAGGCTATGACCATGTTGATATTTTTGGGGTTGGTTTTCAGTTCATAAGATAGGCTCTTTTTTTTTAAATCTCCACATGATCATTTAATACACTGTAGTAGAAAAATGCCTTAAATTTATTATATCCCTCTAGATGTCTGATTACTATGTGGAGAATAACCAACTCTGATCTATAATTTTACCTTAATTTCACTAACCAATCTCTACTTTATAAATAGTGTTCTTAAAGAAGAAAACCTAGGAATGAAGAAAAGTTTATTAGAAATAAGGATGAGAATTGATGGAATTATGGCCAGAAACCTATGAATTGCTTAATGCTCTGCCTACTAGCAATTCCATTTTTGTTCACCATCTTCCTCTCCTATTATCTCTCCACCAATGTTTTTTCATTTACTATTAAGCAGATATCTCCGATGGAGATATCTGCTTAATAGTAAATGAAAAGCACAGTGAGTCCTGATTAGTTGGACTGCTGCTCTAATGCAAGGCTCTGGTTATAGCTGGATAACTGGGCTGGGAAATGTGTCTTAGAGTTTGTTTTCCCTTCAGCTGAAATTTGCCAAATCTCTGTTCAGTCAATGACCAGGCCTTCTTCTTCTCCTACACACGTGGCGGCAGTTGTTTATTACAGTGCATTATATGCCACCTTGGTAGCCTCAGAGTTGTTATGTTTAAGCCCCAGATAGTTTGTAAAGCGTTCGTTTAAACACATAAAATCATGCTTAGATGCCATAGCAATGCCAGATTCCTATAAATATTTCTAAACACTTGTTATGGACCAGTAACAAACATAACTTACAGGCTGGCACCTGTTTGTGGACCGTACTTTGAATAGTACTCAGTTTGTCACTTAAATATAGAGGGAAATAGGTTCACTACATAAAATTAATTAGAGACCATCCCATAAACATCAAGGACCATAATAAAAAAGAGATCACATTTAAATTAAAATTGTAAATGCAAGCCCTCTAGCTCTGTTGGACTGCAGTGGATCCTGGCTCCCCTAATTATAATCTTTGTTTTATAACAGGTGGTGTTAAAGATGGTCACCGAGATTAAGAAGATTCCTGGTATTTCTCGAATTATGTATGACTTAACATCAAAGCCCCCAGGAACTACTGAGTGGGAGTAATAAACTACTTGTTCTATTAAAGTACTGTGTGCAGTTTAAATTGATTAGAAACCATTCCCAGTATTGACGGAGCAGCTACATCACATCTGAGTTCTCTACAGCAAAAATCATGGCCCAAGGGCTGAGTTGGGGATAAAAGGGACTGAAGCGACGGTACGAGTATAATGAAAGCGCCATTGCCTCCTCTCAGACAGACTGACACTGCTTTTGCCTTTGCCTCACTTGTTCTTTATGTCTATAATCACTGTTGCTATTGATGTCTCTGTCAATGAAGATGTATGACGGTGGCTGAGCTTCTGTTCCCTTGCCCGTTTCTAAGAGCTGTTAGAAAATACCTATTATTTACCAGCGTGACTTAGTATGAATACCTCTTGGAGAATCTGAGTCTCCCAGTAATTAACCTTATTCTTCCAAAGGTTGGGGGAAGAGATGAACATTTCAGGTGAAGGTATAGGTGTTCCAGCCACTGTTGCAATGCCTGGCGCTATAATATGTAAGCTTCCTTAAGATGGGAAGCACCAGGAGTTGGTTGAAGTACTTTGGGGTTTTATGATACAGCCCTGGGAGAAACTACGGGTGGTCTTGGTTTTAAATGTTTTCAAATCATGTTCCACATAGATGTCAGGTTGCTCACTGCCAGGCTTTTCATTAGTGAGGCGCTTTATTCCCCCACCTTACACTGCCAGCCCCCACAGCCTTGCGTAGGACATTTCTGTTCTCTCCCTGGAAGAGACTGTCTATGATGTAGCATAAAGTCTGAGCATTTTAATCCCGTTTAACTGGTCAGAGGGGAAACTCGGAGAGCATGAAAACCATCATGCATGCCCACAACTTACAAATGCATGTCTGCAGCTTTTATCAACTAGTAAAGAGGTGTAAAATGAACTCTTAGGTGTACTCTGTAGACAGATTTATTACTCACTGCTCAGAAAACTGGACCAGTCTTGGTCCATGCAGTCTATTGTCAAACCTTGTAATCCTACCAGCTGTAAGACAAGATTCAGGAACTGGTGTAGGACTTGATGCCATTGCCACCAGTTTCTACCAGATTCTTTATAACATTCGTGTAAGCACTATAAAAATAGACAGTATTAGATTTAAATCCTACAACCATTTCCCACTCAGTATTTTAGCTGATGTTAATATTTAAGAACGTTGCCATGTTTTTTTATTTTTCTCTCGTTTTTCAAATTGAGGTATAATTGACATAGAACATTATATTAGTTTCAGGTGTCCATGTTTTTCTAATACCATTTCCATCTCAGGTTGTTGCCTCTTATTTCAAAATTTTGTGTTAATCAGGTGCAAAATTTTGTTTGGGATTCAGTGTTAGAGAAACAATAAAATTATGCATGGCAGATGTTTTCCTTTCATTCCGGCTGGCCCAGAGAACAAGAAAACTGTGTTGCTGGACCATCAGGGAAGTTTCAGTCAGTTGTAACATGTATCCTTACCTGAGACAGGAGTCAAATGATGTTTACAAAACTTGAAGGACTTACTTTCTGTCTGGTTTGGAATCATGTTATTTTAGACCTGGAATAGACAACCTTTAAAAAGTTTACAAACATTTGTCTTTGTGGGAAAAATTCCTTTTATAGCAAAAGTGTCGTATGATTTTGTATTCAAGCAAACAATAGGAATCATGAAAGACTATGTAGTAATAGTATTTTTTCCTAAAGTGTGTTCTGTGGAACATTGCTCACTGAGAATATTCAATGGACAATTGCCTCCATGTGGGAAGGGTTTGGTTGTATAATCTTGGTAAGTGCTCAAAAAAGTGCTTCAAAGCTCTGAGAAAATTTGAAGTTAAAACAATTGGTTAATTTTTTTTAACCTCATGTTTTTCTCATATTCACTAAATCCCTTCTGATATAGACTTTAATATTGGAAAAGTGGTTTCTCCAAAACACACCTTGACATGGTACAGTAAAAAATTAAAATTTCTGATATTCAGAAATTCCCTAATATTTAGTACCCTCTCTTCATTTGCAGAGCACTTTTTGCTTTGTGCCATACAGTATTGCTCTATACCTCTGCACTATTTCATTTGAGCTGCTAAGAATCTGAAATTACAATCCCATTTTATAGTTAAGGAAACAAGCTCAGCTAATAATAGTTACCTAATGAGTTTCAGAATTAAATATGATCCTTGGTAGATTATGACTGCAATCCCATCATTCCCCACCTACCTGGGGTACCTCTCTACCTAATTAAATAGATATTTTTCCCTTATACCTATTAGAAGGAGGACAGCAGAGCAGTGAAAGCATCATTTATGTCTAAAATTGACAAGCCCAAAAGAATTTTTAAAAACCAAATACCCAGCCCCACCTTAATGGTCCCATCTGTGATGGTCAGCTGTGTTAGAATAACATATTAGCCTGGCATTATTTCTTACAGGAGGTCTTTAGATGTATCTGGGAAATAGGTTTACATTGTTTTCCTGTCTTTTGCTGCCTCTGCATCCTGAGAATCATAAAAATTGTTCTTTGAGGTTTTTCTCCTGTGTTTGGGCTTGTCTCCTGATTGCCTGTTTTACCAAATACCTTGAATCAAACCTCTAGAGAATGAAGGCACTCAGGTTAGGTAGGTGGGACCATCCATCTTTAGTGCTTTGTCCTGACATTAAAAATCTGTGTGATTTGGTTAAGCCATTTCTGTTTTTTTTTAATCTATATCATGAGGCAATTGGATTAAATTTACAACATTAAATCCAGCCCTAAATTCTTATTTTATAAATGACAAGAAAACTCATAGCAAGAGACATAAGGAGAAATGGAATCTTTTTTTTTAAGTTATTTTAATATAAAGTAAAACCCAGTCAAAGGCAAACATCAAAATACATTGTAAAATCAAATATTAATTACCCTTTTTTGAAGTTGTATAGATCAGCAAGGTTTGACTACCTCAGAAACTTTCTTCTCTCGTGACTATGACACTTGGAAAATATCCCTCAGCGTGTACCCAGTGGCAATCTCTCTACTGCGTGTTGTTGGAAAAGTTAACAACATGCTTTGACTTTGAGACTAATGGAAAGTCTCCATAATCAGTTATATATAGCTTATTGGCAGAGCTGGAGCTAGAATGCAGGCTTTCAGCTCTCTCTGTTGAAGAGGTAATGTTCTAAGGCCCATCAGGGCATCACTGAACAGGAAGTTAGTGCGAAATTGACCATCAGGGATAAATGTGCTTCCAAAATGTTATTCATCTTACTGACAATGTTAGTGATTAGTTTTCTGGAGATAGTACTACCAGAAATTGCTCTGACATTCTTATGCCCAGTGTTATGCCCCTGTTTCTGTCTTTCCACACTACTTCTCTCCTGTACTCCACGTATTTCTCCTCTCTTCCCCTCTCTCCTGAATTATCATTGGAATGTGGTCAGGATACATCTTAGTTATTACCAGTGGCTGCTCCTTTCCTTAGCCCAAGTTAACAATGTAATGGGGAACTGAATACAAGTTGGATGTCTCCACCCTTGTCCCTACTGAGGGGGTTTAGCCACACAGGTGATACCCTGGTTAGGGTATCTTTTTTACCACTTTACAGCTTTGACAGTAGTAGTAGTGGCATCCTTGTCTCATATTCCTGAATGATTCATTTAATGACAAGTGAAGAGATTTGGAATCCCCCCAAAGAGTGCCAAATGCCAGCTTCCAGCCCTAATCTTATATATTGAAGAGGCCCCGGTATTCTACCCAACTCGAACCTTTTTGTCAGTGGTTCCCGACCCTGGATACCTATTACTACTACCTGGGGAGTTACGTCCGTATAATGCCGAGACCTCACAATCAAATCACCTGAATTTGATGTAATTGTGGTGCCTAAGCATTGACAGTTTTAAATCAGCTGGAATGAATTGTTAATGAAGGATATACCTGCTGTGTCTCCTACGGTTTAAAATCTTGGTCAAACCTGTAGGTGAGAACAGAAGGCATAGGTGCTGTCTTGCTGAGGATCTCAGAGCTAAGTTAGCTCAGAACTAGGGACCTTTGGAACTGCTTCTGCCTGTGCGGTGCTGTAGCTCAGACACTCCAAACACCTGTTTGGTAACGTTTAGGGCACCTGACATGAACATCGCCCCTGTGGAGATTTTTGTAACAACTCACGGGCACCACTGTGTCAACCTCTTTCTTCCTACTCCTTTTGCTTTTTGTCAAAGAGGAGAAATCCACCCCTATGCTGCAGCCATCTCCAAGTCTGATTCTAGCCAGATCGTGAAGCTGAAACTGAGCTATTACTGTGCCCACTCAGAAATCCTGGAGCTGTGTCATTTGGATAATTCTCTAGAGAGCTAGAGGTGACCTACCTGTAACCTGAGTTCCCCAAATAAGAATCTGTGGAGCAGCTCCATCTTAATTTATCTCCCCAGGAGGCTCTTTGTTCACTGGCCAATCCTGGCATCATTTGGTTTCGTTAAGGGCCCTTTGATTAGCAAAATCACGAGACTTGGCGGGGAGTTTGGCTATTTCTTAGATACACTAAGTTCAGTAGCTCCAAAACTCTCTGAGTTGTTCCAGGAAGCCTCACCCTTGAGTGATCGAAGTGGAGTACATACTTTTGGAGAATACAGGTGTTTAAGGTAAGTAATTTTCTGTCTTTGAGTCTATGACCATAGCCACAACCTTAAGATATTAGATGAATGTAACCTTTTGAATATATTTTTTATAAAGAAATATTTTGTTGAATGGAGTAAATAGCATAGTTGTGAAATCATGTCATTGTTCAGGATATACTGAAATGTCTATTGTATTTCGTGATAATGCAGGCATAAACTAGCTTTGCTAAATTAATGTGAAGTGACGTTAATGCCTTTTGTCCTCAGTGTACTCATAAAGGAGGAAATGATGACTCGCATAATTTGTCATTAAGCTTCAGTGTCCACGAGAAAGAGAAGCGCCAGCAAAGAGGACACACTGTCAGGATGTTGGAAATAAAAAATTGCATCTACTGTCAGGGGTTTTTGGAGAATAAACTTAATGTCTTTTTCTTACATATGTAAGAGGGTGACAGCGTTTTACCCAGAGTAATAACAGTGGACATAGTGGACGTAAAATATTGGGTAGCTTTTAATTTAAATGATTAGCTTAAACAGGTGTGTATTTGTGTTTCCAAAATTACACACACACACACTTCTTGCATATTCATTTACATTTTATCAAATCTGTTCTCAATTTCTTAAAACAAATTACCTTTATTAATTTGATAGAAATGTTGGATCCTTTGCATTGTTTGAAATTTTGTTATCAGAGTTGATCCAATGCATCAAAGTAAGTGTTTATATTAGTGAGTTACCAATAGGAAGGTTAGAGGAAATACCCATGTTCAGAAACTGAATTCAGTGATTACTTTTCAGGTCGCTACATTGCTCTGCTAGGCTTCCTTTCATACCAGCGATCTGGTCTGGTCTGCTATGTAGGAAGACTATTTAATTCAACTGTATTTTGAAAAGTTTTCATTGTTTTAACATGGCTCAAAACAAAAATATTACTGAGTTTTTATCTTGAACTCTAAAAAGTCATTCTTTTAAAAAAAATGTTAGTATTATCAAAAGCTGTATTTCACATCATAGCTACCATGTTTCCCCGAAAATAAGACCTACCCCGGAAATAAGCCCCAGTTAAGAGCGTCAGCCAGACGGACGCATTTAACACGTTATGACGATGTTCCAGAAGAAGATGACATGACTGTGTTTGAATAAATGTAGATTGTTGTACATGAAAAAGTAAGACATCCCCTGAACATATACCCTAATGTGTCTTTTGGAGCAAAAATTAATATAAGACCCAGTCTTATTTTCAGGGAAACATGGTAAGTAGTGTTTTTTAGACTGTTAGTGAATTAGTCTAATGATTTATATAAGATAATAGAAAAGCAGCTAGGAATTCCGCTTTAAACTCACTGTTACCCAAATACTGTTTCAAATTCTAATTAAATGCTTTTCTCATATTTAAGAATGCTATTCCATATGCAGTTTTATATTACTGTTCTTTTAAGTAATATGTAACCTGCCAACACATTCTTTTAAAAAAAATTAACATAGAGAAAACTTTTAAAAATTTCCACTTAACATGGCTGGCTACATTAAATAGTGAAGAACACAAGAGCCTTTTTGTCAAGATGCCTTTACCTATTTGCATTAGGATGATTTGATACTCGCTCTAAATAAAAAAGTTCCAATGAACTGAAAAAAGTAGTTAAGTGCAAAGAAATTCTATGTATTTATGCTTTTGGAAAACTTCTTTTATAGTGTGGGTTGGTGAGGATGTAATGAGTGGAACTGTTTATAGAAGTTTTTTTCCTTCTTATATATATTGCTTGCTCATTGTAAAACAAGGGGAAACAGTCATACCATACACCCTTAAAAGAACGTCTTTTTGTTACGTAGACAGCGATGGCCATCTCTTGAATATGCTTTCCGATTTTAGAGATGGGTTTCATTAAGGCAGAGAGGGAGTCGGCACTGTTCACATTCGTTTGGGAATCAATTGAATTTAAAGCCTACTAAAGGAACATAGCCATCTTGAATGTAGTTTCACCTTTGTGTGACTTCTTTGTCCTGCATCTCAGGAGAGAACCATGATAGAAAATGTGAAAATTTTCTCTTTGACAAAGGAATAAGAATCTATCTTGAAATCTTAAGAGTATTAATGACATAGAGAAAGATTCCCAGTTTCGTTGTTAGGTGTAATTTGGGGAATATATATTAGAAATAATATTTGTTCCTAATTCTGTTGATAAAACATCCGCCTGAAATCCAGTAAACTTGGTTTATTTCTGAGTCCACATAGCTGTGCTACCTTGGGCAAGCCACCAATATCCTGGGCAACAGTTAACTTGAATGTAATACAGGCCTGTGGTCAAGTGAAAGAATATACGAAAAATGAATACATTATATAAGAGACTATGCATTATCTGTAAAATGTTAGTGTAAACGTGGTCGTATTTAAAACATGGCAGTGCAGATGAAACAAATGATGTGGGATTAATGCACTGTGCTCAGTTAGCTGGGACAATTCAGGTAAATGTATGCTCTGCCAGCTCTCCAGATTTTGCAGGTGGGGTAGCGTAACTTTCAGCTACTATACAAGAGCTTATGTATGCATCTGTATGAAACTTATGCCACATGAACTTAATCCTGTGAACAGAGAACAGAACTCACTGTCTCCTGTCTCCGAATCTCCAACCTTGTACTTGAAAAGTACAAAAATTCGGTGTCCAGTTTCTTCTTTGTTCTGATTCCAGCAGTATGTGCAATAATGAAACATTCGTCCTCTTGTTGGGAAAAGAAGTTTGGGATAATAATAGATGTGCTAAATCAGCATGTGAGTAATTGCAGAATGAAATATTCAGGTGATACTTTCCATCAAATGTTAAGAAGTGAGGGAGGACACCACGAGCTCACGAGGTGTTCAAATGCTTTATGTCACCCGTTGGCTTGGAGCTGAGTCTTGGGAGGCAGTAGGCTATGGGGAGGTGCAAAGTGTGGAATATTCCAGGTGGGTGGAGGGCAGGAGCCAGAAGTGAACAACTGACAAGCTCAGGTTGTCAGGGTAGCACCGGAGAGTCATTGCAAAATTATGGAAGGCTGTGATTCAGCCAAGGGATTGAATTGTGTCCAGTTCAGAATGTAGTGGATAAGGCAAAAGTTGGAGAAGCATCGCTCTGGTGACCTAGCCAACCTGCAAGATTGTGGCACCAGCGCTTTCCCCTCGTAAACAAGGTCTCTGATAAGTTATGTCTGTCTAGTCAGTCACATAAACTTTCTCCATGCTTTTTATGTGGTTCAAGTGACATGCTACATGTTTGAGAAAAGCCTTTCATGTGGCTTTGAAGACCCTCCACAGCTCACCTTGCCTGCCATTCTGGCCTAACTGCCTTCTGCAGCCAGGTTGATGGTGTCATGGGGCCCTCTGGCCCCTTGCTGTTTCACTCCGTCCTTTGCCCCTACTGCTCCCCCTTCCTGGAGTTCCAGCCACAGGGCCCTCATGCCCCACTCTGCAAACGTCAGCTTTCAAAACTCAGGCGGGTCTTGATGAAAACGTCCATCCTCGTGTCTGTAGATGGAGTATTCCTTTCCAAGCTCCCACTACCTGTTGAGGAATCCATGATTATTTGTATTTATTATTTCTATTTTACATGTTTATATTTACTCAAAATGCAAACTTTTCGAAGACAGGGTCATTGATTTTTTGTCTTTGAACTCCTAGAGCCTGATTCATACAGTGCAAAATGACATGCTTTTTAAAGAAAACCTGCAAAATGAGCACGGGGCTTCCCTCAAAGGGAAAATGTCCAACAATAGAATTCCAAGTATCAGACACCTGAGTGAGAAAGCTAAGCTCGGGCAGGTGACCTAGCCTGCACCCTTGCTTCCACACTTGAAATCACCAAATAGGAAGCTACTTACATGTTTCCCCCTGTGTAACTCCCGCCTTTTTGTTAACAGTCCTAAGCACTGTGCTGTGTGTATAAAAAAAAGTTTTTTTTTTTAACTCTGGAAAGACAATCTGGTTCTTTGGCAAATCTGTTTGCATTGTAAATTAAAATATGAATGCTTGAAGAAGAGTCTACAATTACTGGAGATTTGTTCAGTCTTTTAATGAGGTTGAATGGTAATGGTGCTCCCTGCCTAGGAGGCGGAAAAATCACCAAATTCAAAGGGATGGGTGGTCACCCTACTACAGGGGAGCCAAACAATTTTCGAGGTGCTTACGGTGACACTGGCCAACTGGCATGCAGGGCTCCTTTAAAAAGTTCTCTAGTTTTTCTCAGGACTTCCCATTAGTACTCTTTCTCAAGAAGGTAAGAGTTTTAGAAAAGAAGGTGAAGCAATTAAATGTCAGGGAGGATTTCAGGGTTTTTCAGCTTTTGTTGCAGCAGGGAACACTAGTTCATTACTCAACAAAAGTAGAGATTAATGGTGTTTATCTTACGAGGTTTATTTTTGAGTGCTAGTATGCTGCTGAGGGGCCAGGCAAATGTGAGGCAGCCATCGGCTGCATTTGTTGTATGTTTAATGATAAGAGAGTGAGAGAGATTTATTATCCATCATCATATACTTTAAACATCTGCATTTATTTAGTAAGGGGAAGGGACATGGAACTTGACAGTTACTATTCTCCAAGCAAACATGAGTTCCTTTTGGCAATAACTGCCGAGTGTGCAGCTGTTCTGTACCTGGCACCGTGTTAGACTCCAGAGAACAAGGCCCGAAGGCTGGAGGGGATCGTGTCATGTTTGATTCCTCGGACTCCCTCACTGTATGTGTAACTGATCTGTGTTTAAATGACTGCTCCTTCTTCCAAGATGCCGCTTCCGTCTGCTCCATTCCATTCCCAGCTGCCAGGCCCTCAGTTGTGTCTGTTTTGTCTTATTACAGTGGCAACCGAGTTTTCTCTGCCCCTGGTTTCTTTCCTCTCCAAGCCAGTATCTCCGTTTAAAAACACAGACCATGGACCCATTGGAAGTTCTGGTCATCTTACTTGTCTGCTCAAAACACGTCAATAGCATCCTATGTCCATGGGCTACTGCCTAGACTGCTTTTCCTGGCACATAATGAATTTTCCAGCTTCGGCTTCTAAGACACTCTTCCTGCCAGTCCTCCAGCTTTAGACATCCTTCTGCCCATGTGTGTGTGTGTGTGTGTGTGTGTGTGTGTGTGTGTGTGTGTGTGTGAGAGAGAGAGAGAGTCCGTGTGTGTCTGTCCGTCCAGGCTGTGCTTTCTCTACCTAGCCTGGTGTGACCACCAAAGGATATGAAGCCAGTTCACATTTGAAGACCCAGCTCAAGTCACATCGCCTAGAAGCCTCCCTCAGTTCCTTAAAGTCAGAGCATTTGCTCTCCTCTGCACTTCTGTAGCATATGTGCATTGGTCTTACGGCGTTTATTCCATTCTGCCTTGCATTGCAGTTGTTTGCTTACTTATTTCCAGTACTCAATTGTTAACTTTGTGAAGGGAGAGAATGGGTCTTGTTTTGTTGTTCCATCAAGACCCATAGAAGTGTTTAACCCTCTAACAGGTGCTCATCAAATGCTTGATCAGTGTTATGTTCTATGCTTTATATGTGTTTTTAATTGCTTGCCTTTTGGTCAGCAGACTCTTAGTTTTCATCAGTTAACAGTATCAGTGCCTAGAAGGGGAACTGGCCTCTCATTATCCACACCTGTGGGGCTTCGGTAAGGAAGGTCAAAGGCAGTTTGTACACGACAAGCTGCTCAGCATCAGAGAAGTAACATGGGATAGAGAAGCAGATTTTTTGAGGCTGTTTCTCAAGCTTCACCAGCTGTATAATCTTGAAGCTGCTCGTTCTGAACTTTTCCCCTCACTTACAGTAGATGAAACTAGTACCTACCTGCTAGGATCGTTGTAAGGACTAAGATATTTTTTTTTAGATACAGCATCTGGTGCAATGCTGGCACATACCAGTTTTTGGCAAATGGTAGTCGTGTACACATTCCTGCTCTGCCCACCGCGCTGCTGCTTCAGTGGACTTGTTTTGTATGACCCTGCATGCTCCTAGCTACAACTGACAGAACAGAGAGGCAGACTGTTTATAGACTGGCCAGTGACCCGAGACACAACGGCCAGGCATGAAGGGCGCCTCCTAGATGGAGCTAATTATTACCTCCTGCCTAGGGAGTTTAAACGGTGGGGATTCTGGAGACAGTTATGTAGCGCTTTGGGGATTTAAGGAGGATTAGACTTGAATCCTGAGAGCCTGTGTTGGCCCAGTGCAAGGTGAGGTTATGAGTAAGCAGGGGAAGGTGGTCCAGTGAGAATAGAAATGCAGAGAAAGGAGCGGGGAATGGGGGCGGGGGTGGGAGGAGGGAGAGGTAGGAAGAGCAGAGAGGGAGGGAGGGAAGTGGACTCGGTAGGTTCTTAGTAGCTCTTAGTACCCTGTTTCCCCGAAAATAAGACCTAGCTGAACAATCAGCTCTAATGCGTCTTTTGAAGCAAAAATTAATATAAGACCTGGTATTACTTTATACCCAGTATTCTATTCTGTTCTATTATTCTATTCTATGAGACCCGGTCTTATATTAAATTTTGCTGTAAAAGATGCATTAGAGCTGATTGTCCGGCTAGGTCTTATTTTCGGCGAAACATGGTAGTTTTCCAGAAGGTGGGAATGGCCCTTTGCGTCTTTCCACAGAAGACAGAAGAGGTGGCACTGTGTAGTATGTGGGCTTTGTTGCTCTTACCTCCTCTTGTGGGCTGTGATGGTCCCGCTGATCGGCCAGCTCACACACAGTGTCTGGAGAGTTGGTGCTTGCTGTGCTTCTCCAGACAGACAGAAACTGAGGAATTGTCTGCAATATGACCTCCAGGCCCACTTGCCCCCAGGACTCTGGGTCTTTTCAGCGCTGGAGAGTCATAATAGGAGAGGTCTTTGTTTTACCTGGGAAGCTCAAATGTGGTCACTTGGGGCATCAAGGTACAGGGCTGGTACATCCCACTCATGACAACAATGATGGATTGGAACTTGGCGTTAGGACCCAAAAGAACCAAAGCAGAAAGCAGAGGTCCACAGATTATGCACTTTACAGTTGATGTTAAATGATCAAAATGATACTGCAAGTGGCGAAACTTTGAGTAACAAAGGGGAAAATAATCATAGTTCAGTTTTTTAATTTAGGCAGTGAAACTCTGGGCTAATAAAACTCATCCATCCTGGTCTAGTAGTTCAGAAGTAATGGTAAGATTTACCTAAGAGTTCCTCTTTTCACAGCAAGGGTTAAGCACTCCCCAAATCTCCAGCTCCCCCACCCTCTCCACTCCACACCCAGATTGGGGCACAACTCTTTAGCAGCTTAGTTTCTGATTCAGCCTGGAAAAGAGTTCCTATTTTAATTGGTTCCTTTGCTTTTTTATTCTTTAGCACTAGAAGTTAGCCTGCCACAATTTGAAACATTTGCAACTAGATGTCTAAAAAAGAAAATTATGTAAAGTCAGTTTTTCTTTTTTTTAAGCAATTATCACTTAACACTCTTCTGGAAGCTTTTGGTTTCTAAGAAAAAAAAAATAGGGTGTATAAATTGGTGGGTGCAAGTCATATAGTGTAACTTGGTCCAATTATAATTTAAGCTTAAAATGCTTTTTATACCTGTGCATCTCAGCTGTGCAAACCTAATTACTTAAAGCCCCTGCTCCCTGCCTTCTACTTCCTGACTAGCTAGCAAAGTGCTCGTTACCATCTTGGTCATTGGGCAAGAAAGAAGAGAAAGGCACAGAAAAACTAGTTATTTTTTGATAACTGGCCTATAAACTTTAGTGGGGGATGAGATACTATTGCACAGCTGGTTAAAGGTGGAACTGCACGGAGAACTCCAATCCTGGGATCCCTTCTCTCTACCTCAGACTGTTGTTCAGCCCTGTATCCTAATGGTCAGGGATGGAACCCCACATTCTCCCCCCTCCCCCCCTCCACACACACACGCTTGACAGCAAATGCCTCTTCCCATTAGTCTTGTCTATGCCATGGGGTCCTGAAGTATCATTTGGGGCCTCCCCATCAAGTTTAGTTTAAAACTAAGAAACTCATCCTTCTTCCTTGGAAGAAGCAGGACCAAACCAAAATCCTTTGAGCAGAGAGAGAACTACCACCTTGTAAGATCTTTTCCTCTTTCAAGCTAATTTTATCACGTAATGCAGACTGATTTTTCTATCTTTAGAGGTCTTTTTGAAAAGCAGAATTTAATTTTTTAAATGTTTGAAGAAACAATGTTTAATGCCTTCAAAAGTTAGTTCATTTAATAATTTATTCAAGCAATATTTGAATGCCCACTCCATCCATGCTTGAATCATCTCGTGACACTTGAACAGAATTATAACATATTTCTCAGATACTTTGATTTTGCTTCATATTTTAATCTATCTCTAGATATGTATATGGAAAAATTGTAAGGATATTCACTAAAATGTTATTGGTGTGTTAATTCAGGGTAGTGAGATTGGAATGGATTCTAAATTTTACTTCAATTTTGTTTGAATTTTCTAAATTCCCCACAATTAACACATGCTGCTTTCAAAGTAAGAAAAAAATATTCTCCAAAGTAGATACTCCTCTGACCGGAAGGCCTAACAGCACTTTAATTAGACCATACTGTTGCTTAACCATTAGCTGAAAAAAATCCGGAGTAGGGCTTTTAAATGAAATTAATGGATTAAAAGTGGTTTGCAGAGCCTGGGGGAATATGGGAAAGGACAAGTCTTGATAGAAGCAAAATTTTTTGATACTCGACAAAGGAGCACGAGTTCGCTGAAAGCCCAAGAAAAGTGAAAAAACTGCAGCAAAGCTGTTGCCTAACAGGAAACCTCCAGCCCTGTGGTTTGGCCTGATGCCCTCATTAGACTGGGTCTTTGAAACTAAGAATGCCTAGGGAACCGGGGCTCTTTGTAAGGTGGTATGAGCTCCATGTTATTTAGCTTGCTGAAATGTAAATCCACAACTGGGAACCACACAACTAGGGACCTGGATTAGAGAGGGGAGAACTGTGAACCATCGGCCTGTGCGAGACACGCTCAGGCCATTGCATAGAAGGTAAACAGCGGCTCTTGAAAGTGGCACATGGAGGAATGATTGTGGGGGCTTATATGTAATGACATACTTGACCATCCATTTTATCTTTGGCTAAGTTGTTTCTTGAATTTTAATACTGTATTTCTGTCACTAATTAACATGTGATTAACAGTGGCCCTAACCAGGCAAGTTTATTTAGAAAAATACAAACTGTTTTACAATTGACCCAAATCAACTTAAGTCTGAACAGACTCTGTTTCTGTTCCAAATATTAAATTTTATTGTCAAATAAGAGTTAAAGGGAGGAAGCTTTCACAGTTTCTCAAGATTATGTAAAATTTTCCCAGTTCTTCTTCATTTAGGTTTTGTATTTATGATGAGATTTTAAGTCAAGATTTAAAAATATTTTCCTATGTCATAAATTTCAACTGAGCACTCATAATGAACAAGTGCTAAAAACCTTGCAGACGAGTAAAAGGGGTATTGAATAGAACTTGTAGGTCACACCTCACCTCCATCATTCTGTGCAGCAAATTGGGGGAGTGAATGAACCAGTAGTGAAGGGAAGCAGAAGTGGTTGAACCAATTGTAAAGGGCAGATGAAGCATGGCATTAGAAATATGACCTCGGATAAGATACTTAACCTCCTGACAACTCTATGAAGTAGGCGTTATTATTCTCCAGTTTACACACAAGGGACAGGTAGAGTGCAAAGCCCTTGAAAGAGAGCCTGGGCTATATAGAAAGTTCTATATAAGCGTTGGTTAAGAAAATAATACAATAAAAGGAGGACTGAAAAACCAAATTGTGTCTGACCTTGCCTTGTTCTTGTTTGTTAATATTTCAGCCACTGAGAAATCAAAGGTGATTAATGTCAAGTATTTTTCAGATTAATAATTAAATTATCTTCAGTTGCTTCTTGATCACTGGATACTGCACATTCTTGGTAAATAAAATCTTAAAAGAATCCCAAGTTTGGTGACTAGGACTGTAGGAGCAGAGAGGATAAACTATCCCCACCATCTGACCTCCACCTTGGCTTAATATGGGCTGGCCCATGTATGCAGACAAAAATCAGTATTCTGGGATTTAGGGGATTGAAGTGAGACAGGTTAGTAAGTAAGTATGATCGCTAGGTAGACAGGAGGGTCCCTGGTGGAATAAACAAAAAAGCAGCCATATCCTGAAACTCCAGGCCCTGGAATGTCTCCTTCACTTCAGGACAGGGACATGAGACTATGCCTTGAAGATAATAAATAATCTCAAATCCCTTTTGGCCAGACAAAGGAGCAGAGCTCATAGATAGGAATGGGTTATTTTGTTAATCCCTTCAGGATGAGCAAACAGGATAAACCCGATAGATGAATTCTATTAGAAGACTCCAGCCCCCTTCCCCAAGCAGGCAAGGGAAGGTATAAAAGTAAGAGCTTTTGCCTCAGTCACTGGGCACCCCCATTCAGGACCCCCTCCCGCTTGGGAGCTGCAAACTCTTCTCCTGCCTCTAATAAACTGTCCTCACTTACAACTCTCTGCCTCTTCCTGGTCCGTGTGTCCATTCTTCGGCTTCATGAGACGCGATGCCGGCCCACACCCAGAAACTGTCGGTAGATCCAACATCATTTATATCATTTGGGGACTCACGGAAAAATATTCCTACTTCAGCAGGACCAAGGGTATTCTTATATGAAGTTCAATTTCTGGTTCCCTAAATCTGTAAAGCAATTTTCTCTAGTCCATAGAGCTATTTTTGTTTTTCATTGAAAATTAGGAAAATAGGGGGTCTGAGGAAAGTCTCTCTTCCATATTATAAGGCATTCTTAAACTTGGCAAACGTATCCATGTTTTTGAATGTTGAAAAGCTGACATTTGTTTTAGAAAATGTGTTGATGGGTATATTGTTAATACATTGCCCATTGAGCTTCAGAGAGAAGATTTTATCGGTTTCTTCCTTTCTCTCACTGTTCTTCCCTATTTCTCCCTTTCTGGACTGTTTATCTTCCCTATGCATGCTGGAGAAATTACACCTATTTTAAAAATAGTTACACATATTTAATGAAGTGTGTTTCTTGGTCCTAATTCTGTTGGGACACTTCACAATTCTCTTTATAAAGGAAAATGATGTACTAAGTTGACTTTAATTACATACCCACCTTAAGTTTAGGTATTGATTCCTAACACATAGATTCTGGACTCCTATAAGGATTATCAAGGTAGAAATGTATTTAATAATACAAGATAGGAAAAAACCTCATTGCCCACCTAGAGAATGATCAAACAACAGGAATTATACAAAATCTAGTATTCATGGAGCTGTTAAAAAGAATGAGGAGCTCTATATGCTGGTATGAAAAACTCATGTATACTCATAGCATAATCATAATTTGAAAAAAAAATACTGTAAATGTATGAAAAATTGTAAATTGGCTGAAGTAGTTGCCTTTAGGGTAGGTTAGTGGAAGGGGGAAATTGGGGTTTCAACGTTTTATTCTCTTCTGGATGGTAGAAAATTTCCAGAGACTAAATCAATATATTATTTCTATTTATGTATTACTATTTTTAAGTCCACACCAGGCATACAGTATTCCTTACCTTCTGCATAGGTGGATGGAATACTGCAAAACTCTGAAGAGAAGTTTGTTTTCCTCTTGAAATCCATTTCCCATTCTCTTCCTGAGCAGTGATCTGTTAGATACTCACTCTTCTCCAGGGTCCATTAGCTTCTGCGGAGCCTCCATTGTGATATTAATACTCGGGTTTATTGCTGCATTCATTTCCATTAAAATGTATCTGCCTCCATCTCTGTCCTGGAGTTTTCCTCCCTATTAAGTGAAAAATAGGAATCTAGTACCACCATAAAGCTTCCTCAAAGACCTTTTGGAAGCAGACTATCAATAATATATTAAAGAATAGCTGTATATTAGCTGGTAATGCTAAAAAATAGGAACTTTTCTCAATCTACTTAAAAATTCCACATAATATGAATGTCTGCTTCAGGTTGCTCTAGATTGGGGTTTGATGATACTCTAGTTGGCCCAATCCCAAGTACGGGTGTGGGATCCCCTCTTTGCTCCCACACCCTGAACTGTTGAGTGATCCTCTTGAATTTTCTCATGTCTAAAGGCATGACGTTGGACGGCCGCATCTTCCTGAGGTAGCCAGGTCGCTGCATATGGGATGAGTCATTTGTTCCTGTGATGACGGGAATATTGGTGGCCAGGTATCTGAACACAGGCCATTCAACCTTTTTACTCCAGGAATGGCAGCAAGATGACCTCAGGGTGTGAGTTGGGGGGCTGAGTCTGGCCCATCAGAGCCTCTAGGGAAGTGGCTCTTACAGCTGCCCATCTATTCTACTCAACTTGGCTCTTCTCCATAGCAGGCTGACTTTCCCATCTTCATTAGGGATAGGATCTGTGGTAGTCAAATCCTAGGATATATGATCCATCCTCACTCTATGACAATTCTTAATTCCCATTAAAAGCTTGATGTCCACTTTACTAGCAATTTACTGTTGTAATTTCCTAAAAAGAGCAGAGTGAGCCATCAACAAATGAATCAACATTTTCTGATATCCTGTTCTTCATTCAATGTGGACACAACTAGAATTGTTCCCGCGAATGAAAATTGGCCAAGTTTTGTCTTACCAAATATTGCATTGCAGGCTCCTCTGTAGGCGCTGAAAACCACTTCCAGTTATCAACAAAAGAGCTAACATTTTCCAGTCCAGTTCCTCACCCAATGTGACCACGACCTGGCTTGTCCCGATTGACTAAAATCGGTCACCGAAGATTTGTACTACAGTTCCACTCTACATCCTTCTGTAGTCTCTTTCATACCCTGTAATTATCATTAGCAGGAGAGCTAACATTTGCTGGGGTCTAGGCTTCACTGATGTGGGCCCCACCTGCCTCCGGATTCAAGCGTTACTGTTATAAAGTAACAACTCCAGGACACAATTCTTGGCCCAGTTAAGACCCTGGTTCTCTACATGCTGAAGAGAACTCTTGTCTTATCCCACAGTCTCTGTCCTTAGATTCCTATCCATTCCATGCTCAGAAATGAACCCACCAGTGTTGACACTTGTCAGCCCAATGTTCCCAGATCTAGCTTGGATTCCAAACTTCCGGATATCCTTCCAAAAGCCCCAGAGGTCATGCTCAGTGGGGGTAAAACTAGGACTCTTGTTAAGCATCCATTGTCTGGCAGCCTCTCCTTTCCTTGTACCCTCTTATCTCATTGCTTTTTGACACTCATCTCTTTCCCTCCCTTTGTCAACATATGTTTAGAAGTGATACCAGACAATCTCTCCAGATAAAGTGAAGCAAGTGTCGGTGTCGCTGTCCTAAAATTCAACAGAACAGTTCCTCATGTTCTGATCCTAGCCTTAGGAAGAAGTGGCTAGCTTTTTTAAAGTTCTCTTTATTATAAGCAAAGAAAAAACAGACACTCCATCATCTCGCTTAACCCAGCCCACTACCACTGCGTATGCGATTATCCTACGGCCCTTCCATTCCAGGACGCTGCCTCAGACTCTTGAGAAGCTCTGCCTTCTTAAGGAGAAACTCTAAGATTCTGGAGCATCAGTTCCCCATGCCCTGTCCTAAGGCTGGCAACGCTTTCCTTCTAGGGGGAGAGGAGCTTTTTAACTATACCATGTGCAGTGTCTCATTTTTCATTATGTCTCAATTCCTAGCTCAGCCCTCAGATTTTTTCCTGCATAGAGAAGACACACCCAGAAATCTCAGCTCTTTAAGGTAAATATCTTTTACAGCAGCCAGAGCCAAAACATCTAGGTTAGGGACTGACCATCACATATGTACACACCCAGATTATGAATTTAATTGAAGTTATAATACCTTGCGGCAAAATGTAGTCCATGAATCTCCTTCCCTTTGAAACAGTGTTCATTGTACTCTGTGGGTCTAGGTCAGCCATGCTGCATCTAGTTCCAACCACCACTATCAGCCCAAATACCACAACGTTTCTTGGTTGGATATGCTGCCTCCCTCTTCCCCACCATTATGTGTTAATTAGAAAGAAATCAATAATCTCTAGCCCTTCAATTTTCCCAATAGGAAATGTGACTAGGAAGCTCACCAGAGATATCAAGACCTGCTCTGCTTCGGTCCCAAAGCCTGTAGTGTTCTTCCTGTCCACAATTCCCTGGCTTTTGAGCAGAGTCTGAGAGCTGCCTGTCAGGGTTTCCAGAGCTTCCGGGCAGGGGCTGCAAGACTTCCTGTCAGGGTTTCCCTTTCAGGCAGAGGTTCTAAGACTTCCTGTCAGGGTTTCTAGGCAGAGGCTCCAGGGTTTCTTGTCACAGTTTACAAGGATTTGAGCAGGTGGTGCCAGGGAGAAGAAGCTTATTCATCAGGAAAGTTTTTTTTTGTTTTTTTCCCGGGCTGCCCTTAAAGTAGCTGCTCTCCTCAGCTAGCTAGCTGAGCTTCATTCATTCAGCAAACAGTTAAGGGGACTGTAGCAAGCACAGTTTTGGTAGTCAATTGAGATGTAGTATCAGTTCACCAACACCTCCCAGAGTCCTCTGGGAGGACTTTTTCCTTGAAAGTTGGTTTTCGAAACACATGCCTGTCTTCAGTTCCAAGGGTGCAGCATTTCTCTAGCTACGGGGTTCTAGCAGACCCCACAGCTCTGCACTCCACTTTTACCTTCACATGACTGGAGCAACTTCTATGAGTTCCCTGGCAGTGGTCTTAGTCCAGGCTCCTTCAGAGAGTTTATTCAGTCTCTTCTGGACTGGTGTTAGATGAGCAATCATCTTTTAAGTTTTCCTTTAAGCTTTCCTTTTGCTGTTCTCTGAGCCAGGAGAAAAGATTGCCAGATTATTCTTACCTCTAGGGAACTGTAATATCCCCAAAGAGGTGCCCCAGGGTCCATACGGTAGAGCTCAAAAAACCAATTATGGAATCCTGGGATCTACAGTGATCTCCAAAGTGGGAGTCTGGAGGTCATTCAGCCTACTTAGCCCCACCCATTAGACCTGTTTACTTATTTATTTTATATATTTTTTCAGATCTGCTTACTTTCCACCTCATTTTTTTCACCCTGGGTATAGAATTCCACTGACAGCTACCCAAAGTGAGTAGATTCCACTGTAAGAATACACCACAATTTGCTTATCCATTCTCTTGTCGATGGTCCCTTGGGTATTACTGTTTGTTTTTTTTTTTGCTATCATGAAAAATGCTGATGGAAAAATAATTGTACATGTCTCCTGTACATATATGTAAGAGTTTCTCTTGGGTATATACACATACATACTTACCTTTACAAGATAACGTCAAGTTATCTTTTAAAATTTCTGTACTAATTTATAGTTCCATATAGGAGCAGAGCAGTTTTGATTGATGAACTTCCTTCACAATACGTGGTATTGTCAGTCAATTTAGTGGGTACACAATGGTGTCTTGATGTGATTTCACATTTTATTTCCTTGAGAAGATTGAACATCTTTTAATATTCACAATTCTTGCTTCCTCTTCTTTGAAACACTTGGTCACGTCTCTTGTATATTTTTTTACTGTACCTTTAAAAAATTGATTTGTATGAGTTCTTTATTCTTGATGTTGATTCATTGTTAGATATGCTGTGAATATGTCTCCCAGTGTGTGTGGCTTATCTTCTCAGTTTGAAAGTTACCAGTGTTTTGAAAGTTATCAGTGTTTTGTTTCATGGATAGCAGTTTTTTGTATTGTTTACTTGCTTATCCTGAGATCATAGCATATTCTCCCTTTAATCCATTTAGCTGAGGCCTGCAATATATAGTTGACTTGAAGCAATGATTGAGAGCTTATTAGTCTGCTAAGGCTGCCATTACAAAGTACCACAGAATGGGTAGCGTAAACCACAAAATTATTTTCTCACAGTCCTGGAGGCTAGAAGTCTCAGATACAGGTGCCAGCAGATTAGGGGTCTGGTGAGGCCTCTCTTCCTGGCTTGTAGATGGCCATCTTCTTGCGGCGTCCTTGTGGCTTCTTCTCTGTGCACCAGGAAGGAGAGTGAGCGCTGTGTCTTCCTTTTTCCTTTTTTATAAAAGCATGAGTTCTATTAGATTAGGGCCCCAAACTCATGACATCACTTAACCTTTATTATATCCTTATTTGCCCTATCTGCAAATGCAATCACGTTGGGGGTTAGGGCTTCAACATATGACTTTTGGGGGAACACAATTCAGTCTGTAATAGAGGGTATCTTTATCTTTTTCTTGACTTGAAAAGGAATATTTTTGTCGTTAAGAATTATGTTGGCTTCTGGTCTTTAGTAGATGTATTTTATTATGGTAATCACGTTCCCTTTTATGCCTAGTTTGGTAAGAGAGTTTATTTGTTGTTATTGTTATTGGTGGTGGTAAATTGTGATTGCACATTGAGTTTTATAAAAAGCTTTTTCTACATCTATTGAAATAATTATATGTATAGTTTTTCTCCTATAATCTGTTAACATGATAAACACATTTATAGATTTTATAGGGTTAGGTGACCCTTGCGTTTCTTGTATAAACCCAACTTAGTCAACATGTATTACCATTTTTATGGATTTGTTGTTTTAATAACTGTTTTAGGATTTTTACATGTGGGTTCGTAAGTGAAATTGGCTTGTACCATTCCTGTCTCATATTGTGCTTGTCTGGTTTTGAGCTTGCGTTTACCTCGAGGCGTAGAATGGATTGGGAAAGCGTATCCTCTTGTTTTGTTCTCGGGACGAGGTATTGCAGTAATAGCGGTAAAGAGCATGGATTCCTAAGTTTCCAGATTGTGTGTTGATGGGTCCCATAGTCGTAACGCCCAGGAACTATGAGAACTACAGCACCCCCCACCCCCACAAGTGGGCCTGTGTCACCCAAACTCAAATTCCTTTCCAAAAATCCCTAAATGATAAAGTCTATTAACTTAAAAGCTAGAAAAAATAATGCGCTTATAAGCTTCTCAATAACCAGGTGCCACTTACTGTTGAATATTACTGGTTATGATCCCAGCGTCTTAAATTTTCTCAGTATTTTAACTTTATTCATGAACATAGAACATTATACATTTTAGAAATGTCAGTGTCAAAATGTAGATATGATCCAATATCTCTATAAAATAGCCATGGAAATACTTCCTGTTACAAGTATTGTTAAAATACTTATTGTTACAAGTGGATGCCCACAGGATACCCCCTTTCTCTCCAGGAAGCCAGATGGGAAGTAAAGAAGAATTTGCAGAGATACGAATAAAAGAAAGAAACCCACACATATTCCTTGTGTATGCCCTATATTTCTATAGCTGTCTAAGAGAAATGAAATGTTTATTTGTTGGAGGGATGGTCTACAGATCTTCAGGACTAAATAGATGTTGAGGATAATATTGTAAGATATTTTACTAGTGTTTCAGTGCTTCACTTTTACTATGCCCCCGGCTCCTCTACTTTACCTTAGAAGGTGACAGATACAACAAGGGAAAACCCCACTGCTCTGCTGGCAAGAGCAGATGTTGGAGTGTTCAGAGCTGTAATTGGCTATGTTTTTTTTTTCTTTCCAGATTCTTCTATCTCATAATTTTAAATGATGCTCCAAGGAAAGCTGCCCTAGAAAGCTGATATATGAAATACAAAGATTCCAAATGCTGATGTTTCTGCTTTTTTAGATTTATATTTTTATGTTTAGAGCCTCCAGTAATAGAACCCTTGCCATTTCCTCAAGCTCAGAGAGTCTTTCCTCAGACTGTCCAGCCTAAGTCCATCAAAGGCATCCTTCATTCTGTTACGTTTTTGATCTCTAGCATTTCTTGTTGATTCTGTCTTAGAATTTAGAGCTCTCTGCTTACATTGCTCATCTGTTCTTGCATGTTGTCTATTTTTCCCATTAGAGCCCTTAGCGTACTAATCACAGTCGTTTTAAATTCATGGCCTGATAATTGAAACATCCTGCCTCGTTTGGGTCCGGTTCTGATGCTTACTCTTTCTCTTCAGACTGTGTTTTTTTGTGTTTTGGTGTGTCTTGTAATTTTTGTGAAAGCCAGACACGATGTTCTGCATGAATGTTACTCCAGAAATAGGCTGTTAGTGATGTGACTACACTCAAGGGGTTTGCTGCTGGGGATGTTTCATTCAAGAACAAGGAGTGGTTGTTATTAGTTTTTTTCATTTGCAGCAAATAAAGGAGACAGAGGATTCGCATCCAAAGCTGTCTCCCAGAAGGGAGACTTAGCCATTGCTTCTATATACTATTCTGTTAATTCCATGTTGATTTCTTCTTTGCAGTTGGCTAAACATATCGGGTCAAGCTCACCTGGTCACAGCTGTATCTGCAAAATACTGTACTACATTTTAGCATTTAGCAAGAATAGCATTTAGTAAGAACTGCCCAGACTGAGACCCTCGTCCTATCTAATAGTGTTAGGAAGTGGGGGTAAAAGAAGTGGTCTAGTCCTGTGCTTAAGCTTCAGTCTGTCAGTGAAGCCTGTGGCCTTGGGCTGTGAACTTCACATGTGCTTCTCAGTTTTAGGGCTCCCTACCCCCGTGGGTGGGGCAGGATGTCTAGAGTGAGCTAGAATTGGGTATTTTCCTTCCCTCAGGTCAGTTAGACTCTGATAAAACCCCAGTAGATTCGGCCCTGGTATCATAGTTTCTCCGGGGCAGGCCTTGTTAAGAAGGACAGAATGCTCTGGCGTATTTCAAAGTGGTTTCTTTTCTCCTCCCCCTGTCGGAAGCATGAGGGGAATTTCCTCTGATATTCACTATGAGAACCTGGTTGAGCTCCAGTAGGTAAAACTCACAGAATTATGGGGGCCCCCAGTGACGGGGCCCCTTGGAGTCTAACTCTTAGTCTTGTCCACACTGAGCCTCCAGCAATTTGTCAGTTACAGCTTAGGTTTTTCTTACCCCTGCACTGCTTCCCAGGGAGGTTTCTATGGCTGGGTTCTGCTTCAGCAAGATGTGATTCTCAGTGTCTGCCTGTCTATCTTTATGATTTCTGGGGTAGCAGTTTGTTCTGTGGCCTCTCTTTTCTGAAGGATCTAAGACTAATTATTGATTTTTCTGTTTGTTCAGCTTTTAACTTGTTAGGACAGAGTGGCAACTTCTAAGCACATTACGTTCCAGACTGGAAACTGGAACTTGGTGCCTCAAAAAAACTCTTAAAATAAAACAAGCTTTTAAAGTTTAACTTTCTCCTAAATTCTCAAAGCACTTTTCAGGTGTATTAAGTGGTGTGCCTTGCAGTCTGGTGAAAAGAGTACTTGGTGGTAGGAGACAGAGGCAACATAATAGTAACTATTTATTAAAAGATAATTTCAAAACAAAACAAAAAAATCACTTAATGCTTTTAAGAGGAGTAGGGAGAGAATGTAAAACACTATAAATAGTGTGGAAGGAAGTGTCTAAAATGCAAGTATTGTGAGTTTATTGTAGTAAATTTTATCTGTCAGCTCAGGCTAAGTCATGCTGTGCTAGCAAATGAGCCCTAAGATCTCATGGCTTATGATGACAAAGGCCTGCGGTTCACTCGTGCTACGTCCGCCCCTACGTACATATTCGCTGCAGGTCAGCTGAGGCTTTGCACCATGCCATCTTTATTCTGCAACTCAGGGACATGCCAATCAAAGGAAAAGAGAAGATTTTGTTCAAAAGTGGCACATAGTATTGCTATTCACATTTCTTTGCCCAAAGCCGTCATCTGGCTACTCCTGAGTTCAATAGGGTAGGCCCCAGGAAAGGGTACTACAAGTCACACAGCCAAGCGCGGCATCAGTGTGCTGGAAGATGTAATCTTCCTACAGGAGTAGAGATATTTTGAATATTAATACAATTTGCCATACAGTTTCTACCAAGTTCGCCCCTACTTTTTTATGAAGTAGCTATTCAGAATTCTCTTATCCAAGTTATCCCAGGACTGTGATAAGTGCTGTGCAAAGTTTTTATTGGCCATCTCCATAGCTACTTTGAGGTTGAGTTCTTTTACATTCGCTGTTAGAGGATGAGAGGACAAAGGAATTCTTCAGATAAATGCTTTTGTGAGGCGCTCTTGGGCATTTGGTGGGATTGAAGACGCAGTACTTGCCCTCAAAGTATTTATAAAGCTGCCTCTCCAGCAGATCTTTGGTGTAAGCATATGTTCCTAGAATCAGCATTGCGAGACAGATGGTAGAAAAATGACTCCTTGTATATCGCATCAGATTTTGGTTCTTAAGAAGCATGTGGCCACCGCTGTGGCCATCAGGTTGCATTTGTGTGATGATAAGGAAATAATGCCGATTGAGTGATGGTCAGTTATTTCATCTGTCTAGAGATAGGGATAAAATTACTTCACTGGCAGGATTAGGAACAGGTTAAGGATAGGTAAGCTGTATTAAATAAATGGGTAGAGAAAAGCAGTGAAAGCAAAAGCTGTTGTTCTCACAATAACTAGAATACAAAGCATCAAAATTCAGGTCAAAGTATTAAAGGTATATTCTATGACGCAGTGGTCACAAGCTGACAGCTCACAGGATGAGTCTTGGCCATATACAGAGGGTGCCAAAAAAAAAATGTATACACATTTTAAGAAGGAAAACTGTATTAAAATTGTAATACTCAATATATACCAGTAACAAAAGATGAATATAACTGATGTTTGACTTCTGCAATTACAAAAGGTGCTCAAAGCAGTTACCATCAGCATCCAGACACTTCTGATTACGGCGAACTACTGCTTGAGCAACGTTGACCAAAGTGTCCACTTGTATACACTTTTTTGGCACCCTCGAGATGTTTACACCTGGGAAGAGATTGGGATTGGGAATGGGAAATAAAGAGAATTAAAATAAAACCAATTGAGATAGAATATAATAGCCTTGCAGGTGCCACCAATGAGAGCATACTATGAATTGAGGAATGATCAATTCTGTAAACCTAAAGTTACAAAAGACAGCAATAATAAAAAAGAGCTACTATTCCTTCACATTTTGGTCAAAGATAACTCTTTTAATCTTTTTATTTTTTATTTAACTTGTGAAGATGGAATAAATTCTTTGGTGTGGCCAAACTTGAGCAGCTCCGCTGCCAAACACTAATCTGTCAGTTTCCTGTTACCCAGGCACACATTTGTGGTCTTCCTATTTGCTGTTTTCAGTGCATTCACTTATCTCCAGTCCAGAGTTCTCTTATGCATAAAACTGCCAGATGCCCTACTCCACTTTAGCTTAAGTAGAGTTTTTCTAGCAACCAGAGGGAAAATTCCTGCAAATTAAACTACCTCAGTGCTGCTGGATTTGAAGTGGCAGATGGTGGTTGGATTTTATAAGCCTCCTTTGCCCTCTTCCTTCATTTTGGGGCTGTTTTTACATTAATTTTATCTGTGCAGACATGACTAAGGATGTGAAGCAGCCTCCAAGGAACTGCATCAATGATAATCCCAAATACGGGTCTCTGAAGAGTCATAGTGAAGTAGGAATATTTTTCTGTGAGTCCCAAATGATGTTAAATGATGTTGGATCTGCTGACAATTTCTGAGTGTGGGCCGGGATCGCATCTTGTGAAGCTGAAGAATGGACACACGGATCAGGGAGAGGCAAAGAATTGTAAAGGAAGACAGTTTATTAGAGGCAGAAGAAGAGGTTGCAGCTCCCAAGCGGGAAGGGGTCCCGAATGGGGGTGCCCAGTGACTGAGGCAAAAGCTCTTACTCTTATACCTTCCCTTGCCTGCTTGGGGAAGGGGGCTGGAGCCTTCTAATAGAATTCGTCTATTAGGTTTGTCCTGTTTGCCCATCCTGGAGGGATTAAGAACCAACCCATTCCTATCTACCAAATCTGCTTCTTTGTCTGGCCGGAAGGGATTTGAAATAATTTATTAACCTCAAAGCGGATTCTCATGGAGTCCCTGTCCTGAAGTGAAGGAGACATTCCAGAACCTGGAGTTTCAGGATATGGCTGCTTTTTGTTTATTCCACCTGAGACACCCCTGTCCACCTAGCAACATGCTAACTAGCCTGTCTCAATACTGCCTTTCATTTGCAAAGTCAGGGAATCCCCTTCTGGCCTTTACCCTATTCAAGTTTTGCAGCAACTGGGTATTTAGAGAGAACACGCAGGCAGGATGGGGGTGGAGGGCTTGCCAGGGTTCTCAGCCAAGGGCCTCCCAGCAGGCTGGATTGACTGGATTTTTCACTTTCCCTCATCGTTTGTATTTCCTAATACTTTTTACTGTTTCAGTCTTTAAAACTGAGAAAATCAGCCAAATTGTACGAGAACACTGCAGACTTAGTCCCGGGGTCCAAGAATAACTGCTGAAGTCTTCCAACGTGGCTGCATAGCTACCGCTACTGAAATCTCCTGAGCTCACCTCCCAGACCAAGGGGCATCACACAGCCCTGGGGCTTTTGTGATTAAAAAAAAAAAAGCGACTCAGTGTCTCTTCTACCTCAGTTTTTTCAATAACTTATGCTTCATGTGAATGTTTCTAGTTTAGGAGTCACTGAAGTGATGTCACAATGCTTAACAGAGCAAAATGTGTCCCTTAGCTTTGAGTCACTCATTCATTCAGTAAGTATTTTTTGAGCCCATGTGTCAGGTATGTGGTTCTGACTCTCACCACCTAATTGTTAGGTGGTCCCTGTCCTTTGGTGATGAGACCTTGTATTGTGGTTTTTGGACTGCTGTGTGCGTGCTACATGGCTTTTCAAATTGTTAAGTATGGAGTCGATGTTCTTAAATAGAAGGATTGGCGCCTTGTAAGTGACTTAACTTCTCACTCCGTGGTAATCGGTACTGTCAGGTTTTAGGAAAAATCCGCTGCTTCTCACGCGGTGCTGGAGTGAGGCGGGGTGTGGTGTGGTGGGTGTGGAATGGGACCGTGCAGCGTATTCCACGGCAGTATAGGATGTGGCTGTACTTAGACTCACTTCATAGCTCAAGCATCAACTTTGCTATTATCTAGCCTTGTGATCTTGGGTAAGTGTTTTAAGGCACATTTCTGTGCCTCTATTTACTTAAAATGATAGGAATGTTCGCGCTTAGAGTTACTGAAAAGAATTAGCTGAGGTACTGTAGGTGCTCAGCGCATAGATGCTGATTAAATGTCAGCTTCCTCTATGGCCCCCAAAGAGGAACACGAAGCGGGTAGAAAGTTCTGCTCAGGAACTAAGAGCCTACTTAGGAAGATGAGACATAGCCTCTACATCAAATCAGTGGAGAACATGCCTCTGAGAAGAAACCTAAATAGCATGAATTAACTCACCCTGTCCCCTCATTACACCAATTCTAGAAATGAAAGATGGACTAGTCTCAAAAAAATGTGTTTATACTTGATGTCCAGAAGCCTTTTTATAAACCAACAATCCTTCTTGAAGAAGTGAAATGCTTAAGTTTTAAATTAATCTCAAACACACACACACACACACACACACATTATAGTGACTTAGGGTTCCATCAGGACGTTCAGCTGAAAGTTGTACAAATGTTTCATCCATCTGGTGACAGCTCATAGAACACGTTATTTCTCATATTTGAAAATATCTATCTAAATAGAAATGTGCTTGAAAATATTCTATTTCATGTATAGGCCCTGAAAAGCCATTTATTTTGCTATATTTTATATTAAAATAATCAAAAACCTACTTACATTGCATGTCTTCCTACTTTTTGAGGTGCAGTTATGGCAGTGGAGCCTGAATGTGTGTAAGGTCACACACATTGAGAATGCGAGGTCAGTACTAGGTCAGTGAGGGTCTGAGCTCTGGCAGAGGCATCTTTTGAAGTGGTTGTTTCAAATACCCGTTGGTCTTATATCAGCAGGTCCAGTGGAAAAAACAAGAGCTTTGAAGCTCATGAGACTTAGATTCTAATCCATATCCCTTGGAATGAGGTGTTGAAAATTTGTTGGGATGGTAGTGGTCATATTTGCATAGGGGACTTGGAAAGTTCTGGGACCAAGGATTGCTACTTCTCTCATGTTAACTGCCACTGAAACTTCTCTGATGATTGAAATCATGAAATCATCCCAAATGGTGAGTAGTGTAAGAAAGGCCACTTGTGACCTCCCCAAATGGCACTAACTGAGAAGATGAGCCCCAGCCAGCCACATACCAGTGCCTCAGTTATCTTGGGGAAGGAGATGGTTCTGGACATACCTGTGTCTGAAGTTGGAACTTCAAGGATTATGCTTTAGTGGTGAGCTTAACAATGCTTTGGAGGAAGCGTCAATGACCATCTGGGGTATCTGCTGACTACATCTCACACAGTTGCTGGTGTCACACATAGGGTACAGCTGCAGGTTCTTTGATCACCTTGTGGGCCGTTGTGCTATTGTGAAGCCCGCCTGGAGGTGGCGCTTATGAGCTTCGACTCCATTAGTGAAGTTGGGGGTGAGGGGTTATGGAGGTGCAAGGCGAAGGGCTGGGAATAAGGTGACTCCAGATGTGGTGACAGTCAGACAAGGGCACCGATGAGGTGTTTAAAGGAGTCAGGGATTGGGAACTGCTAATCACTCCTCCCCTTGGAGAAGTGATGAACAAATTAATCAATAGCAGAGTTGGGACTTGAACGCAGCTCTGAGTCTCTCCAGTCTGACTATCCCTAATGAGTATGTACCTATGGACCTACGGGAAGTATTTGGCTAGCCTTTCCTGGTGCGGGATTGTCCATTGCCCAGGTGTCAGTGGCCGCTGTTCCTGAACCATGCACAGCTCAGTTGGAGTGCTCCTCTAGGAGCTTCTGTACCCCTAGTGGGTTTTTGAAGGGATAAATGTAAACTTTTGGCTCTTTCCTCACCCTGTGTTGGAGCATTCTCAGGGTTGGACAATTCAGAGCTCTACATGGTATTATTCACAATTCCCTGAGTGAACTTGCACAAGTCTAAACCTTAGTGGGTTTTGGGGACAAAAATGCTTCTTTTTCTTGCTTTACAAGTTTGATACTAGATTAGAGTGAGAAAATGCTTTGGAAGTGCATTGCGATAAGACTATTTGAAATGGAAGAATACGAAGCATGCAGAGAGAGGTGTTTTTAAGGGTTCCTAGAAAATCAGAATGGAATTTAATATTCCCTTGAAGTAAATAAGATATACCGTATTAAAGCCCACCAAGAAAAGACCATCAGGAACACATTTATTATCGTAAAAAGAAATTAGATTTATTTTTCTTGCTGTAGCAAGAGTGCAAGCACGCCAAAGGAACCAGGAGGAGTTGGGAGAAGTTTCTCATAGGATGTGAGTGGGTGCTGGATGATTCAAGGTGGGTTTAAGGTTGTGGAGGCCAATTGTGGAGCTGGTGTTTCAGGAAACAGCACCAGTTTTGTGATTGTGTAACTTAACAATGCTTATCCATCATATAGTGGGGTGGGCGAACTCCTTGGTAAGGTGAAGGACCAGCAGTCTCTCCTGTTAGACAGAAGAGGGGGATGTTTCATCATTTTTGTGGCTGCACAGTGGCCTCATCTCTGTCTCATTGCAAATATGGTGACGGAGTGGCCTTGTTTCCACACTGTTTCTTATTCTGTGAGTGTGGTTTATATTCAGTTGGGAACACCAAGGCAGTTACCCCTCCCCCACCCATTACCTTCCTGTGATTCCTTTTCCATATAGTCTAGATCTATATCCATAATCTTCATTTTAATATCCATCTTATCCAGATTAAAATGGGAGTGGAAAACGATTAACACTGGTTACTTCTGGAAGTGATACCTGAGGGTTTAGGGAGAAATTGTCACTCTGTTTTACACACATATAGTATTTACATTTTATGGGTTAATTATTTTTTAAATTAAGTTATGAAAACCAAAAATGAAACCACGTAAGAAATGGCAGGGTGCTGGGATGTGTGATTTGGCATTGGGGATGGTCTCGGGGGTCATTTCAGATTTAGTATTTTTTTTGTTGTTGAAGGGAAATTCAAAATTCCCTTTGGGTAAGGGGATAGTTAGGTGTCTTGGATCTGTTTAAAAGATAATTTTGATAAAAAGCCAAACATCATGCTTCTCATACAAATATAAAATGAAAATTTTCAATAATTTTGATTCATTAATTAATGGGAACCAGTAAGATGTATAACCAGTTCGAGAGAATTCGAAGAGCAGACACACATATAGACATCCAAGAATGCTGAAATGGATTTGCTCAATAAATGTAAAACTGGCTCTTGGGAGGGAGAAGATTATCAGTTTGCACCTCTACCTGACAAAACCCGTTGCCATCTACGAATGAGAATCATTTGCATTGCTGTCAGTTATCCACATTTTCAAAGCTGTAAAATAGTTCAAAGACAATGAAAGGCAGACATAACCCAGAAAGATGCGTTGGACCGGATGCCCAGTAGTCTTATTGGACTATGTTAAAGTTTTACACATTTTTTTCCTGCCAGCTCAAAATAACATTTGTTAAAATTTAGGTGTTTCTCTCATAGACACAAACAATAGTTTAGTGGTTACCAGAGGGTAAGGGGGGTGGGGGGTGGGAGATGAGGGTAAGGGGGATCAAATATATGGTGATGGAAGGAGAACTGATTCTGGGTAGTAAACACACAATGGCATTTATAGATGATGTAATACAGAATTGTACACCTGAAATCTATGTAATTTTACTAACAATTGTCACCCCAATAAATTTAAAAAATAAATGTTAAAAAAAGAAAAAAAAAATTAGGTGTTTCTGCCTGACACCTGTACTGATGATTATGTGTCTTAAAAGAGAAAAGGGAGAAAATTTGTTATAACTTTATTCTAATATTTATATTCTGGGTGATAAGTAACCAACCCAAAATGACTGTAAAGAAAAGTAAAATTCACTGACTTTAAGATTGACAAGCTTATTAGTGAATTGTTTTAAATTAACTTTCGTTTTCTATTTTATCTTTTGGGACGGGGCAGAAAGCAAAGTATCAATTATAAGATAAAGAGTAAATACAGTTTTAAAACATTCAACTCTATTTTTTTTTAGTTTCAAGTATACAAAATAATGTAATAGTTAGACATTTCACCCCTCACAAAGTGATACCCCTCTCCCCCAAGCTGTTGCCCCTCTGACATCGTATATAGCTGTTACAGTTCCACTGACTCTATTCCCCATGCTGTACTCCACATCCTGTGACTATATGTATATTAAACTGTAGTTGACATACAATATTATTCAGCTTCAGCTTCAGATGTACAGTGCAGTGGTCAAGCATCTACACCATCCATGAAACACTCAACTCTTAATGATAGTTTCTTCCTTTATTGCATTGGGTATGTTTTTCAGATAAAAGTTGATATATTAATACCACTCAGTGAAATAAATTCATGTTCCTATTTTACCTGATCCATTTAACCAGAAGAAGAATTTCTTTCTTCCCTGGATATGAAGATCATCCACTTCTGTTTAGTTCGGTTTTTAAAGTTTTCACGTTGTGTCTCTTTTCCTCTCTCTCTCTCTCTCTCTTCCCCGTAATGGAAGAAAGCTTAAAATGTTTTGATCTAATTGCGACCAGGAGGGGTAAGCTGTGGGATTGGGAGTAGGACTGTAAAGGAGGGGTGAATAGGAGGCCAAGTCATAGAACTCTGCTTATGTCTAACTGATCAGCGGAAAAACAATCAAGAGATTTTACTTCTTCACCTGCTTTTCCCATTCCTTCCTTGTCATTTCTTTGCTATTTTTCAAGTTTCTGCAAGGTATACATGTTGGGTACTATTTGCATTCTATGATGAAAATTAATGGAGTTTTATTTGGGAAAGAAAAATAAAAAATTGGGGAAGGGGAAGAAGAAAAGAAGAAAGGTAGAAGAGGGATTTCATCATTTTTAGAGAGTGTCACTAGCCACTGTTCTCCCACACCAAACCAAACACATTTGTTACCAAACACAACTGAGAAAGGAGACTCAGAATTCCTCCTGATTATGGAAATAAAATGGAAATTTAGAATAAAGTAAGAATGACATGTTGGAAGTAGTATGAGTCAGGTTTTCCCTGTATTTACTTGCTGCACTGGGACACACCCACACCTCCTGGTAGTGGGCGGAAGTGCTATGACTCGGGGAGGGGCAGGAAAGTTTTTATCAAGGATAAAGTTTTATCCTTTGCTTTGGAAGAATGTTTGCCCAAGTTTCAGAAAACCTTTGTTTACTAGTCAGAATATTGTTTCCTCCAATGTAGGTGTGGCAAAACCCAAAATATAGACAGTGTTAATTCTGAAAACAGATGTACCCACCGGGGAATAGCGCTGCCTTTGGTGCTCAGTGCTATCAAGTCTCCTTATTTTGGGTTCCACACATTCTTAATTCCATAGGCATTAGTCGTCTGAGGTTTGTTCTGCAAACCCTTTTTTCACAGAAGGTGAAAATTAATATCATTAATAAGAAGACTCTGGTAGTGTCTGCGGTGGTAGAAATGATTTATAAGAGCAACTATATTTCAGGCATCTTAGAAAGATTATATAGATATTTAGTTAAATTAAACACATATTTATTATTTAGACTGCCATGTTCTAAGAGGAACATGGAAATACTGTATTCTGGTGCGCGTTATTGAAATTGCAAATCTGGCTTATTTTGACTTTCTTTCTCAACCGTCGTTTGAGTGAATGAACCAATGAACAAAGGAATATCGTAGCCCAATTTGAGATTTAATGTGTATCTCGCTAAATTAGATTAAACATTTTTATACCCCAAATCTCTCCATAGTGGTGGTTTCCAAGATTAGAATTGGTTCAAGGCAGTTGTGTGATAACATTTTGTTATTCAACAAACTTTGATTGAGAGAGCATGACTGTGAGCCAAGTAAATTTATTAGCATGTTTCACTGAACTGCATTTGAACAACCAGGTAAATTATTTTAGCTAGGTTTCAAAGTGCTTCTCGTCCATTCAGAAGTCACTTTGACACTTAATGTACAGTAATCAGATATTACTGAACACTTGACAGAAAACTACGTACTGATGATAGCATTTAATAAAGTATAAAAAAATATTTTTCAATGCTAATAAAACATATAGTGTTAAGTAGATCATTTAATATGTGAAAATACCTTTTTTGATATATCTTCTGGTTGATTTTAATGTGTATGTATGTGACAGACCCTACATTTTCTAAGATTTTGTCAGGTTGATTTGAACTATGCCCTTTTTCAGAAAACCAGGACCTACTTTCTAAGTCTTAATGAATTCTACCCAATTCTACCCAGTGTGACATTGGCTTCCAGAGTTAGTCAGGCATCTCAGCAATGACCTTCTCAAAGGGAGTCTAAAACACTGGAGGAAAAGAAAGTAATGGATATCTTTGTTTATTTTGTGTTCCTTTTCTGCATATAAAATTCAATAACCTGATTGAGAGACTTCTTTAGTAGCTAAGGGACAAAGAAACACTGTTAATTTCTAATGTTAGTTGGGCACTTCATTTTGTGCCAGTGACTACGTTGAGTGTTACACCTGCTATTTCACAGCCATGCTTAATTCCCATAACACGCTTAGTATTGTCTCTCTTTTTTACATGTGAGGAAACTGAAGTGTACTGTGGGGGCAGAGCCCCAGAAAGTAGTTTCCAGGCTCTCGGCCTCACATAGACAGGTGCTGACTCAGGTAGTAAATGGCCGTCAACTGTGATTTCATGGCCATCAGCTGTGGCTAGTTGGCCATCAGCTGTAACCAGTGAGCCATTGGCCACTAATATAACTGCTGTGGCTACGTTAGCAGAAAAATGGGGGGTTAGCAAGAAGATGGTGGCTGAGCTAGCAAGAACGGATTGCAGAGAGGCGGATGCCGCCAGCGAGAATATAGTGGTATGACTCCCCCATCTATGGCTCCGTGGGTGTTCCTTTTTGGCCTCACCATGTCCTGTGTTCTTATGTGGGGAGCGGGAGCAGAGACCCGCAGGCTGCCCTGTGTGACAAATGGCGCAGCGAGCAGGGTGCCCCGCACGACAGTACAATAGTTAAGTGACTTGGCCAGGGTCACATAGTTAGTCCTGGAGACAGATCCTCACACGTAACCCCTGCTTTTGTAACAAAACTGATATTTTTGAAATAATTTCTAATGTACTTGCCTTTTGGTAATTAGGGCTAGATCATGAGGCTTTTTGTAGCAAGGAAGGGAAAAGATAGTGACCTGTAGAAAAGAAGCTCATGGGATTGGTAAGAAGAAAACTTGACATAAGGAGAATTGCTTCCAGAAAGGAAAGTAAGTAGAAAGTCCCCTTGGCTCTAGAGGAAGAAAGGGGCTGAGAAACTGGAGGGCCAGATAAGAGTTTCTTGACTCTCCATGTCCTCAGAGTTGAACACAGGGTGAGAGTAGTTAAATGTCTAAACAGGTTGGGGGCTGTTAGAGAGTGTCCAGGCTGGGAGACTAAACAATTGAGGGAAGCCCTGTGTTTTTTAGGGCACCTTGTTCAACATGGCGCCGTTTCCATGGGCTCAGTTCAGAAGTGACATTAGGCAGAGATACTTCTGTGGATGGGCCTAAAATAGTGCCCCTATTCTCCATGCTCTGTACAATGGCACACCGGAGAGTCACAAGTACTTGAGATTGTGTGGAAGTGGAGAGGAATATGGAAGCTGAGAAGACTCACTGGAAGAAGCCGGGAGTCGTGCAAAGGAGGTCACAGAGTGAAAGGCCTTGTGAGGGAGGTATGATGAGAGGTCTGCAACCCTGTTGGTGGGTACTAACATGATAGCCACAACTGTGATCAAATGGGGGGAGGCCGGCAAGGACCCAGAAGACGGCACATGGACCAGAGGCTCTTCCCCACCTTCTCATGAATTTTCCCTTGAACTAAGCAGAAAGGAGAAATGGTTGTGGACACTTCATAAGAGGGAAGAAACCACCATAATGAAGAGTCTACATCTGAAATACATTGGGTGTTTGCCTTAAGAGAGCACTTAAAATGGAAAGAGATGCTGGTAGCAGTCTTCGGCAGAATCAAGTGTTCCTCCCCGACATTATTCCAGCTCTCCCTCGACGGCCACCAGCAGAAATGGAAAATAAAGTACACATTTGAATCTTTGTAAGTTCTGATTCTGCTATATCACATCAATGTACAACTTAAACATTGGAAGTCTCTTCTGGAAAGTTGAGCAGTAACGTAATTCCCTTAAAGACAAACTGACTAGTGAGACCCCTTAGGCACTAGAAATTCCTCAAGTCTTGAGCAGATGTCAGGCAGCAATTTCTGCCTCACTGGAAATCCCCAAAGTGGAGGAGGCTGGGAGAGAGCTGCTGGGAATGCCTCCTATTTGTTGTTCTTAAAGATGGATAAGCAGCTGGGATATGTGTACTCCCAGGGGCCAGTCACTGACTAGAAAATTCATCAAAGTCACTAAGGTCCTTTGTGAACTTGAGAATGTTGCTTACCTTGTCTGAACTCCAGCTTCTTCATGTACAAAGTGGAAGTAAACATAAAATAGTATTTGCTGCATATAGTTTTTGTAAGGATTGGTGAATAATGAGAAAAATATACTGTGGAATATAACGCCATTATTGTTATTAATACTTTTATCGTTGCTATTACTGTTCTTATTAATTGGTATATTTTGAACTAATAGTTGGGGGCCTCTGACGTGGATAAATAATCTAAGCACATGCAAAGCTATATGTATGGTTTTATGAAACACTGCATCCTTATTCTCTTAAAATCCAAGCTCTGTAACTCGAGACCTTATTGTATATCATCTCATTTTCTAATTATTTTACTTATTTTTATTGATTCTCACCATCTAAACGATCATTTCTAGGCAGGCACTGTGTTTTATGGCACACAAATGCCCATTCCTGCAGTAGAGGTATAAAAAATGTGAACTGGAGATTAGAAGTACTCATTTTCAGCCAGTTTTAGAAGATGGAAAAGTCCTTGAAAACAATGCTGAACAAATAATACAGGAAAAGCTGCATGCATAGAAATTAGAAATTAAGAAATCAGATCCTATCAAGCTCTTAAAAATTCTAAAATTTTCCTTTTATTTTCTCATTTCTTTCATTGCTTAAGTTTATTGTATTGCCTTTTCTCCTTTATTATCACCAAAACAATTCAACCTTAGGCTCACTGAAGATTAAAAAAAAAAAGACTAGCATAAAGAGTACCCATAGCCTATGCACTTTAATGATTTGACAGACAGCCTTCCACGTCACTTTTAATACAATGAAAAGAATGATTAGACCACACCTATTTTGAAAATTATCAGAAGTTATATAACCAATTCCATCATATGGACACTTAGGTTGTTTCCTACTAACCCCTCTTGTTGGATATTCAGGTTGTTTCCAAGTAGTCCTTTTTGTTGGATATTAGGTTATTTCCAACTCGTTACTATTATATTACCCATCACTGCTGTAACAGATTGTCACACATTTAGTGGCTTCAAACAACACAGATTTATTCTCTCACAGTTGTGGAGCTCAGAAATCTGAAACCAGTTTCAGTGGGCTAAAGTCAAGATGTCGGCAGGGCTTGTTCCATCTGGTGGTTCTGAGTGGAGAATGTATTTCCTTGCCTTTTCCACCTCCTAGGAAGCATTCCAATCTCTGCATTTGTCACATTGCTTCCACTTCGGCATAGTCTCTCCCACTATTTTCCTCTTATGAGGACAGTTGTGATTGTATCATTGGACCTGCTTGGATAATGTATCTCAAGATGCTTAACTTAATCACACCTACAAAGTCCATTTTCGGGGTCTGGAGATTAAGACATGCACATCTCGAGGGGCCATTATTCAGCCAATAATAACCAGTACTAACAGTATGAGCAGGTAGAATAGTCTGGGAAAATACTAGGAAAAAAAATCATGAATATTTTATGAAAAGTGATAAAAATATTTAAGGACATATGAATAGTTGTAAAACTACCCAAATTTCTAATGCTGCCTAAAATAGGAACCAGTGGTGTCCATTTCAACCAAGGCATTTCAACAATTTGAAGTCTTGACCAACCTGTTTTCCATCAAATAACCTAAAGTTCACCACGTAAGTACAAAGAAAGGTAAGTAAGGTAGACTGTGGAGCATTGTGTTATCTCAGATGTGAGTCTCGGAGGAAGTGACAAATATTCTGAGATATGAAGGAAAAGGAGGGGATCCGGTGATGGGACACAAGGAAGAAAGCGACTGACACAGGGAATATGGCACATATGTGAGTGAGAGAAGACCTTGAGATAAAAGAGAGCATTGTGTGTTTAAGGAACCGGAGGCATGTTTATGTGGCTAGTAGTGTGTTTTGAATTGGCAGTGAGAGGGCGGTGCTGCAAAAAGAGGAAGCTGGTTAGTTAACTAGGGGCTGGATCAAGAAGGACCTTGTAAGGTCTGTTGTGTGTATGGATTTTATCTTCCAGCAGATGCAGAGGACCTGGGTCCTCTCATACATGAACTTAATGTTGCTGATACGGCAAACTGATCTGCAGATTTAACACAATCCCTATCAAAGTGCCAGCAGGTTTTCACCCCCAGAAATTGATGAGTTGATCCTAAAATTCATATAGAAATGGAATGGACCCAGAATTGTTAAAACAATCATAAAAAAGAAAAACAAAGTTGGAGGACTTACATTTCCTAATTTCAAAAATTACTACAAAACTACGGTAATGAATATAAAACACTGCTGGCATAAGGATAGACCTAGAGACCAAGGGGATAAAAATCCTTACATTTATGGTCAATTGATTTTTGACAAGGGTGCTGTAATAATTCAATGGGGAAATAATAATATTCCCAATAAGTGGTGCAGGAATAGTTGGTTATTTATAATTTAAAAAATAAAAACAGCAACTTAGACCTTACCTTGTATCATACACAAAAATCAACTCAAAATGAATCATAAACCTACATGTAAGAGTTAAAATTTGAAAATATCTAGAAGAAAACATATAGCTTTCTTTGACTCATTAACTATTAGGGACATGCAAATCAAGACACCATGAGATACCACTTGATACCCACTAGAATGCCTATAATAAAAAAAGGACTGATAATAACAAGTAGTGGCAAGAATATGGAGGTGTGAGAACTGTCATACATTGCTAGTGGGAGTGTAAAATGGTACACCACTTTAGAAAAGAGTTTGGCGCTTTCTCAAAATGTTAAGCGTATCGTCATTACATGGTTTAGCAATTCTACTTCTAGGAACCTATGCAGAGAATTAAAAACATATGTCCACACAAAGACTTGTGCAAGAATGTTCATGGCATCACTGCCTGTAACAGCCAAAGCATGGAAACAACCCAAATGTCTATCAGCTGATAAATTGGATAAATAAAATTACATATATATATATATATATATATATATATATATATATATATACACACACACACACACACACATACATACACACATATGTGTTTTATGAATATTATTTACAATAGACAAGAAACATTAAAAAGGAATAAAATACTAATACATGCTAAAACTTGGATGAACCTTGAAAACAGTATGCTAACTGAAGGAAGGCAGTAAAAATGATCTCATATTGTATGATTCCATTTATAAATGTCCAGAATAGGGAAATCTTTAGCAGCAGAAAAGTACATTAGTGGTGGTCCAGGGTTAGGGTGGTGGTGAGGGGTAATGGGAGTGGCTGTTAATAGGTATAGGTTTGTTTTGGGGGTGATGAAATGTCCAAATATTAGGTTGTGGTGATTGTTACACAACTCCATAAGAATACTAAAACCCATTGATTTGTACATTTTAAATCAGTGAAATTTATGGTTTGTAAATTATATCTTAATGAGTTTTTAAAAACTGAAGCCTAATACATACTACAATACATAGCTACACCTTAAAACATTATGCTATGTGAAAGAAGCCAGACACAAAAGACCACATATTGTATGATTCCATTTAAATGAAATGTCTGGAATAGGCAAATCTACAGAGACAGAAAATAGATTAGTGGTTGCCTTGGGCTTGGGGTGAATGAGGAATGGGAAATGAAGTTTCCTTTTTGAGATGATGGACATGTTTTGAAATTAGATTGTGATGATGGCTACATAAGTATACGCTAAAAACTATTGAATTGTGTGCTCTAAACAGGTGAATTTTATGGTATGTAAATTATATCTCAGTAAGACTGTAACTTTGAAAAAAAAATGGCCTGGGAATTAGCACAGCCAATTTCCTTCAGTGTAGGAATGGAAGGGGGGCAAGATTGGAGCAGGCATGCATGTTAAATTTTTCAGGTTAGAGTGAAAGCCGCCCAGGTGTTCTTAAATTTTACTTTTTTTTAAAAAAGATGCTTATTCTCTAAAAGACTGTGATTATAACATTTCAGAACTCTCGTCAATTGCTTAACCTCTTCACAATTTTTGTTATAGCCACAGCGCACTACAGCTATGTAACATGTGATGCATCCATGGAGAAAGGATGCTTCAGGTTCTGCAGTAAGAGTTTGCTGCTTAGCAAGTCAGCTGATTTAGAGATAGGGGATTAATCAGACTGTCAGATTATTTCCCTGAAAAATAAACGCAGCGGAAGAGATAATAGCTGTGGCTTTCTCAGTTCAGCAAGGCAGCTGTTTAAAATGTTTTATGCCTGCGGTGTCTGAGTGTCTCTTTCTTTGGCTGTAATTGAGAGCTTTCTCTAGACACACAGGGGGCTCTTCTGTAACAAGTGGTTAGTACTGATGTGTTAAAAAACAACACACTGCTTCTTACACACCCCATGCTTCTCATCAGTAACTTGCACCTCATATAACAATACACTTATGAAAACTGGTTTATTTTTAGTCTTCCTTTCTTCTCATGATAAAGATGTCCTGTTTGGGGATCAAGTACTATGTTATAATATCACAAAATTCAAAACAGGCAGTAAATTTTTAACTGTTGGAGACATACATTTAAAAAGATAGTGTGTATATATATATATATATATATATATATATACATACATATGAGGCCTGACAATCAAGTTTGTGTACTCGTTGCAACGATGTTGCTAACCCTTTTTGGTATCAGAGGGATTATTCATTCTGAATTTGTACCAACTGGACAAACAGTTAACCAAGTTTACTATTTGGAAGTGCTGAAAAGGCTGCATGAAAAAGTTGGACGACTTGAACTTTTCACCAACAATTCATGGCTCTTACATCACGACAATGCACCAGCTCATATGGCACCGTCTGTGAAGGAGTTTTTAGCCAGTAAATAAGAAACTGTATTGGAAACCCTCCCTACTCACCTGATCTGGCCCCCAATGACTTCTTTCTTTACCCGAAGGTAAAAGAAATATTAAAAGGAAGATATTTTGATGACTTTCAGGACCTCAAGGGCAGTATGACAACAGCTCTGATGGCCATTCCAGAAAAGGTTCCAAAATTGCTTTGAAGAGTGGACTAGGCGCTGGCATTGGTGCATAGCTTCCCACCTTCATAGCTTTGAAGGTGACCATAGTGATATTCAGCAATGAGGTATGTAGCACTTTTTCTAGGATGAGTTCGTGAACTTAAATGGCAGACCTCGTGTATACATATATATCATAAAGTAAAAGCAGCAATTTAGGTGTTCATTTCTTGACTGTTTAGAAGGACAGCTCTGCAGGGGAAATGAGAAAATGAAGTAGATTATAGAGTAACCACTCATCTGATGGTATAGCATGAGTAGTACCTAGGATTCTAAACGGTTATAAAGCTAAGGGAATGCCACAGAGGACTAAAGAAGCCAAGTGATGTCTGACAAGCTCTGCCTGACCAGGAGACTGTCATCCAGCATTAAATTCACTTCAGTTGCTGTTATCCTTGGGCTTTTCAGAAGCACGCAGGGTTGTTCATCCGCAGTTGATCACGGAGTTTGCGCTTTTCCTTGAAACCATACAACAGCCTTTAAATACTCTTTTGTTCTTCGTTAATAAGATGTTTCTTTTTTTTCATAACCTTCAGAGGCTCAGGTGTTTTCCATTGCTTGAAGGCAGAGAACAAGGACTGAATAGTTATTGTTCCTGGAAGGGAGTCTGACCTTCGCCAGGGCCCTTGGAGAACAGCAAGGATCAAACAAGTGTGGGGGACAGACGCAGGCCTACAAGCCTGGGTATGAACACATGGCATTAAATACCCGTGGCTTTTTGCACCAATGTTCATCTGGTGTCTTTTGCCTTGATTGGGGGTTCTAGAAGTCACAGTCCTGTGGAAATGGTAATGAGGTTTAAAGTATTATTGAAGAAACAATCTCACCTTGATAGTTAACCAAACAATTGGCTACTACTGCTGGCTCTGACAGCACGTTAGTAAGTTATGGTTGAACCAGAACCAGAGCATTACTGATTCCCTCAGACCCACAGACTCCAAAAAAGGCCACGTAGCCCAAAGTGTCCTGTTTGGGGATAAGGGGCTGGCAGTCCAAGGAGATAGAGAGCCAGCCAGCCAAGAAGCTGATTTAGGACCCACCTTCCTGGACGTGGTCTGCGTCCTTTCTCTATACCACAAAGAACGTGGGCTTTGGTAGCTGCACATTAGCATGTACCAGCCACGTGAACTCACGTTCTCCATCTGTAAAGTGAACAAAAGAAAACCAGTCATGCACAGTGTTAGGAGGGTAGGATGAGGTGCTGAGCATCCATCACTGCACTTAATGAGAACCCCTGCGCAGGAGCGCTGAGGTGGTTTTCCTGTTCTCTGCCTCATCTGTGATGAATTATACCACATTCGGAGGATGTAATCACTGTGGCCCTGGTGAAATGTACTATCATCCCAGGAATTACAGAAGCACTGGATACCAGAAGCCTCTGCACCAATCAGAAGCCTCATCAACACTGAATCTAGTTCTGACATAGAGGAAGAAAAATGTATGTGAAAACAATTCGTAAAATGTAAAATGTGACAAAAATGCTGTGTTTCGTTATCAATGGCACTTAACCTATTTTAATGATTTTTTTTTTTATGGTCCCTAGCATAACTTTTACCCAGAGGATTAAGACAAATCAGCTTTGGTGATAAACATATCTTCGTGCAAGGGTAGCCCTTGGCAACAAGAAGGGTAATTGCTTAGAAACAGCTACCTTCTGGTAAGGAAGGGAGAGCAAAAAGGAGTGAGGAATAGTTCCAGATAGTTCCGAGAAAGGCCGTGGACTAAACCTTTCCCGCTCAAGGGAGGGGTTCTCAGGCTGTTGGTGGTCTGTCACCCAGAGGGTCATTTTGTTTGGATGAAGCCAGACTCTGAAGCACATCTGGGAAGAGATTCTTCTGGGAATCTGTATTCTTGTTTAATTCTTTTCAGTTATCATTTTGAAACTCTGAGGGTGGAACCTGTGGACTATCCAAACTTTAGAAAACTAAGACGAGTCAGACATCTGACAGATAGAGATGTCCCTCAATCAGGGGCGAGGAGTGTGTGCCATCTGCTAGCTCACTTGTGAAGGCCTGCTCTGCTGTGGGGAGACTGAGACATGGGGCTGCAATTTCACCTGGGAAGTAATAGGAACCTCTCTTTTGGGATTCTCCAGGGTCAGGTAGAGAGTACACTTAACCAACAATTGTGTATTGGAAATTCTTCAGTGGGAAAGGTGAAGGAAATGACTTTTGTGTGGAAGGGCTGGTGGGACCAAGGTGGCTGGTAATAGTCATGATATTAAGGTGGTAAATATGTAGGGTGTGTGTGCTGGGGGACTGTGGAGTTGGATGTACACGTACAGAGGAGTTGTAAAAAAAAGGAGGGGCCATGATTTTTTGCAGTAGCATTTTTTTCTGTTTATAAAAGAAATACAAGAATATTGTAGAACATGGGAAAATATAGGAAAATATAAAGAAGAAAATTGAAATCACCCACAATGGACAACCAGCAAATGATTATAAGTACTGTATGGGTGTTGATTTGGACTGGAAATGAACATGGAAACATGGCAACAGTTGGGTTTTTAAAATAATAGGAAAAGGGGTTTTTGTCTCCTTTTTTTCTTCTTTCGATTTCAGTTTGCAGTAGTTTTCTAGTGCTTTTAATGGAAATGTACAGATAAAAGAGCTATAATATATTGGTAAAGTTTTTACATTTAGAATGTAATTGTGTGTGCTGCTTTGTTATCTGTCACTTTCATTTTAAGCATATTTGAGCTTTTCCCTTGTGAGTATTTTCTAAAACATGATTTAAATGGTTTCTTTGTACTCCATCATGTGAATACCTCATAATCGATTTTAGAAATTCCCTATAGTGTACATTTAGTTAGTTCCATTTTTTACTCTTATAAATAAAACTGAACTCAATATCCTTATGCATCATGTTTGTATGGATCTGTATTGCGTCACTGAGGTAAATATTATGAAGTAAAATCATGTTATCAAAAGGTATACACATTTTTCATATTCCTGATATATATAATGGGACTGTGTTCTGAAAATATGAACTTATACTCCAAGGGGAGATATTTGAGAACACCCAAAGAGGGAGACTGGGAGACTGGGAATTCGTGGTGATCTGGGGAAAGAGATTGGGAGATATCCCTGAGAGGGGCCCAGCACGAAAGGCAGGAGGAAAGATTCTCAGGAAAAAACGCAGAAATTCTCAGGGATTTGTGTTTGCACCAGTGAGAAAGTCAGCAAAGCAAGCCAAGGGCAACACTTTACCATGAAGAGGAAGGAGGTTAAAGAAAATGATGTCTATGAAAAATGTTCCTTGAACTCTTATGGGCTTTACAAAAACCTTTCTAGGGTAGCTTATTATCCTAGTCCCTGATGAGGAACTTGAGAAACAGAAATTAAATGACTTTCGTACCGTCACACTAGTACAAGAGACAGAACACAGACTCAAAACGGTGTCTTCTCATCGAAATCCCCCACTCGACTTTTTATATGCCCCTAACAAAAGAGCTCGGCATGATGCCACTTTTAAAAAACTTTCTGATGAAGCAGAATGCCCTTTCTCCCCTTTAAGTCAAGAGCAACTCCCACAAGGGTGGCTGAAGTGAGAATGAGTGAGGCTGATGTACTTAAGAAAGGGACAATTTCTATAAAATGCAGTGACTCTGTTTTAAACTCAAATCCCTCTGTTATGTCATATGTTATTACTCAGCACAACAAACTTTTATGAGGCTCTTTTCCAAAGGAATGCTCAGCTCCTGATCCAGATCGGTAAATTGTAGGTGAGTATGAGGCTGTGTGATTGGCTGAGGCGTGGCAATTACGTTGCAAGTGGTGGCAAGCTGAGTCTACTGAGATGCGACACACACTCACTGGAACACTCTATCAAGGTGCCTCGTTAAAACACTTAACACTGGTCATTTCCCCCAAATTCACCTTATTAAAATGGCCAGCAAAAAGAAATACTTGGTTCTAGGATTTCTTGCTTTTTTTATGGGCTGAATTGAGCATTGATGGCAAAGAACAGACAGAAGAAGGACAGACCTGTTGGTTGCTGGGCAAGTTTGATTTGAATGGGTATGTAGACGTCAAAACCCATTTACTTGTTATTGAAGGACTGTTTCTGATTCACGCTAGACCCATCCCAGCAAATGAGTTGATTTTGGAACCAGTGTCAGCAAAATGTGAGGGGTAAGCCATTCCTTTTGTCTTCTTTTTACATCAATCACAGGCGGTGGGGGTGAGGGAGTTTTGGGTGTGGGAGTCAGAGTCTAGAACTGGAGTCTTGAGGCCAGCCCTAGCTCTGACAGGATAGGTAATTCCTGTTTCTGGGCCTCCGTTTCTCCAAGGTGGACATTCTAGGATTGCTCAGAAATAAGAAAAGCTTGGTCTCTAGTAGGTTCTTTCCTGCTTCTGTACGTCACAAAGAAAAAGGACAGGTTTTGTATGTTGCAGAACATGGCTCATCAGAGGAAGGCCTGTAGCGGCCGCAGCAGCAGCATCACCCAAGGGCCTGCTGGAAAGGTGGACTCTCAGGCTGCATCCCGCGTCTGCCCAATCAGAATCTGTGTTTCAACAAGACCTCCTGGTGACTTGTGTACACATTAAGGTTTGAGAAGCAGTAATGCAGAATTAGGCACTGCTGCAGCTTTACTGTGAATTGTTATTAGACTATACTCTCCACAAGTGAAAATCCAGTGTGGGAAGGCTGATTTATTTCTGAGCTAATGTTCATAGCAAGATTCCTTCATCTGGAAGGCTTTTGCCCTACTCCCCTAGCCACGAAATTGTCATGTCCAAAAATGGGATCCGTAACTGATAATCTGAATTTGCCAACAATCCATTGTATAAAAGGCAAACATGGGTCAGATTTCTGGTTGTGAAATGTGTGTGTGTGTGTTTGTACACACACACACACACTCACACGCACACACACACACTAGACATGAAAAGATTACCAGATATTAAAGAAAGGAAAATACTCGTAGCGATCCACTATTTTACTACCGTAACAAAGCAGCTCTTTTCATATTCTTTCCCAGTCCTTTATATAAATGCAACCATAATTTTTGCATAGTTGTGACAATAGCATGGATGTGATTTTATATTGCACATTTTACATTATAGAGTAAGCATTTCCGTGATGCTGCATGGTAATTATTAATGCGCACTGTAAAATTTTTAGCAATTTCTTACACAATTAAATCTTTACTGATCAAAACTGTTTTCCTTTGACCATATTTCATGCTTTATATTTGAAATATCATTAGAGTTATGGATAAATTGTAATGTTGTTTGCAAAGGAAAGGATTGCAGTTAGTTCCTATTTACCTCTTTCCTGGATCTTCTAATTCCTTTGTGTTCTTACAGTGAAGCAAAGGAAAGAGAGATGAGAAAGGCTTTTGTTCACAGTTTCATTATTGTGGGATCAGTTTACTGTTTATCACAGAATTTTTCACTTTTTCAGTCCCTAAAAATGTAAAATGAAAACTGGAGTTTGTCATACTACAGCACACAAGTATTTTGTAAATGGAATCACTTAATTTGGTCTTCACCCTTCATCAGAACTTCTGACGGTTATCCTCCTAGCAAGGTTAAGTGAAAAAGCCAATGTACACATTTTTAATAAACACTGACCCCTTTCCTTAAAAAATTAATTTGGCACATCTACTGTGGTTGAAAGAGTGGTGAGAAGTAAGTCAGTCCTACTTTAAAAATAATTCACTCTACCAGGGGTATTTTGATTTCCCTACCTTGTCCACCTGTTTTTTTGTTTTTGTTTTTTTTTAATGTCTATTGGGGTGACATTAGTTAGTAAAGTTACATTGGTTGCAGGTGTACAATTCTGTATTACATCATCTATATATCACATTGTGTGTTCACCACCCAGAGTCATTTCTCCTTCCACCACCATATATTTGATCTCCTTTCCTCTCATCTACCACCCCCATTCTTAATTAGTTTTCAGAGTAGTCTGATGGTTGCTGTATATGTTTTGTCCAGGGATTTTCATTGTAGTCAGTGGGAGAGAGAGGGTAGAGTGTGCTGACTCGACCTCCACTTTAACTCAAAGTCTAAGGAGCTTTGAAAATATTTCTTCAGCGTGTACTGACTTTCAGTGTTGCTGCTGAGAAGTCTGATGACATTCTGATTCTGGATATTTTGTATGAAGCTTTTTTCAAGCGATCCAGGGCATCTGAAAAGCCAGTTCCCAGCCCAGTAGTCAGCCATTTCTCTAGAGATCCTATTTCCATTTACTGGAGAATGGAATGTGGAAACCAAGATCTGAGTGCTAGATGTGTGTTCATTGGTACTGGGGAAGTTCTGGTAAATTCAGAATAAGAACTCAAGTTATAGTTTAATGCCATAAAGGAGTTCCTTCATTTTAAAAGAAATCCGATATGGATTGTCTGTAATAAAAAGGATCCGATATGGTAAATAACAACTCTCTAATTTGTTATTTGAATGTATCACTGTTATAATTTAAATTTGCTCAAAGAGCAACAAATATGTATTAGGATTGCAGAGAAGAGTCTTTAGGAAGGGTCAAGGGACCACCCTTGATCTTCAGGGTGAATGTTGATGGGTTTGTCTATGATAGGATTAAGGTGCCTTGATGCATTGCCCATAAGATGTCAGTAAGTTCAAACCATGGAAAGCAAGACGTCACAGTAGAGAGGGTTAAGAGGCACATTTAAAAATGCTTCATAAATGTATCAAAGTGAAATTTTTTGATTTACTTAAAACCGAAATGATAATGCACTCAAAATTCATTTTTCTCAGTTTATCCCATTAGCAGATTTGATGAGAATATGTATTATATATTTGTAAAACCCTTTTAGTCTTGTGGGTTTTTTTGACATTTCTGAATTCTTGTGCATACATGGGTGGTAGGGAACTATGTGCTACCATCCAATGATGATAAACAGATGGAATTATGGAAAGGTTGTTCTAGAGAATGGTAAGGGACTGGTAACCATTGAATATTTCCTTGCTTGACTCTTTTGAAGAATGGAAAGAAAAAAAATTCCTCTCCCCTATGTACTCAGCAATAAAAATTATCCTGTTGTGAGCTCTGATGTAGGTTTCATGTTGATTGAGAACAGCATTGGGGAGAGGGAGAGGGAGACATCAAAGGGCAAGTGACCTACTGGTGGATAGTGACCATTATCATCCTTACCTTGGTAGATTGGCTTACTAAAGGCTTTCGGTTATATGACCTTAATCCCTATGACAGGGATAGGGCAGGAGTAATTTTCCTCCTTTTACAGACCAGGAAACTAATGCTTAGTTAGGATATATAACTTGTCCAAGGTTTGACATTTGACAGAGAAGAAATACAACTTCACATTATCAGACACCATGATTCAGGCTCTTTCTACTATGTGGTGTGGCCTCTCTGGTTTGTGGAGGGTTAGGGACTGGACGGGGCTCTTTGGTTGGGACACATAAATCTAGCATGTGGTGCTGACAATGACCAAGCACACTAAATATATCCCAGTGCAGACTGGTCACCTTCATACCAAAGAAAACATACTCTTCCCCCAGCTCAGGCTGAACAGGTGAAGCAAGATTAAGAAAAATATTATTTTGTCAGGGGATTCCTGTTGATGTCTATAAAATCGTTTTGTAGGTATAGGACCAGGCCCATCCACTGTTGTATCCATGGCTCCTTCTGTACACCCTTGTCCCATGTATTATTCCCTTGGCTTAGAATCTCCTTGTCCCCAATATTTGCCAGGTAAACTCCTACTAATTTTTTAAAACCCATCTCAGATGGCCACTTCCTGGGGAGACCTCCAATTTTCCCAAGGCAGTTGTGAGCCTTTCCCTCACCTACGCCCTCTCAATGCTCTTTCCACAAATGCAACACAGATCACATTGAAGTTTGCTATTAGTACCTATTTATTCATCTGACTTCTCCCCTGGTCTGTGAACGTTGCAAGGCTGGGAGTGGATCTTGTCGCTCTTCATATCTTTAGCACCTGACATACAGGGAAGGGAGTGGGGGTAGTAGGGCAGACTGATACCTCTAAGTGGAAGAAATCTGGGAAGGAAGTCAAAATATCCTTCTTTCCTAGATATGGAGGCATTAGGAAATATTAGTCGCTTTTTACCTTAGTATATATCAGTGCTGTTCAGTAGAAATATATAAGCCACACAGGTAATTTAGAGTTTTCTAGTAATCAAATTAAAAAATAGAGATGAAATTAAATTTAATGTATTTTATTTAACCCCAAATAATATTTTAACATGTGGCCATTCATTATATAAGAAAAATAATATGAAATTATTATTGAAATAGTTTAATATTTTTGAGCTAAGTCTTTAACTAAGTCTTTAACTCATGATGGTAAACTGAGTCTGGACGTTGATGAGAAGATGGGTCTGCATGAAGGAGAGCGTACATATAGGCAAGTAATAGAAGATAAGGTTGGGGATGATGGGTGAGAATGATGGTGTCAGAGACAGAAGTGAGCAATTTGGGAGGATAGGGTTAATGGGTATAATTTTAGACATGTTGAATTTGATGCTACCTAGTGTGTATTTTATACTTACAGCCCATCTCAATTTGTCCAACCACTTTTTAAATTTCAGTTGTCATATGTGGCTAGAATTTGTTATATTAGACAGCTAAGATATAGAGGAAAAGGAAAAAATCCAATCCCATGAATTAGATATGAGTTTTGAGATTATTTTCTTTATGGACCCTGTTTTATAGGCAATCAAATTTTTACAATTGCATTTTTTCTGTGTTTTTTTTTTTACCCTTGATTTCTAGTTAGCGTACTATTTGGAGACACTTAAGTTTACTACCATAATAGAATGAGAATAGAAATTGATGAAAATGGAGACATAACTGGGTACTATGATACTCTAAATTGGCAATTAGATGACAATGGTGAGATCGCCGTTGTGAAGCTAGGAGCATATATATTCAAATACTCTAAGTTTGAAGTGGTGATGAAAGAGAATGCAACAACATTTTTGAATACCGAATCATCAGAGTTAAGTTACCCTGACTTATTATTTTATTTCTATATACACGAGGTCTGACAATTAAGTTCACGAACTCATCCTAGAAAAAGTGCTACATACCTCATTGCTGAATATCACTACGGTCACCTTTGAAGTACTCCCCTTGGGAAGCTATGCTCCACGCCAGCGCCTCATCCATCCACCCTTCAAAGCAATTTTGGAACTCTTTTTCTGGAATGGCCATCAGAGCTGTCATCATATTACCCTTGATGTCCCAAATGTCATCAAAATGTTTTCCTTTCAGTATTTTCTTTATCTTCAGGTAAAGAAAGAAGTCATTGGGGGCCAGATCAGGTGAGTAGGGAGGGGGTTCCAATAGTTATTTGTTTACTGGCCAAAAACTCCCTCACAGACTGTGCCGTGTGAGCTGGGAGATCTTTCAATCTCTCTTTTTATCCTTTTCTCCCTCTCTGCTTTCCATGGGTAGCTGAACACATATAACATATAAACTCATACCTACTCACAACAGCACACACACACACACACACACACACACACACACACACAATAGTTCTTCCCTTTCTTTGCCCACCCTTAAGCAGCACTTGCATACATTTTGACAGGATATAAAAATAAAGCCTTATCAGTGTTTGCCACTCTAGGGGCATTTTATTACTTTGACCTAGAGCTGCTCTGTCCAATACAGTACCACCTAGTTACACGTAGCTCTTAAAGTTTAAATGGATTGAAATTAAATACAATTAAAATTTCAGTTCCTTAGTCACATTAGCCACATTTCAAGTGCTCAGTAGCCACGTGAGGCTAGGGGCTACCATATTGGATAGCACCGATGTATAAAACGTCTCTCATTGCAGAAAAGAAGAGCTGCCCTTGGGCTAGACTATAAACCATCTTCTGTGGCCCAGAGTTCACTCCCTCAGTGGGGCTTGAGACTTCACTTTTGTATCCCTAATGCTAGGCATATAGTAGGTGCTCAATATAGTGTTTTGCACGAAAAAAGAGAAGATGTTACCACTTACATAAACAAAATTCATAGAATGCACCTACTAAAAATGATGGAAAAAATAGTAAAATTTTTTAAAATAGTAAAAGCTATTTTAATGTTTCATTAAGACACAGTAATTTTATTTTTCTCATCCTTTAAAATTAAAATTGGGGTTTTATTTGTATAAAGAAATTGGTT